>NC_068976.1:29630370-29941554 GCF_016808095.1 Vigna angularis
TTAATTTAATCTAAAAGGTTAGAAAAAAAATTCTGATTTTATAATCGTTAGGATTGCATATAGATCTTGTATACTAACATATATGATATTTATAACAATTTTTCCTAACAAGGATTTTTCACTAAAAAGTTAGTTTTTTTGTTACATGAAATTAATTTTAAACTTTATAAAGTTTGTGGTTTAATTTTGTAATGTATATATATCTATACAAAACATTCAACAAATTTTATATGACAAACTATAAAAAATAATAATTTTAAATCGATATTAAAAATTCATCCAAACAGTAGATTTGAATTTAAAATTTATCCATAATTAAATTTCAAATATTTATATAGATATCAGAATTCGATTATTGAAAAATCGAATTTTGAACTGTGTTACTTTTATAATTTCTTTTTTGAAAATTTTTTCATTTTCTTTTAAATAAAAAAAATAATAAAAATTTTCTTTTTTAACTTTCCAAAATAATAAAATTATATATTTAAAATATACTTATAATTAAAAAATTATTTTAAATAATTTTTTATAAAATCAATATTTATATATTTATATTTAATTAAAAAGATATTAAATATAATGTAAAATTTGGAAACTATTGAACTTGTAAAGTAAATAAAAGAAATAACTAAAAATATACTAAAAGTGAATTAATTTAGTTTGGGGACTAGTCTCATCCTAACCCTACTCCAACCCACTTTATGTGGGGCTTTGGAGGTTGGGGCTTTTGAAAAACCCCTTATTGAGTGGGCTAGAAAATTGGGGCTTAATTTTAGAAGGGGTCAGGGTCAACCCATGGGCCAGGGAATCAAATAACACCTCTAGCTTGTGCACCCAGGTTTTACATAATCTGTATTTTGTATTTGTCTTTGCTGGGTAGGCAAGACTTTGAGAGAGTGTGTGTTTAGCGTCTCTTGATTAGGATTTTCTCTGTTTGAGAGTGTGTAAGGAAGATGCGTTGAGAAGTTTCTTGTATTCTTGACAATTGTAAATAGTGAAATCTTTCCAACTCAAGTTGTTTGGAGAAGGACGGGATGTAGACTCGATTAAGAGTCGAACAACTATAAAATTGTGGTGTTATTTATTTAATTTTTGTATTTTTTGGTTAAAGAATTTTTTGGAAACATATTAAGAACTTAATTTTTCAAAAACTGGTTTAAATCTAATTCACTCTTGAAATTGAAATATAGGGAACCAATTGTAACAAAAATCATGCTTTGTTTAAATTTCATTCAATGTGTATTAAAAATATTTTAGAAAACACATTGTTAATTGTTTTTATTTCTATGATTTCTACTTGTTCATCGAACTTAATAAACAAATATTTAAATTATATACGAAAAAGTGATTTTGAGAGTTGATTATATTTATAATTAACTGTCAGATGAGTTTTATATTTTAATATATCGGGGCAAAATACTTCTTAAAATAATTTGTTCTGTTTAAAACATATAAAAGAATCATGTGTATAGTAAGATTAAGAGGATATTTCAAATCACTTTGATTAACTTAGTTCGCATTTATATATTTGATTATAACTGATAATTTGTTTGATAAAAAAATTAAATAATAAAATAATTTTAATTCTATTATACCGTTTCTCTAATAAAACATTCTCTTATAAATTAAAGTTTTTTCTTTACTAAGAAAGTGTTATGTAACCCACGGAACCAAAGCCTTAAAATATATATATATATATATATATATATATATATATATATATATATATATATATATATATATATATATATATATATATATATATATATATATATATATATATATATATATATATAAAGATAGATAGATAGATAGATATAAAGAAAGGAATAATATATTTGAAATACTATTCTTCAAATATATTGTAAAATTAAATATGAAAAAAAAGAAAGATACAGTATGCATAAAACAATAATTAAGTGAGTGTGAAGGTATTATGCGTCTTGATAATCGGACCTAACATGTGTTGAAGTCGGATGTGGAAATTGCACATGTAGCCCGGTGTGTTTACACGAGAAAATTTTGTATTTTTTTTTCAATGTTAAAATCTAATTTCCCCTTATATATTATAAAATTCACAATGTTTACATTCATTTTTTCTAAAATATAGTTTTAGTTTCATAAATTTTAATTAAGCATAAGTTTAATCTTGAACTTTTTTTAACTATATGTAGTTTTGTTTAATTATTAATTCAACTATTTCCATTTTTTTATTTTAAATATAATTCAGTGGCATTATGAAAAAATATTTATCTACAAAATTAATGTAATTATAATATCCAATTTAAATAACATATAATATTATTAAGTAATATCACTTAATATTTAACCAACTCAAAACGTCCTAAATTTTGCATATGAAAATATTTGTTCACTTTTTCTTAGATAATTTTATTTATATTATTTGTAACATGTAATGTGTGACATCCCAATATATATAGAAAGCATATATAATAAAGACGTTATCATTGTATAATATAGGAAAGCAGTCAAGAGTAATTAAGGATTACAGTCATCCTTAGAATAGCGTGGAATTGAAAACTAGAGTATTAGAGTTTCTCTCCTAGAAATTACAGAAAATTTAAAACTTTAAATGTACAAAAGTTCTTCAAAGCTAGCAAATAAAAGCTAGCAAATCTAAGCTGCAGCGCTGTTGTCCCCATCAAGAACTGTTTCCAAAGTATCCTCCTTGCCATCTGCTCCCACCCAAGTGGGTGATCATTGCACATACCCAAACACAAACACAAACAAGTAGGGGTGAACTAGACATAAAAAAGCATGTTATTCAACCTCACATGACATGCAAAAATCACTCAAACATGGTGAAATGACATCACAAGACTTGTTACTTTATAAACTGACTCGTCCGGACTAGAATGATTGTCGAGCTATTGCGGGTCTTACACTCGTGGTGGCTTATGAAACTTGGGCTTCCCCACCCTACCACACTCACGAGGTTAGTCCGTTATCACTCACCTTGGGCCATATTGGAAGCACCCAAGACTAGGACCTCCTACTACTCCTCACCACATGGTTCAATCCTCTCTACATGAGAAGAAAGACCATTGGAGTTTCAGGATGACCCCCAAGACTGAGCTCCTACTTTCATTCTAAACACTACCAGGGCACCATCATGTATCCTCTCCTTGAGAATCATGGAATTACGTTCATGAACCATACTGTCACTTTGAAACTTAACCCAAGATATGAATAACCGGATACCACCATATTATCATAGTGAATCCAACATATCTCATACATTCACATACTTCCCACATAAATCACATCATTATAGTTCACAACCATGTTCAGATGCATAAATTCAAATCCAATAAAATCCAATCATCGTATAAATCATACAAACTGAATATATCACAAAATAAATTAACAATTCTAAAATATCACCATAAATGGTCACCGGAGAAGAATCAAATGTTTGATGAATCAAACTCACCATAAATGCCAGTACATATGACTAGTCACAACTTACTGGATTGGACTAGGGCTGCTCTATGATCAGGGATGTACCAACTTCGGTTTTTAAGATTTCTCTATCCTACCATCACAATTATAATTCATAATTCCATATCTACCACAATAACATGAATCCATCAGATATTTTCATTCCAACGAGATATATTGCATAATAATTTAACAGTACTCAATCTGTACAACAAGATTTAAGTTAAAAACATATCGAGTAGACTTCCAGGAAAGAGAGGTGTGTCACAATGGACAACTTAATTACCAAGTCTTTCCTTAGCCAAAGTGTTCCTCAACTAGTTTTTAACAAATTTCTTATTTACAGATTCAAAACAACAGCATATAATATTAACACCAAAATTCAATTTAGATAGATATACAGTAAGCATTAACAGTATTCACACAGAATTTCAAGACATGAAAAACAATACTAAATCATAATATAAAAGCTTAGAAAGGTTAGCTCCCCTACCTCTATTCTAGACTTCTCTTGCTCCGAATTTGTTTTCCCTGAAAACTCTCCAGAGGCTCTACTCTTCTTGCAACTAAAAATTTCTTCCTAACTCTTTATTTTCTATTTCTCAAGGTTTCTCACTTGATTCTTCCTCTCTTTGTACAAAATAGTCTCCCCCTCATGGCTATTTATAGTCCAAAAATTTTACTATTCATCAATTTTTTAATATTATTTATTATTTTAATATTATTTTATTATATTAATTTTTTAATTACTACTTACATAATGGATTCCTTAATAATGCCTTCAAATCCGAATGCTTTCTCCATTATCAATATTTTAAATTTTATTTTACTTTTTTTTTTACAAAAAGGTAGAAAAGAGTTTGAATCCATCACCAAAATTTTCTAACAATTAAGCTACCAAAATTTCTTATTTAACTTCCACATTTTATAAACTTATTATATTTTTCATTCACAAAGAAATTTATTATTACTAAAAATAAAATTGTTACTATTAAGGTAACTATTTTTCATGGGTCTTACGTAATCTACAAGATAAGTTAGTATATTTTTAAACATTATATATATATATATATATATATATCACATTTTATTTTATATATTAATCACATATATATATTATAATTTATACTTTTATATGTTATTTACAAAAATGAAAATATCCTTCAACAACATTCTTAATAAATAATATCAATTGAAACATGATTAATAAGATGTAAAGAATATAGTCACATCTTCAAATTGTTGTTTAATCACGAGATATTTTTAGAAGATTCATATATATATATATATATATATATATATATATATATATATATATATTAAACATGTTCTATTACATATTAACATGTGATTTGTGGAAAATACCATATATAAACATCATTCTAAGTTTTATACGTCAATTTTTTAAGTTAGATGTACCCTTGGTACTAAGCTAATTAGAATTTTCCCTATTAAACCATTTTATAAGAATTTGTTGATTAAATTCTGTTATCAAGATTGATTGATATTAATGTGTAAAATTTATTCTAACTTTCAATTAGAATACATAATTAAATAATCTAGTTATTCAATAATTATATGTTACATATTTTATTAAGCAAGAATCTATAACATTTGCTTATATAATTTAAGATTATTACAAAAAAAGTAAATATTATATGTCGATAAATATTAATATTATTTATAACTGAGGTTCCCTATACAATGTTTTTAAAACAATTCAAAATTTTCTAATTAAGTAAATAAACACCTCTATAAAAGGATTTCACATCTATTATTAATATATGACAAACTATAAAGTGAAGTATTCAACTTTTTTTTATTAATAAAAAATTAATTATCTTGATGAAAGAAAGTTATAAGAAAAATGTGGTTCTCATGACTTTAGAATTGGTAAATATTGAAGTTGTCAAGATCAATAATATTGAAAATTCAATCCAATGACTAGGAGAAGTCTCCTTTATTGTATATTTAGATAGTTAAATAAATAAGTATTTTTAGTTTTCCAAAATTACGGTTTAAAAAAAAAGGAACATAATTATATTTCAACCTAAAATAAAACGGAGAACAATGTAGAAAAGTAAAAATGAAAAATAAAAGTGGGCCGAGAAGTAAAACGAAGGGCTGGGCTTAGAGACAGCCCATATAACAGTGTGACTGATTGATTCGATGCATTGGTGTTGTTAAGGAAGAAAGGGTACGGTGTCGGAGAGAAGGAGTGTTAGTGTTGGGAAAAGAAAGAAAGTGTGAAGATGGCGTCGAGCGGAGCGGTGCCGTTTTGGAGAGCAGCGGGTATGACCTACATCACATACTCTAACATATGTGCCAATCTCGTCAGAAATTGCCTCAAGGAACCCTACAAGGCCGAAGCCCTCTCTCGTGAGAAGGTCCATTTCTCTCTCTCCAAATGGGTCGAGGGCAAGCCTGAAAAACCAAGTATTCTCATCTTCTCTTCTCAATTTTCATCATCTGTTTCGTTTAATTGCATCCACATAGATTTCATTTTAATTTCAGATGAAAAGGTTGTAACCATTGTTATACGTTTTATCTCTGTGTGGAGTATGGGAATGGATTCCCTCGGTCGCCAAAATCAATAACCCTAATTTTGGCATCGCAAATTTTGATCTTTATCTTCCTCGTAATCATGTCGTGGGAGGATCAATTCCCGTTTTGTGCGAATTAGCTGTCACCAGATCCTTCCCTTGACATGCTCCATTTCTATGTTTTTTTATATGTTTTTTAATTGATGATAAAAACTATTGATATGGTTCGCTAACCTTTGTCTCCGTTTTTTTAGTCTTAATTACATGTATGTATGTGTTTCTATGCATGTATATTGGTCGTGGCATCCATGGCTGTGGGTTCCTATTTTGTGGGAACAAGATTTGTTAAGATAACGCGTTGCACTTGTTAAGGATTATTGGAGAATGCTTGTCACATTACTTTGAGTGTTTTCTATTTTCATTTTCGAAGAAAACAGAAAATGAAGCTAAAGTATCTTTGGTTGATCATTAGAAAATAATTTAAGAAAATGTATTTAAACTCAGGTTAAAATTTCCAATAAGTTGTTTTTATTTTCTGTTTTCTGTGCTTTGTATCACGAGTAACCATGGGAGTACCTTGTCTCTGTTATTGATGAGCCATTGTACAGTTTTTTAGAAGTAAACAGGAAATTGAAATTGAAAATAAGTAGTGACATCATAGCAAATTTTCTAAATTTAACAGATTGAAAATGGAAATTTTTTTCGCAAACCAAAACTTCTCCTTGTTGCAAACACAATTTAGTGATACGGATTAATGGACAATTGGTTCACCGGTGCTGGGTTCTCTTGTCAAGCTAAAGTTCTTTTGGTATATCACTAGAAAATAATTTAATAGAATATTTCAATAGGATATTGTGATGTTTGGATAAAACATTCTAAACATACTTTTAAGTGCTGAACAAACTTTTGAACAAGGATACTCTTTATGTCCTTTACTGAAATTCTAAACATACTTCTAGAAGGGGTCCTTGAGTTGATGACATTTTTCTGTTACTCATCGCCAAATGTTTTTCAGCTAACATCATGGTCGTGTATTCTGACCAAAGTGTTCAAATTTCTTTTTCAGCTGTTCGTTCTGACACCCCAGGGCAGTGATTCGGAATGCTGGAAGCAATAAATGCATAAATCATTGATATCTGGAAGTTAATTGTCATTTTGAACCTTTTGTGGTTTTTTATGTTTAATTTCTTTGTTTTTTTTCTTTCCATGAAAAAAAACATTACTGGATTTTGATTCCGATGGTTATTCTTGTAATAATGAAGTTTAAACAAATGATTTTGAACTTAATGACAAGTGGCTTTGCACTTCAATCTGCTTCCAGGTCCTGAAATGAGAAAGCTGCTCAACTATGTTAAGCTGGCTCATAAGTTTGTGAAATAATCCTTGAATAAATTGAAATAAATCAGGTTTATATTTTTATTACGATATTTGAAGATTCATCAACACAGAATGCTTCATGGTTGATTTTATTATACCGAGTTCCTATTAGCCTTTGTAATTTCAATGATGTTTTTGAAGAAAAGTGGGATATATCATATCACACGCAATGCATCTGTCAACCGATGGTGCAAGTAGTCATTTTGGTGGTTAGAATGTCTTTTTAATGGTTCATTTTGTAATTAATGATTTGTGATTAGCTATGGCCAAATGGCACTAATGAGTTCTGAGTGAAAGAAATAATTTTTTACGAACAGAAAGACTAATCCAATAGCAAAATTTGCAGGCAGCACTTGCTATAATGCAAGTGCTAATGTCGTTTTTCAATCTATTCCGTCAAAACAAACACTTGACGAAGAAGGAAAATGGAAAATGGACAAGAAGCATTCTAAGTGTAAACTTGTTCTCAAAATGTGAAAATGCAATTCAAAGTTATTTTCTTAATTTTCTACATTAAGGTAGATTAACAGGTTTTCATGAAAAATTTATTTATTAGCTTTTCAATCAGTAACACTATCATTAAAGTACACACAATGATATATTTATGATAAAATATGTAGAGAAGTTTACTTATTAAAACTTAAATCTAATTTTACTTCAAAGATCAGAGGATAACCAAAAAAAATTACAAAATAATACAAAGCAGTTAATATGTTTTCTTAACGGATCTTGTGAAATGTAGAAGATAAGGAAATATGCATAAATTAAAAGAGTTGTTCAAATAGCCAGCTAATGGCTAATATTGATTATTTTGCTATGCTGTTTGCTGCTTTTTTAGGTAGTCTCGTGCATGTGCTTTATCCTTCTATATTTTGTACCAAGTGAGACCTATTCCATATTAGAAAAAAAAGAGATAAATAAAAAACAAAATTACATGTTAAAGTGAACTTTATCATGAGATTTGACTCCTTCCTCGTTCTTCCCATGGAAAAATAGAACACAATAATTCCACCCCAATTTTATACCCAACAAATGTTTAAATTATAAAATAATTTCTGCATTTTATTATATCTTTAAAAATAGTTCAGATAAAAAAAATCATTCCAAACTATTAAAACTCTCCTATAGAAAAAACAAACAAACTAATAACTGATTAATGATGCTACATCCTAATATATGAACCCATGTTGCCTCTTATCCTTAGTAATGATGTACTTTAAGACATGAAGTTTGTGTGTACTTGTTTTAACTGAAATCTGAGTAATTATAATTGCATTGTCAATTGTGACTCTTTATATAGAGTTTAACTATTTGAAAAAAATAAATCAATTATTTCATTTTATTTTTCTCAATTCAACCTTTTTCAATGAATGCTAGATAGACATTTTTTTTATCTTATAATAAAATGCCATAATTGAATATCTTACCACCAAATATATTCATTTGGCATTAATTTGATTTTTTTAAACATCCACTTTTTGGTGTAAAGGGTAAATCAATTACAGGTAAACAAACAAAAAGGAAAGTGTATATGGAGAAGCAAGTTATTATTAGTTGGAGAAGTTAGAGCAAAAAGCACATTATTTTATTTATTTATTTTATTTTGAGAGAAGAAAAGAAAAATAAGGCGTGGTGTGCTGGCAATCTTCTCCTCTCTTCTCTCTCCGGGGCAATCTTAACTCTTGCCTTCACCGCGTTGTTAGGGATAGAGAAATTGAAATTGAAATTGAAGCGAAACGGAAACAGAGTCTTCTCCTTTTCTTTTTCTTCTCTGTGCTGCTGAGTGAGCTTATCTCTTATTCGTGCGTAGATCGATCTACGTTTTGGATTCCAGTGTTTGAATTTGAACCCTAAAGTTCGGTGGTTGGTGATCTCGTCTCCGTTGGAATCTGTGGATATGGCGACGGCGAAGACATCTCGGTCGAGAAGTTCGGTGGCGAGTGCGAAGGAAAATGGACCTAAGCTTGAAGAAGGTCTCAATCCCTTCAAGACTGAAAAATTCGACGCAGAGTCCTATGTGCAGTCCAATTGCTCGCTCAACGATAAGGTTCATTTCGTTTTCCACTTTACCGTTTCCTATTAGTTGCATATTCAGTGATCCGCTCCAAACCTTTTCAATTGCGTTCGTTCGTAGTACCTCGTTTTTTCAAAACTCAGTTTAAATTATAAATCTATATTCGCAAGTTTATAGATGCTTGCTAAATTTCTCCTCACGGGGAGATGCATTGTTCTGCCACAGCATAAACAAACGACAGTAATGTACAGTGAAAATTTGGTGAATGATTTCTCTTTCTTTTTCTTGTCTGTCATGTTACTCTAATTGAGTATTTATTGTTATCTCAATAATATAAGCTTAATTATTAGCTATACCTAAATGTTTCTAGTGCTGAGGCCTATGAAGATCATTCAACTGGTTAGACTTATAGATATGAAGTTCATCGTTGCATGCTTCATTTCTTTTAATGTTCTCTTGACAATAAAATCTAAGTTGATTTTTAATTCAAAATAAAGCCACTCCTTAAAGCTAGGAAGTCAAGGGAGGACAAGCCTTATTTTAGATTGAAGTATCATGTGGCACACCTTAGCAACATGTGATATCCTGTGTCAATCCTGTTATTCATAAATTTTACAGTTTGAGATAGCTTTTACTTGTAATTGACTCCTTTTACTGGCTGAAAAGGGAAAATTTGTATCATACATTCTCGGTGCTCTATATGGCTATTAGATACATGTCTCCTTCAACATCTATTTAAGGCTCATGTAGTTGTGAAATAGCTTTCAACATGTAGTGATAGCCACTTAGGCATAATTTTTTCTCAATTAGAGTTGGACAAACTACTCCATAAGCACTAGAAGGAGAAGAAAATAAGTAGAAAAATGAAAAAAGTTTCTCCTTATCCTGAGATTAGCTTATACAAGTTAAAAAGAATATTTTGGAGAAGCTAATACAAGAGATCTTCTACAAATTAGCTTCTGCTTAAGCTAGTTTTAGCTGCCGGAGAAACTTATTTGATTTATTTTTCTTACTTTCTTCTCCTATGAAGACTTAAGGAAAAAATTTATCCAAACAGGGCTTTAGTCATATGTAGTGCTGAAACCTTTTGTTGGATCCGTCTAGTTCCCACCAGGTAGAGAAAAATTTTCTTGACCTTCACATTAAGGGTGTGCTTGGGAAAACTGCAAAATTATATTATTATAATAATCGATTATATGTATTATTGGTTATAATCAGAATGTTCTATGTTTTTATAAGTTTGTTGAAAAATGATTATATGATAATTAAGTTCGTTTAGATGAAAAAAAAAACAGTTTTGACATATAAAAAAGAGTGTATGATGCTGGAAAAATGATGTAACTTTCAGATTTTCAAGTTAAAAGAACAATTTATTTCTCCAGATTTTCTTTCAAATTTAAGTTACTTTCCTAAACACAGCTTATTTCACAAACATTTTTTCTGAAAAAAAACAGATGTAATCTAAGATTTCAGATGTTCCAAATATGCTCTAAGTAATGCTACTTTGTTCCTCAGGAAATTAAACAATTGTGCTCATATTTGGTGGACTTGAAGAAGGCATCTGCTGAGGAGATGCGTCGAAGTGTCTATGCTAACTATGCAGCCTTCATACGGTTAGTTGTGCCAGTTTGTATCAATATTTTGAAAACTGAGTTGGTCCTTTTTACTAATAAAGAAAGAGATTCAAGGTGCTGAAATCGCACTAAAATTTTGTTAAACTTGTAAACAATGTTAGCATACATATATTAAATACTTAAGTATACAAATGTTGTTATAGAAACTAAAATATATCTCTAATTCAGTATAATTGAGTAATGATACTATAGTAAGTTAATGTGGATAGAAAGAGAAAGAGGCAGTGGGTCTTTCTGAACTGCATAATCGTCACATGGAGCTGTTTCTTGAAAATCATTGTATATGAGGGTTAGTTTGTTTAAACATAAAATAAATGTTTTTGAAAAATTAAGTTATTCAAGAAGCAGTATAAGAAAAGCGGAAAACTGTTTATTTTTAAGATAAGAATATCAGACAAACACAAAAAAAAAACATAAATCTGCTTATTTTAAAAGGCACATTTTAAAAAAAAAAAAAGATAATTACAGGCAAACCGGTCCAACATTATTGACAATTAACTACACAAACAATTATTCAGGCAATGGATGATGAGAAATAAAATAAAAAGAAAAAAGAAAATTTTGAAAATTCTTGTTTGGGAGTTTGGGAACGGTGAGGTAGTTAATTGGGGAAAAAACTTAACATGATGAAGTATCATGTCTTCAATGTTTATTATTTCAAACCTCAAATTTATATAAGAAATATTAATAAAATTTATTGAAGGATTAAGATCTCACGCAGTAGTAATGTTGCTGTGGAGGATTTTTTCTCCTTCATTTTTGCTCAAATCCAACCACATGTAAAACTTGTGGCTTCAGCCCCTAAATTCATTGGGGCCATTTAAACTATCTGTAATTGAAATTTCCCTCTGATATACTGAGATTTGCACAAAGCATGCATACAAACCATGATAATCTATATAAACAAAATCACTTACTAATAAACACCAATGCTTTAGTGTTTAATAAACAGTCATCTACCACACCCTAGTTCTGCCTTTATTTCTCTCATAACTGAAGTATTTTGAGTGGTAGTGGAATAAAAATGATCTTTCAACCAATTTGGCCAGTCAGACTACAATCAGTTTGCATTGTTTTAATGGTTTTGAGGGGTTCTCATTCTTCGATTTAGAAGTCTGTCCGGACTGCTTACCAATTTAATTGGTTTGGTTTTGAAAATTCTGGTTTCAGTGGTTTGTACGCAATCTGTGTAAATCTTATGGTGCTTTAAAAATTCTAAAAATGTCCTAATATTTTATTTGTAACATCATGTGATGTCAAATAAATATTATATCAGCATATTATTGGAAAAAGGGTGTTTAGCATCTGACATTGGTCATTCTTATTTTGTTTGTGAGAAATATCTCCCTCCCTGAATGTTTGGGTGTGTTGGTTGGGGAGAGAGTTGTTCATGTACCTTTTTTTCTTTGCTAAATTACTCCAATCTCCCTTCTATTTTACGTTTCATAAACCAAAGCACTTATCTTAAAAAAAACTTCCTCAAACCCCCTCCTAGTTTATAAATTGATATAGGCAAACACAAAACCTTTTCTTTTTAAATTAAACTGAGATAAATATTATTTTTACAGATTTTGACATTACACAAAATCCGTTGTCCAGTCTATTTCTTAAACTTTACACAAACACCCCTGTATTTTATATACATTACAATCAAATACCTATACAATAATAAAAATTTTAAATTATTAATATTTAAAGATACAAAAATGTTAAGATAACATTGAAATGATTAAAGTAAATGATTTTTTTTAATAATGTTATTAAAAACAAAAATTATCAATGACAAGAATTATTTCAAAATTATTGCAATAAAAAAAACATAACGAAGTAATGAAAATTCTATTATTCAATTCTTTAACGAACAATTTTAAATAAATAGTTTAATTGGATCCTATTAATTATTCTTGTGACTAGGCTTTTAATAGAATTTTGTTAGAAAAAAATGAAGATTTTATTTTGAATATGAAATCATAATTTATTTTACTGTTTATTTTTATGTGTTACTCTAATAATATTGTAAAACCTGTCTTTTAAGGATTTAATATTTTAAATTTTACTATAATATGCTGGAATTTTATTGTAATGTATTTAAGAAATGGAAGGGATTTTATGTAGTGTTTAACTAAGAGGTTTGTATGTGACAAAATCTATCATCAGGATATCAAAGTGCAAATAATAACTGTGGGTTTAAACGTAACATATTTTAAAAATAGGAGGGATTTTGTGTATGTTCTAGAATTAGAGGTAGTTTTGTGGAAGAAATGCAAAATAGAAGGTACATTAGAGTTTTTACTTTACTCTTCTTTTTAATATACTTTATCCCTTCTATGTTTGGACCTAAAAAAGTAGCTGCTGCAATGTGTTTTAGCTAATGTTACTTAGCTGATATGTTGTGGGTCATATTTTGAATCTTAGCAATATTAATATTACAGAACATCTAAGGAGATATCAGATTTGGAGGGGGAGCTTTCATCTATTAGAAACCTGCTCTCTACACAAGCTGCCTTGATACATGGTTTAGCTGAAGGAGTTCACATCGAAGCATTATCAATTTCGAATTCTGATGGTTTTTCTTCAAATGCTACATCAGATTCTGAAGATAAGGAAATATCAGACCTAGACAAATGGTTGGTAGAGTTTCCTGATCTTTTGGATGTTCTCTTGGCTGAAAGGCGAGTGGAAGAGGCTTTGGCTGCTCTCGATGAAGGAGAACGTGTAGTTTCTGAGGCTAAAGAGATGAAATCTATCACCCCGTCTGTACTTTTGTCTCTACAGAATTCCATTGCTGAACGTAGACAAAAGCTAGCCGATCAGCTAACTGAAGCTGCTTGTCAGCCCTCCACACGTGGTGCTGAGCTACGTGCATCAGTTTCCGCCCTTAAAAGACTTGGAGATGGTCCCAATGCCCACAGCTTGCTACTTAATGCCCATCAACAGCGGTATCAATATAATATGCAAAGTCTTCGACCATCAAGCACCTCATATGGTGGAGCATATACTGCTGCTCTAGCCCAATTGGTATTCTCTGCAGTTGCTCAAGCTGCCAGTGATTCTTTGGCTATTTTTGGTGAGGAGCCTGCTTATACTTCGGAACTTGTCATGTGGGCTACAAAGCAAACAGAGGCCTTTGCTCTTCTGGTGAAAAGGCATGCATTAGCTTCATCAGCAGCTGCAGGAGGTTTAAGAGCTGCTGCAGAGTGTGTCCAAATAGCGTTGGGTCATTGCTCATTGTTGGAAGCTCGTGGTCTAGCCCTTTGTCCCGTGCTGTTGAAACTTTTTAGGCCTAGTGTTGAGCAAGCACTCGATGCTAATTTGAAACGAATTCAAGAGAGTACTGCTGCTTTGGCTGCGGCTGATGATTGGGTGCTTACATACCCTCCTACAGCTAGTCGTCAGAGTAGTAGGCCTTCAAGTATATCCATTAGTAATACAACAGCATTTCAACATAAACTTACAAGCAGTGCCCATCGCTTTAATTTGATGGTCCAGGTGAGAATTTCAGTTTTGACTTGTTAGACTGAAGTACTGAACAGAGATGTTGCATTGGTTGGGACAGTGGGATTAGATGTTCAAAAACTAAGTGTACAAAATATTTGTTATTTCGATTCCTTAAGTGAATATACTTACAATTTTCTTAGTCTTGTGCTGTTGAATCTTCTGTTTCCTGTGTTCTTCTTACTGAAGAAATAACTGCCTTCGTACAGAACACATACTCATCTGCACATTTTAATCTTTTTTAGATTTATACCGAGTTCTATATATGTTTCCTGTTTGGTTTAATGGATTTATTTTGTTACTTCACTTCATGCTGGATGTTCTGTATACAGGACTTCTTTGAGGATGTAGGACCACTGCTTAGCATGCAGTTGGGAGGCCAAGCCCTGGAGGGATTGTTTCAAGTATTTAACTCCTATGTGAACACGCTCATAAAAGCATTACCAGGATCAATGGAGGAAGAGGCGAGCTTTGAAGAGCCTGGAAACAAAATTGTACGCATGGCTGAGACTGAGGATCAGCAAATTGCATTGCTAGCAAATGCCTCATTACTAGCTGATGAACTACTTCCACGTGCAGCTATGAAGCTTTCCCCCATAAATCAAGCTTCCTACAATGATGACAATCGAAGAAGAACCTCAGAAAGACAAAATCGTCATCCTGAACAAAGAGAATGGAGGAGAAGACTTGTTGGTTCAGTGGACAGATTAAAAGATACATTCTGTCGTCAACATGCACTGGACCTAATTTTTACTGAGGAAGGTGATAGTCATCTTACTGCTGACATGTATATAAATATGGATGGAAATGCTGAAGAAATTGAATGGCTTCCATCTTTCATTTTTCAGGTATTTTGGAAATTCTTTAGTGAAATATTTTTCTACAGATTTTCTTATCTGCCTCGTTATTCGGAAACGTGAATTACAAATTGAGGAGTCCTAATGACACTGTTATTGCTTGAAATTTATTAGTAGTTACAAAATGAAAAGTGGAACTCATTAAATGAATATGAATAGGATCTACAAAATTTATGACTTTCATTGAATCTCAGCTAATAATAATGTCTACAAATTAGTGTATTACTAAGTTTTTCTCTTTGAATTTTTTTTTCTATTTCCCATGGTTTGCTGCATGTGTGTTTTGTGTAATATCTCTTGGTGGAAAAACCTGGAGGACAGGCGTGTGGATTATTGCTTACGACATGAAGCTCCATTCTGATTCTTTTAATGTGTTGTCCCATGTCCAAGTGTTCGTTTATTTGAAATCTAAGTATGCATTCTGAAATAGCTAATTAATCATGGTACTGAGCGAAATAATTTTCTTGAAGTGTCTGTTACTATTGAGTATTAACCTTAATTAGCTGGCTGACTAAGGAAGTTCTTAGTCCTAATATATGAATTCACTGTTTTGTTTGTGTTCCTTTTTGTGGTTAAATGTCTCCTTCTGCCTACCAAAAAGGGATTAAACATTGTGCCATTTCTTACACACACATCAACTTTATAATCACGAAAGAAATCATACTATATATGTTGTTTATGTACATCATGATCAAGCTTGAGGCGCTAGCAGCATATCTATCTCTATCTTCTATATTTTAAAGATCGAATTTGTCGTAGTCCTCTCTCACACATGCAATATTAGTGAGTTTGTTTACACTAGCATCGCATAGGAATTCACTTTACTTTCACATCATCTTACTCATTGGATCTGGTTCCTGTAAATTGAGCAGTTCACTCAGAGGGTAATGTAAATAAAATTCATCTATGAAAAATCAAATGTTGATGTTACCATTCATGCCCAACAAATCATATTTGTGTACCTAATATTCACTTTAAAGGGACAGATTGCTATTTATTGACATGATGCGGCAGTAAGATGAATTTCCATCGGATGCAGTGTGTAAAAAAATGTCTACACTTACAGTGTATATAAATCAGTATGTGTGTGTGTAAACTGAGAACACTGAAACATTTAACCTCCTATTTTCCCAAGACGACATGATTATTTTATATCTTCCTATATATTACCTGTATGTGAATTTAATTTTCAAGCGGACTTCTTATTGATTTCCTTTCCTCCATTGAATTTCTATAACGAATATATCTTGTATGGCCTTGTTCTACATTGGATTTGGATTACAGAGCCGTTATTCTTTATAACTCGTTTGATACACGTTGGATTTTTTGAATGTTTCTTTTTTCTTTTGCTATATGAATTATCTTTTCTCTTATGCTAAAGTCATTACAAATTATCTTCTAACTTCATTACCGAGTTATACTACAAATATTATTCAAGTATCTGATGAGGCTATTATTTTATTGTTCAGGAGCTTTTTGTAAAACTAAACCGAATGGCCATTATAGCAGCAGATATGTTTGTAGGGAGGGAAAGATTTGCTACGCTGCTCTTGATGAGACTTACAGAAACTGTTATGTTGTGGCTTTCAGAAGACCAGAGCTTTTGGGATGATATTGAGGAAGGGCCCAGGCCGTTAGGTCCCCTTGGTCTTCAACAGGTATGATATTGAAGTTTTTTTATTATAATACCATATAGATTTCTTTTGTTTTGGTTACCTGCCAGAACAGACAAAAAATTGATGCTTTCAAATGCAATTTAAATAGGAGAGGTTTATTTAGGATTAATATGTGCGATTCAAGTCTTCTATTACTTTATATAGATCAAAGTCTGGCCTTTTCTAACAAACAGTGCTACAAAAAACTTTAAATAATGAAGACTAAATTGCAATTGTGGCCTCTATTTAATTCCTGATCCACGATTTCGGTACTCCTATTTTTTTTCGCAACTTTGATCTATTTAAAAAAAATAAAATCAGCAATTGTAGTCTAAACATCCATTTTGGATATATTTCTTTTATTTTGATCCTGTTGAACCTTAAACCAGACATCCATTCAAAGAACCATCAAAAGATAATTTAATTAATTAAAATTTAAAAAGTAGAGGAGATAAACATAAGCAGAAATGTGGAACGAACCAAAGTGTCCAATTTTATGAAATTGGAAAACCAAAATCGTGGAGAAAAAAGTGAAGCCAAAATTGTGGATAAAAAATTAAAGGGGGACCAAATTTTAATTTAGTTTATAATAAATACTTTCTAATTTATTTGAATCATACTTGAATAACTAATTGAAAGTAAGTGTAGAAATAATCCAAAACAAATTGGAAGACGCGAAAATAAATACATTATGAGCCTAAATAATTACTGATTATTTTTCATTTGATGCATATTTGTTCGTTTATACAAGTGACAGATATCAATTAGTCTGTGCTATTATAAAAAACATGGAGAAACCATTTTAACAATGCTAATCACTTGGATTCTGGTCATACTTTCATCTCCATTATTGAAGAACACATTGAAAATAACTATTCCTCCCCCTCAAGAAAATTTTCCATGCTCTCTACTCTATTATTGAAAAATTAAATTGACAACATTGACCTTGTTGAATGCCTAAACATTTGTTGTGATGATTTGCCGACGCGAAAAAATCAATGGATACAAACTTACATGGTTGAACCTCGTGAACAGAAAAGTTTACTGTGGCCACATAATTTTTTTCTCACGTTGTGCAGTTCTATTTGGATATGAAGTTTGTCGTATGTTTTGCTTCGCACGGTCGGTATTTGTCAAGAAATTTGCAACGAATTGTCAATGAGATTATAACAAAAGCGATGTCTGCATTTTCTGCAACAGGAATGGATCCATACAGGTATGTTGTCACCATCAACATACTATCTTAACATGTAGGAAAATGTGTCTGCAAATGTCTTTTCTGTTAAAATTTTGATTTAAAAGGAATTTATGTTAATATATATTATTTTGCCAGAGAACTGCCAGAAGACGAATGGTTTAACGACATATGTCAAGATGCAATGGAGAGACTTAGTGGAAAGCCAAAAGAAATAAACGGGGAGAGAGACCTTAGCAGCCCTACAGCATCGGTCTCTGCTCAGTCAATTTCATCTGTGAGATCGCATAATAGTTCGTGAGGCATAGTTGCATCCTTGTAAATTAAGTCATTCGTGAAATTGGTAAGCAGATTTTTGTACTCTATGGAGATCTATCTCGTCATTGCTCCTCATCTTCTCCCTACGCAGCAATCATCTTACTGAATTTATTGGGGGGAATAACCCTGCATTTCTGTAGATTAAGTTTTCCATAGCCAGGTGTTTGCCAATATTTTTTCATCTTGTCAATTTGCCTGTTGGTTTGTAAATGTTGACTTGATTATTTTGTTCGCATTCTCAAACATTATTCTTTTCAAATAAGTGTACTTCAATTTTTGCATACCTTTTATTCTTTAGATTTTACTTGCTCCATGACACTGATTCTCAAGTTGACAGATTGGATGACTATTTAAGCACTTTACATTGTAAAACATCTAATAAAATAAAAGCTACACATTATCGATTTATTACAATGAAATTTATTTAAGTAATATAGTTTTGCAAAACCATTACAAAAATAAAGCAATGAAGAATTTAGTAAAGAATAAATTCAAGTTATTTTAATTTAATCAGATGTCCGGCATGGATGTTATTACAATTGTAGAGACCAAACTAAATGATGCACGATTTTGAATGCCATTTGTAAGTATTGAATTTATGAAATAATTAAATTAACTATATGCAAACCAAAGCTTCATTTCACGTGGAATTGAATTTTATTTACACATTCAGTATTGGAAATGCACTTGATAAAGCTGCTAAAATGTCATTTCATTCCTCTGGAAAATACTGCAAACGTAGTCAGCGGAAAAATGCCCATTAATAACGGTGAATTGTTGGCTTTAGTTCTAACAAAAGCACCCAGCGCTCTGATGCATCAGTGTTGGGTAGAATTGAATTTAGTACAACAATTGATGTGTCTAGTTTGATACTCAACTCCGAAGTTGCAATTTTCATTGCAAAACTTGGACCACTGTTCATAAAAAATAATGAACCCAGTAGTAGGGTGAGAATTCTACACCCATTACTCCATTTTCCTCGGGATTTATTCTTGACCTATCAGTTTCTTCTGTTACACAAATTAAACTTTTGCTACAATAATAGATTTTGAAAACTAGCAAAGAATTAGCATGTAGTGGACAAAATAAGTCAGTCAACTGTTTAATGAATATAACTCAAAGGGGGCGGCTTCACTTGATTGATAATCGACAGAAGTTGCAACCTAATTTGATTGTAGTTCACCAAAGCCAACAAAGTTTACCTGCAATGATATGACAGCAGTAATGGATCTCCCATTATTTTCTCGTATTGAAATCCTGTATAAATCAGACAATATATAACTCCGCGGATTTCCTTTAAATAGGTCTCAATAGCTTCAATATCAAAGCATTAACACCAATGCTCTGATTAAATGGAGTCATGAATGACGGATTGAATGGGGAAAATGTTAAATATGGTGTAATGAAAATGGTAATATGATAGTGGGAAGGGTAGCATGACCATTGCTATGACATCCTTATTTCTCCAGATCCTAGCCAGGTCGTGATATGTAATAAAAGTATCAGCACAATATGTCATGTCAAATAAGCACCAGATGAACCTAAAGTTAGAAAATAGAAGCCAAAAGCTTGTTTGAATAAGCATTCCTAATGCCAATGTACACAGAATGTATATATGACCATAAAGCACACAATTTAAACAAAATTTAGACCCATGCATCAATTCTACAGGTGATAATACCATCTAAGCCTACAAAAGTAATCTGGGAACCAACACATGTTGCCAAGAAATGCATGTCCGATTAGTATAACATAGCCAAATGTATGTATATGATGCCACTGTGCATTCATTCACATGAGCAAGGATGCTAATGGCGATGACTTGATGATCAATGGATGCATGTGACAGCAGCAAGATGCATCCTATTATGTGGTAATATTTGTTGGAGCATAAAGAACAGATTACATCCCCTTCAAGCTACTGATAAGTCATTGTTGGTGGAGCTCCATTAGCAGTGGGAACAGCAATAGGAATATTATCTTTCCTTTTTCCAAATGGATTTTTTGAATATCTACTGAGAAGTCAAGAAAAACACCAAAAAAATTCCCTGCATATAACAGAATCACAACCGAGTTTGTACCAAACTGAATGCCAAGGATAAGAACTTTTGAATCCAGCTTAAGAGATAATGGATGATAGAAAAAAAAATCAACACTGAAAACATATGAAGCCCGAATAATAAGATTTACTATATGATTTTGAGCTATAAAGCACTAACACATGCAACAGTATTCATGTTAGATCAGACTGCAAAACAATTAAACCCTTAAAAAGTAGTTGAATTGAAAGAAATCCATGGTTCTAGTATCATTGATGCACAGGCACATTAAAGAGAAAAAAAAACAAATTTGTGGTATGATGTTACAAATGCAAACATTTTAGTAAAAATGTCTTCCGTAGTCTCCAGAGGTACAACCCTAGATGCACAGTCAGCTTTTAAAAAGTGAACAGGGGAAGAGGATCAGAAAGAAAATATCAGGGTGCTTGACAATATAGAAAAGGATATTGTATCCGCATGCCAACGGAGCCAGAACTTGGGATAACAGCACCCTGCAGGTTATGGTGCACATGGGTAGCACTATTCACGTCCTGCGATAGGTCATGGAATGTCAAACCAAGGAAAATTCACCAGAAGCAAAGCACAAATATTCACCAACTAACAAGTTAGACAAAAGTTTATTGAAAGATCACTGACTTCAAACTCAATGAAGCAAACTGTATGCCTCTCCTGTCTCAAAATCTTCATTTGCTTAAAACCAGGTTGTCTGCAACACAAAGTTGATCCAAATAATGTTCCGAGTCTTTTGGGATAGAAAAATGCAATGTAAACTGAACAAAAGAACCAGTAGTCAAGGGCTAAATGTACTTACACACTGAAAAGGCCCCTTACTTCTTCCTCATTTATGTTCTCTCCCAAGTTCCCAATAAACAGGGTGTTGCAAGGAGGGTTATCTTTTGTGTTCTATTCAAAATAATAAAGTTAAAGATAGTAACACACTATATCATTCATTGTGTATAACCAAATCTAAATCAGAAAACATAAAGTTTCAATACATCAAACACCAAAAAAATCAGATAACTTGGCAAAGAAAAAAAAAAGCAATATAAGAACTCAACTAAAAAGCACCTTGGACTTTTTCCAGCCAGAAGATTAGTCAAGATATTATATGTAAAATTGAAAAAACCCTTTGTGTTCTTACACTGACATGAGTAATTAATGTACAGTCATTCCTAGAGATTTATAATTGTGATCTATAAAGCACCAGCACTTCAATTTGCTTCACATATTTGTATACGATATTGTAGGGTACTTCACCTAGACAAATGGATGAAGTATTCAAACCTATGTAGACCAGTACTTTTATTCGTTTCACATATCTGATACCAATGCTTTTGGATACTTCATTGGTATGAGTTGAAGGGTCCACATTTTTTCAATGCATTATTATCCTTGTCAATAACCATAGCTAAAATAGGGATAGTGATCATCATAATATGTACACCGAAACCAGTTAGGTCTACATTCAACAATTTATCCAGTCAACTCATAGCTAATGTCTCTCCACCTATACCCATTCGGAAATAAAATACCAAACTCTTAAATGTCTGTTCAGCATGTCATGAGTACAGTACTATGTGGATAAATTCACCATTTGTTCATTGGTATGAGTTGAAGGGTCCACATTTTTTCAATGCATTATTATCCTTGTTAATAACCATAGCTAAAATAGGGATAGTGATCATCATAATATGTACACCGAATACCAGTTAGGTATACATTCAACAATTTATCCAGTCAACTCATAGCTAATGTCTCCCCACCTATACCCATTCGGAAATAAAATACAAAACTCTTAAATGTCTGTTCAGCATGTCATGAGCACAGTACTATGTGAATAAATTCACCATTTGTTAAATTAATGATGCGAAATAAATTATCCAGAGCAGAGATCAGGTCCTTTGTGACCAAAAGAGATTTACAATGAGCAAGTGTCATATTCATACTATCATATAGAATGAGTAAACCAGGATTCAAAAACCTTCCTTTTAAAACATGTGCTGAAGATTACAAGACAAGGAGTGATAAATGCACTAAACCCATATCCCCTTTTAAAATATGAGCTAAACATTGCAAGACATGGAGTGATCATTGAAGGGGAAATCAAGTGAAACTAAATGTGTTAACCCATGTTCCCCGTTTAAAATGAGTTGACCAATGTGGGCCATGGAGCGATGACATAATCATTTACTAAGAACACATTTGCAAAGAATAAATTCACATCAAGTTAGATTTTCATGCAGAAGGTGCTACTATGGGGAGAGTTAACAGATAGACTGAGGGGAAATAAATATTTCCTGAGGCAGTTCCAAACATACATTAAAGCAATATTCACATTTTCAGCCACTCTCACCTGAACTGGAACATAACTACTAGGCGCTGCTATGGGAGCAGGAGTAGGCATTGGTACAGGTGCAACCGGATAGCCCGCATATGGATCATATGGAGGAGGTGGTGGTGGAGCCATGTATCTGGACCATAGAAAAACTGTCACAAACTAAGAGCAAACACATTGAAATAAGTAAAATCAATGCAATTGCAAACTAAAATTATTACATTGAGATAAAAATTTCTTAATTTTCTTGGAGTGGGTGTCAAATATATAGGCTGTGCTTACCCATGTGGCCCCCAAACAGGTGGCGGGGGAGGATGAAAAGGGGATGGAGATGTATAAGCAGTATGTGTATAATCCCCAGCCGTTCTTAATCGTTTACTTTGATCGAAAGCACCAGCATCAGCTCCAATTCCTACAATGAAACAATGAATGCCGTGCATTCAATTCAACCAATAAAAGGGGGTCATTAACACTAAAAATTAGAGTAAGCAAATGCGAAGCAAGCAAAGGTTTCGATTTCAGATACAGCTACAGATTGAAACTTCAAAGAAGCTCACCCCTTTTCACGAAGAGATTCTTTTTGGCCATCTCAGTGTGGAGGACGGACTTGGTGTCAGGATCGAAGAGCATGTCCTGGAGAATATCTTTGGCCGCGAGTGCTTGGTGCGGAGCGGTGAACAGAGCGAAACCCATTGGCTTTTCCGCTTTAAAATTCAACTGAGAAGCTTCAAAGCCGGGTAACCATCTCAGCAGATTCTGAAGTTCCCTCTCTTTCACGTCCTCGGGAAGACCGGTTATGAATATCGTTCGAACCTCGTCGCCGGCGTGAGGAGGAGCGGCCGCGGCAGCTGGAGGTGGCGGAGGAGGAGCGGCGGCCGCTGGGGGCCATTGCTGATGGTATGGGTGGATGCCGGTGCCAGCCATTGCGTGCGATCAAACCCTAACCCTAATCCTCAACTCAACCCCAATCTTCTTTCTCTTCTATACACTGTTCCTTGCTCCTCTCTCTAAAATAATGTTTGTAACAAATTTTCTTTTTGTTATTGAATTTTAAATAGATCTAAGAACCTCCACCGCTTCACCCAAGCAGTAATCATTTATTAGATTTATGTACACTATACTTAAATTTTAAATTATTAACTAATATTAAGTTTTTATTTCTTAATATGTTAAATATATTTGAAAAAATAAGTATTCTCTTAGTAGACATTTGTTTAGATCTATAAATTAGTCTTTGTTACAATGCAAGGTATTTTTCTAACAATATTTAATATATAATTATAAAAATATTTTTTATAAAATCATTTACTTTTATATATATTTATAAATTAGTATTTGGTCAATGACTAATTATTTTTAGTTATAATTATTGTTGATTGACAATCACATTGTATTGACACTAGGTTGGTTTTATTTCTAGTGGAATGTTTGCTAAGAAGTTTTTAGCCTACTTAGCCTCATTAACCGTCATCTCAAGAGTAACAAACTCATATTTCATGGTTGATGTTGCAATAATTGTTAGTCTGGCTGATCTCCATGTAATTGCACCATCCCAAGTGTGAATACATAATCACTAGTGAATTTTGTCTCATCTGATTCAAATATTCAGTTAGCATTATTGTACCCTTCTAGTATAACGGGAAATCCACTATACTCAATGACATAATCTATTGAACTTCTTAAGTATCTCATAAGCCTAGCAAGTGCATCCTAATGTTCCTAATTTGGACATTGAGTGTACCTACTTAATTTACCTACTGCATAAACAATATCAGGTTTAGAAAAACTCATCAAGTTCAATAAGCTCCTAATTATCTCGGCATACTGAGACTGAGAAATAGATTCTCCTTTTATTTTTCATTAATTTAGAGTTAGCATCATAAGGGGTACTCACTCGTTTAAAGTCAAAAAATCCAAACTTCTTAAGAAGTTTTTCAATGTAATATTCTTGAGATAGTAATATATTATCTCTCTTCCTTATGATTCTAAAACTTAAAATTGTATTGACACTAGTACAAAAACACCTTATATTGTCGGTGTTTTTCGGCCTTTCACGTCGAATTCGAGGTCGACATCATATCTGGAGACGTTAAATGGACGTCGAACATAGAACAATTTGACGTAAAACAAATTAATGTCGAATTTTGTCAATATTCGACGTTAATCAATTTTTTTTAATTAATTGTGATCCTTTTTTATAACTCTACGAGACTTGAAAAGCAAAAATAGAACAAATTTCAGTTTTTTGGTATTTTATAAAGCATGAACTATGAACGTGTAGTGTAGTATCAACAACAAACAACAAACAAGTTCAATCAAACAAAAACAACAAACAGGTTCAACCAAACAACAACAACAAATAAGTTCAAAAAAAAAACAAGTTCAATAAATAAGTTCTTCAAAACGAAAATAAAAACTAACATTCAAAAGGTGAGTTCGTCTGAATAAAGTGTTTCCACCAGTGAGAAAGAAAGCAGAATGCGCCTATGACGGACAAAAACACGAAAACAATCGGTCAAAACAAACGAAAATCATACCTAAAGTAGTTAATTAACATGTAACAAATGAAAGAAAGATTACATGTGATGGTTGTCAAACTTCGTTCCAGAAAAGCTTGAGCAGAGTAGATGGTATCGCGCGCTAAGATAAAGTTATTGAATTTTCAATCTCCCGCTCAAATTTTTATTGAATTCGCTAACCTTTTAACGTCTAACGCTAGGGCATTCAACGTTTTATATCCTTTCAACGTCTTATTCTAGGGAATTCGACATCATACGTAAATACATTTTCACCTTTGCACCAAACATTTTCGCAAAATTTACCCAATATAACAAATTTGACGTCGAATTACAATTCTAAACGACGTCTAATAATTGCATTTATTTACAAAAATGTCACCGGTCATTTTTAATGTTGGTTATTCAGTTTGGATGTTGAACGTGTGACGTTATACGCTGCTTTTGCACTAGTGTGGTTTCACCAATGTCTTTCATTTCAAAATTTGATCCTAGAAACAATTTAGTTATAGCGACAATCTCATTGCATGTACCAAAAATTAACATGTCATCCACATACAAACATATAATGATATAATTACCATTTTAAGATTTAGAGTACACACATTTATTAGCATCATTAGGTGCAAAATAATCACATAATACATTATCAAGTTTTTCATGTCATTGTTTTGGTGGTTGTTTCAACCTATACAAAGATTTTAAAAGTTTGCATACTTTATTCTCTTGACTAGGTACAACACACCCTTCAGGTTGAGTCATATAAATTTCTTCCTCCAAATCACCATTCAAAAATGTTGTTTTACATTCATTTGATGTATCACTAGTTTATGGATAATTGTTAGTGCTAACAACACTCAAATGGAGGAAATTATAGTCATAGGAGCAAAGGTATCAAAGTAATCTATGTTGAGTTTTTGAGTAAAACCTTTTGCTACTAATTTTGCCTTATACTTCTCTACAGACTCATCAGGGTGATACTTTTTCTTAAAGATCCAGTTACAACCAACGAGTTTTGCTCCTTTTGGCAAATCTATTAATGTTCAAGTACTATTTTTTTGAATTGATTCAAATTCAATCCTAATGGTCTTATTCCACTGTTTTGCATCAGGAGCACTAGAAGCTTCTACAAAGCTAGTTGGATCATTATTAACGAGATAAGTATAAAAGTCATCTCAAAAGGAAGTTTCCTTCCTTTGTCTTTTACTTCTTCTCAAATCTTCACTCATAGCATCATTATTATTACTAATAGGTTCAGATATCTCACCAGCCTTAAAAAGAAAAATATGTTAAAAAAACTCAGCATTTTTTGTCTCCATAATGGTGTTACGCTCAATCACATCACTTTTAAGAACTAGAAACCTATAAGCAACACTATGTCTGGCATAGCCTAAGAACATGCAATCATAGGTTTTAGAACTTATTTTCCTTTTCTTAGGATCGGGTAACATCACTTTAGCTAGACTCCTCTTGGATATTTAAGGTTAGGTTGATAACCTCTTTAACTCATAGGGAGTTTTACCAATTTTTTTATGGGGTATTTTATTTTGTAAAAAAAATGCAGTAAGGAAGGCTTCTCTCCAAATATTATCAGGTGCACCATAACTAACAAGCATAACATTCATCATATCCTTATGAATTTTATTCTTTCTCTCAACTACTTCATTAGGCTCAAGTGAATATGGTGGGGTCACTTCATGGATAATACCTCCTTTAACACAAAATTCATTAAACACTACATAATCACCACCTCTATCTAATATAATCCTCTTAATTTTCTTATTCAATTGATTTTCTACTTTTGCTTTATAAGTTAAAACCACATTAAATTTTTCATCTTTATGTTTGATTAAGTACACCTTGGTGTATTTAGAATAATCATCTCTAAAGGTCACAAAATAATTTTTATCGCCTTTGGACATGGTTTGTTTTAAATCAGCTAGATTAGTATGAATTAACCCTAATAATTCAGTTTGACGTTCTATAATATAATAAGTTTTCTTTTTCATTTTAGATTCTACAAATATATCACATTTTCTACTCTATTTATCATGCATATTAAATAATCCTAGTTGTTGTAATTTCAAAACATATAAGAAATTCACATGTCCCCGCATGCCATATATCATAAGAACCAACAAGTTAAACATAAGAACTTGATTCATTAATAATTTCATAAATATTCAGTATAAAGACATCTTGATCACAATATCCCTTTCCCACGAAAACATTTTTTTTGTCATAAAAATCTTGTCAGATTCAAATGACACTTTAACCCCCGCTTTTCCTAGTATTGATACAGAGATTAAACTAGCTCTGATAGAGGGCACATACAGCACATCACTCAAGGCGAGAGTCTTTCTATATGTGAGCTTAAGAAGAACTTTCCTTTTCCTAGGACAGGAGTTGTCCTGGAATCATCGAGGTACACATGTTCTTCTCCATCTCCTACACTAATGTAAGAGGTAAAGGTACTTTTATTTGCATAGATATGCATGATAGCCCCATAGTCTACCACCCACTTGCTCACATTGGTAATCAAATTTACTTGTGAAACGACCGCTACAATAGTGTCATCTCCTTCGGTTATATTCGCCTTAGAAGGATTATCGTTTCTTACTCTACGCCTACATTATGGTGCATGATGGCCCAACTTTCCACATACGAAGAAATTTCCTTTCTTCTTAAAGGTAGGGTTAGATCCATTGGGACGAGATTTTCAAAAATTATTTTTCTTTTTGTTATCAGGTTTGTGTTTATACCTTTTGGGAGCTAAATTGACTTCTACCACATTTGCTTTTTGCAGACAAAGCTTTAGCCCTTGTAGTAGCACACTCCTTTCTGTTAGTATATTCAATAATTATGTGTGTGATGAGCTTTGGAAGCGACATTTGTTTGTGTCTATGTTTTAATTGTTGTTTGTAATCAGTCAAAGATGGCGACAATTTCTCGATTATGAGTTTTGAAACAAATTCATCCGATAGAAGAATATTCTCCACTTTGATATCTTCGAGCACCTTATGGTACTAATTGATTTGAGATTTTATGTCCTTATCTTAAATCATTTCTCAGTGGTAGTAGTTTTTTATGACAAATCTTTGTCTGACAACATCTTCGACGGTGTATTTGAGAATCAACGAGTCTTAAATATCTTTTGCTTCATGTCTAAAAGGGTGGACATGCGTTAAAATCACGAACAGTATTTCCTGAAACATGTAAATTCACTGTCCTTAAGGACTTGTCTGCGGTGTATTGTACAAGTTCCACAGGATACAACAGAAACTTCTCGAAAGTATTCGAGGATTTCAAAACTAGGAAGAAACTCTAAAAGAGTTTATACCCAGGATATAAGAGTTAGAAATAAGAAAAGAAAAGAACAAATAAATTAAGAGGGAGAGCTAAAGAAGGTGTGATATGTAAGAAGGAGAGCTAGAAAAATGAAAGGAATTTTTGTTTGTGCTTATTTCATGGAATGAAAGGGGTACTTTATTTATAGAGCTAGATACAAAAGAACCGTTGCCAAGAAAAGCATTGGACGTTGCATTGATGAACGTTAGCCACGTTCTTTTGTAATATTATATTATTATTTTACAAGAGTAATATGTTAAAAGATATTTTTCATCTAATAACCTTGAATGTTGTTCTAGAAAATCTTCCAAAATTATGTAGGCTAGTATGTGGACTCAGTGACCATGAAAGATGTGTGACAAGTTATAATATTGAATCGATTTTCTACAAGTTTGGGGGCCAACCCAACCCACATTTTACAGACAAAGTGTAAGTCGGGCCTAAATGGGTTGGACTGACCTGCATTGTCATTTCTAAACATAATTAAATAATTGACTCAATTCCTATGAGGATAATACTAAAACATTCTATACAATTTTTAAAAAAACAAAATAAAAATTAAAAAACCTAAAAATCTATAAAAAAAAAAATAGACAATCAAAATTATCAAGGAGAAACTGAAGTTTGTTGTTACTTTTTTTTTTTTCAATTCATTAACCTTTTTCTCAATCAACCATGTCTTCTATTAGTGTTCAATTGATATAATTATGGACATATACTTTGTCTCTATGTCTCTGTATACAAAAGACTCAGTCTTAGTTACCAACTTTAACATATTAACATATAAAAAAAAACATTAATGTATATAAATTGGATTTATATAAACTAGATTTATACGAAGAAAAACACCTCGGAAAACTTTGAGCTTCGCAAACTGGATATTAAAATAGCATTTCACAGTTCTCCAGAAGTAAAAAAGGCATTAAACTCGTCAACATATTTTCCAAATAGGGTACATTCAATTTGAAAACTATATTCCAACAACAAATAATTAATAAGTAGGAAAACGTCAATAACTTGAAAACTATATTAAAAAAACTCAATTCAATAGACTAATAATATTACCATCAGCCTCGATGCACATATTACGTTCAACTTAATTTTCTTCCTTGTTTTTCGAGCTTCCTTTCTGTTCCAACCCTTGTAAGCACTCCCATGATATCTGCAAAAACCATACCAATTACATTGAACTTAAAATCCAAATAACCAAAATTATTTTACATAAAGTATTACAACTTACCCACTAAACAATTTGTATCAAAACCTTCACTTGAAATGGCAGAAAGTGGTATGTAGTGAGGCTTTAGTTTTGGTACCAAAATTTTATCAACCAGAACTACCTTGGTACCAAATTAATATTTGGTTTGGAGGATGAAACTACAATGTAAATGAAAATTTTCAACAAAATAAAGTAATTAAGTAATATAATAAATTGTAATCATAATTTTAATGTAACTAATAAAATAAAAGTAAATTTAGGTATAAAGATGATTAATGATAATGTAACTAATTTATAAAATTGAAAATAGTAGGGATGCATTTAATAATAATTTCATTAAAAGGAAAAACTGAAAAAAATTTATCACTTATTAATTATAGTAAAAAATCACTTTAATATAATAAACTGTAATCATAATTTTAATTTAACTCTAATAAAAATAAAGATGACTTCAGATATAAAAGTGATTAATGATAATGTAAGTAATTTACAAAATTGAAAATAATAGGTATGTATTTAATAATGATTTCATTAAAGAAAAAACTGAAAATAAAATTTACCACACTTATTAATTATAGTTTGAAATATTATAAGTTTGAAAGTAAATTACACTAGTATATAGGAATGGATATTATGTATAGTGGTTTGCGATCTAGTGTACAAAAATATAGAATAGATTGAATATTTAAATTCATTAGCATGTGTTTGCCTATATAACCTGTCGACCGTGTTGGTTAACTAGTCACGACTTTTATTTTCTATTGTTATATAAAATTGCTTTATTATATTAAATATGATATAATATTTTATCTTATTCTTTATTAATATCATATATTTATAAATATAAATATAAAACTTATTTCACAACTTTCTTTAATAATTTTTTCGTAATATACTCTTTTATTTATTTATGGTAAATAGTAAATTATTGACTTTTTAAAATTTTCTTTAAATTGTTATAGTTGTAATATTTTTTTGGTTTTTATAAAATATTTAAACTTGGGATGAAAACACGAGTTTTACATTACCTAAATTATGTTGATACCCAACAAAGATAATCTAAAACTAATAACAAAAATTAATATATATATATATATATTGATAGGAGAATGAAATATAACAAATTTAAGTTACACAATATTTATAAAATAATTTGATTACGGTATATTCTTTTTATTAATGATAATAATAATAACATTATAAAATAAAACTAATACAAAAGAAATAATTTTCTAATACTTCATATTTTATTTAACAAATAATGTGACAAGAGCATCATGCACATGGTTTATGACTATATACTAATTGCTGCTATTATTTTACTATCTGAATTTGAAGACAAAAGATGGTGATGCAAGAACAACTCATTTCGAGGAATATATTTAAGTAAGCTTATCAAATTCTCCGCTTATGAATAAACACTTGTGGGTTTGATTTCTGATGAGAAATGAATCTGATCAAACATTCGTTTTAACTTTTTTCGTTTGCATGTTTAGATATTCATATAAAAAAATCCAAACAAGCTATAACAACCTAGACAAAAGACAAATTTAGTAAGCCAACTGTCGTACGCAGAAATACACAGAAACCAATATTATTGCAAATCAAGTGTACTTATGCAGTTATGCGTATATGAGTTGTCTAATTAACATTACCCTTGATAAACAAATTTTAGATTTTGTAATTCATTGAAATTTTAAAATAGAAAGAATTGATGCAGGCTTTTCTTTGTACTAACTGGGGGAGAAAGATACCTTTTTTGAACTTTATCTTTAATGATAGGTTTTATAGCTACTTTAGACTGAAGCAAATGGATTGCTCCTATTGCTTGCAACTTGAGCAAGTTCAGGGTGGTACATTACATTATTGGTGAGATTCCCTAGAGCACTTGTTGAAACAATGATACTGTCATAGCAAAACTCAGAAAAAGAAAAAAAGCAAAACTCAGAGGTCCACACACTACTGACTAGCTGCAAACAACTAGTTTTATTCTCAAAATCATCCAATCCAAATACAAAACAGCATATATTACATCCATGATTAGTCCACCAATAAGTAAAAACAGATCTAGATGAAGTGCAAGTGCACTCAAAGAGCAGCAAACTAGAGAATTGTTAAAAAAAAAACAAAAAAAAAACATTTCTTTTTAACCAGGAGTAGCTATTTTACTTTGATCAAAATCCATACATACTCATTATTTATGTATATATCATCATTAGTAACTACTACAGCTTCAGAAAAACAAACTCTTCAATGGCAGGCACAGCTCCAATGTTGTCAAGAGCCTGCTTGTTTGGTTCTTCATCAACACCAATAGCCATGATAGCCTTCTTCCTGCGGGATGTCCTTCCCACACTCATAAAGCTCACATTCACATTTTGCTCACCAAGAATGTTTCCGACACGACCAATCATGCCGGGCTGATCCACCTGTCGGCACAGGATCAGATTCCCTTGTAAGCTCACATCCACATCGAAAGACCCCACACATGTCAGGTGAGGGTCACCAAACTTCACTTTTCCATCTATGCTGATATGACCACCCTCTGATATTGCACTTGCAAATTTGGAGTCCACACTTGAGATCTGTACCTGGATCGAATCAACAGGCTGCTCAGGAGATGAATCAACAACCACTCTTTCCTCACTTATGCGAAGCCCTTTCTGCTTTGCTATGAAATCTGCATTCACGAGGTTCACAATGGTGTTTGATATTGGCTCAATGATGCCCTTTGTAACCATGGCTCGCAGAAGTCTAGTGTCCAAGTCATCTGGGCCTCTGGCTGATCGATAAACAACCTTCACAGATTTTATCCCACTTCCTCCAGACACTAACTGCACAGCAAGTCTCCCCAGCTTCTCAGCTAGCACCACATATGGGGCCAATTCTGACAACACCTGACCATCACAAGAACCAACCATGTTTTGTTTTGTTTTGTTTTGGTTTGATTGACTGCAATTGCAGTATAGGAAAGGAACAAGAAGAAGATCACATTCAGAATGCTTACCTCAGGAGCAACCATTGGAGCATTGACAGCAGTTGCTGAGAGTTCCCCTTTCAATGCTCCTAACACAGCCTCTGCTATTTCAATAGCAACACCCTCCTGGTGAAGTATAATTGTCAGGAGATGATGTATATATGCTACACAACAGAGCTTAATATATATGCTGGATTTATTGAATACTAGAAAGCAATACTGTGAAGGAAAAACAAACCTGTGCCTCTTTGGTGCTAGCTCCAAGATGAGGGGTAACAGTGACATTCTCGTGCTGCACTAACTTACTGTCTTTGGATGGGGGTTCCTCCGTGAAGACATCAAGAGCTGCCTGCTCCACATGCAATTTTGACAAAGTTTGTAACTTTAGGCACCATTATGTGACAACATTGGAGAGACACATTGAAAATTGAAAAAAAGTACAAAACTTAAGCATAATAATCCTTTAGAATAATAAAGTTATTAGGTTTTATTTGTCCTTATTTCTAACTAATCAGAATTACAGTTTCTTACCAGAAGTGTGCATAATCTCTTTATTCAAATTACCAAGGTCAGTTTTCAATTTTGATTGGAGAAAGTAAAACACAGTACCTATACATTTGTATCTATCTTTTACTGTTGAATAAGGAAGAAAAAAGCAAAAATGGAAAGAAAAAAAGGTTGCAGCAAAGAGGTTGACCTGTGCAACGATTCCATTGTCGAGGGCTCTTACTAATGCATCTTCGTCAATAACTCCTCCTCTAGCAACGTTGACGATGCGAACTCCCTTCTTCACCTTGGCAAAAGTGTCGTCATTGAAGATCTTGTTAGTGGTTGCAGTGAGTGGCATGTGGAGGGAGATGAAATCTGCAGTGGCGATAGCCTGATCAAAGGACACAAGTTCCACACCAATAGCACGGGCTCTATCAGCCGGAGCATAAGGGTCATGAGCAATCACGTGCATGCCCAACCCTTTTGCACGCCTCGCCACTTCAGATCCAACTTTTCCAAAACCCATCACTGCTAATGTCTTTCCAACCATTGAAACTCCCACATACTTGCTTCTCTGCCATTTTCCTGCAAAATTCTCCACAAAATCACTCTCAATGGCTATCCATAACATAAAACGTTGTTTTTCTCCATACACAGATATAGAGTACTCAGGTATGTATATAAGCAGATACAACGGTCTCACGTCTTTTCATGTCTCAACCAACACGTCAGGAATGATTTACCACTTCAAAAGTTGAAACATCCATGTCTATTTATGCTCATTAGTCCAACAGATATTTATACTGAATTAAACATTTTTAAATATTGCATACATAATTTAAAAGCTGTAAGAAATTCTGCATGTATAATTTAATTAACATAAAAATGAAATTGAACTAAATCGATTAAATTTACATTTCATAAAAAGTTATTGAAAATGTAATCATTAACTGTTAAATATGGTATAAACAGATACCAGCCATACGTATACACTTTTGACCAAATTACCAATCAATATAAAATCTCCAGAACACTGAATCATGTGAAGACTGGATATATGCAAATTATCTGATGAATTATGGCGTGCTATAACATATAGATCCGATTACGGCTTCACTTACATACACTATTTTGATCGTGTAGTTAATGAATATATCAAGACTAAACATGTGTATATGAGTGATCTGATAAATAAGTTTATATGAGATGAGATGAGAGGATCTAACAGAGGCAACAAGAAAGAAGGAAAAAGAGATTATATTGTGAAAAATGAGATCTCGGAACAGAGGTTGATGATGGAAGAGGAAAGAAGAAAAATACCAGCTTTCGTGGAGGCGTCAGCCTGGGCAATGTTGCGGGCCATGGCGGCGAGAAGAGCGATGCCGTGCTCGGCGGCAGCAATAGTGTTGGCCGTGGGCGCGTTCACGACGAGGCAGCCAAACTCAGTGGCAGCTTGCAGATCCACGTTGTCAATGCCCACACCGGCTCTTCCCACCACCTTCAACCTCCCTTTTCCAGCCTCAAAAACTTCCCTCGTCACCTTGGTTCCGCTCCTCACAATCAAAGCGTCGCAGCACGAGATCTTGGTGCAGAGCTCCTCCTGCGAGAGCTCGTACGCGCATTCCACGTGCCCCACACTGCGTAACACCTTGAGCCCCGCCTCTCCAAGTTTCTCGGAGACCAAGATCGTCGGCTTTTCACCCAAGAACCCAACATCCTCGGACTTCGAGCTCCCCACCGAGGTTGCTGTCGGGTCAACTGTTTTCAAAACACTGTTGACCGCCAAAGAGCGTTTGGAGGAGCTAGCATGGGAGAGTTTTCGGTAGATGGGTATGGTGTTGATGAACGACACGTGAGAAAGTTTTGACTTTGATTCTGAAGAAGAGGAAGAAGAAAGGGTGAAGGATGAGGGGAAGATGGGTTTGGTGCAGGCAGAGGATGCCATTGATTCTTCTTCTTTTTTCTTTTTTTTTTCTTTTTCTTTTTTCTACTTTTTCTGTTTCTTTGATCTCTGTTCCAATCCTACAAAAGCGTTAATGGGTCTTTATAAAATCATGAATCATGGTGAGGGAGAGGCATTCATTTTTGTTGCCTATATATAAAACCAAGAAAGAAGGAGTGTGCACAAATGGGAGATATTTCTTATGCAAAGGGTTTGGTGGTGAATTTTTCTCACTCTGGATCTTAAAGCAATTTAGTGATTTATTTTTTCAGAAAAAAAAAATAATACTTGGGGTAGGTGAGTGAGAAGAACTCCATCACCCATCATAAAGAAAATGTCTATTTTCATTTCCTCAAATTAAATAGTAAATGAAAAATGATTGTCTCAGAACATTTCTACTATATAAATGAAAAAGGTTATCTTTCGTTAGAGGTTACCATAATAGTAAAAACAACCAAAAGAAAAAACACACATTTTCTCTCTCACATTAGTCAACATGATTATCATGTACATTATTCACTTGATGCCTTATCAAATATTTTTAATTTTAGTGGCTAACCATATCATTGGTGAAGAGGTTCATTAGTGTGGGCGCAACCAAAATTAGGTCCAGTGAGACACGAATCATTTATCTTCATTGCATTTTTTATTACAACGAACATATTCCTTATAGAATTTAAGAACTTGCCAAACTCTCTTTCATCGCACAAAAATAATAAAAAGCTTTAGCAAAAAAGTGCTTTAAAAACACTTTCTTTTTTTAATTATAAAGCACACGTCTTTCTATTTCACTGCTGAGTCAAACGTTCATACTCGATTTTTTTCTTCCCCAGTACCGTTTTTTCCCAACTTGTAAAAGACAATAATCCAGCTTCTCCATGTCCAATGATTTCCCTCCAACCCAAATCTGGACCACATGCTACATTCTCTCTCTATATTTATACATCTACAATGAACAATTATTTTTCTAAATACTTAGTTACAGAGTCATTTAGTTGAAGTGGAACCTAATTCCAACAGATCATGTTCTTCGTACAGTTGTTTATGTTTTTTTTGGCGTTCTTCATTATGATTTGTCGGTGAGATTTTTACGTTGTTTACAATTTATGTGTCGTTTTTTTTTTCACCTCATTTATAGCAGGTTGAATTTTGTGAAGCAGATCTATTATCCACATCACATGAAAGCAACCCCTGATAGCTTTCATCAAAATTTAAAATTGGACGCGGAAAAAAAATGGTAGATGGTTATCGTAATATTTTTTTCTCCTCTTCTTATCTTTTCCATCGTGTATACAGCATGTAGCATATTTATATTACATAACGTAGCATTCAGAGACATTAAAAAATGAAAAAAAAATTATTAAAAATTGCATAAAATAATCGGAAAGCGAAAGAAAGAGAAGAATGTAGTAAAAGATTGATGAAAAATGAAGAAACATATATCGGAAAAAACGAAGCGAAAGTGATTTAAAATTAGAATTAACCTATTAAACTTTGAAACGGTATGAATGATATAACAAGATTGACATAGTGAAGGAGTGAAAGGTCCCATTTTAAAAATATTTGTAAAAACATAATAAATGACAATAATTGTATACGGAGGTTGTTTTGTCGTGTAACGAAAAGGTAGGTTTTTCATTACTCTCACACTACTTTGTTTCACTATAGTCCAAACAAAGCGTTCTCGCATCGTAGCACCACTGACTGTCCCATTTGTTGTGGTAAAACCACTAATTTAATATTTCCTTTTCCGGCAACTTTGAGTTCATCATAGATAGGAACTATTTATAATTTAGGTTAGATAATTTTTTTCTTCCTTGTTACCATTATATTTTTCTAATTTTATTTTACTATTTTGAATTGTTTTACTTTGATCTCGTTGTTAACGTCGTATTTTATTCTTATCAACAAGTAAACTTTAAGTTATTAAATGATTGAATTATTTATAATATCTCGTGTCATTGTTCTAATATCATTATTATCAATTTAACACGATAAATTATTGATTTTATTTTAAGAAAATTAAACTAAATATTGATAGCAAATAATAGGATAAAATTAAAAAAATTACCATAATATAGTGAAACCAGAGAAAAGAATATTTAATCTAACTTAATCTTATGATATTCTTATAAAAATCCTTAAATGTAAATTTAATTAATTTTTTGAAAGATGAAATGTGAGTTTTAACCTATAGTATGAAATTTATATTTTATTTTCGTTTTCATTGACTGTTAAATATATTAGTATACGAAATATACTTATATTCACTTAAATATTTATTAAATAGTTCCTTATAAAATGAAATTAATTTAAAAAAATGATATGAAAAAGACACATATGGTCTTATTTTCATGTCAAATAATAGTAAAGAAACTTTAAATGAAATTTAAAACAAAATGTTATTTTAATAATTTAATATTATTTTTATTATTTCGTATCTAATTTTAAAAACCAGGTATTATTTTATTCCATCAATGTAAATATTTATACTCTATCACAGCTACAAATTTATGCATAGGGACAATATTATAACAAGGTCACATTTTAATCTAGCTTTGACGTAATTATAAAATTATAATGAATTTTTTAATTGCATGGCTTTTTGTGATGATATATAATCTTAACATAGGAATCAAAGGGGAAATTAATAAGAAATTTTAACTTTGGAGCACACTTTGAAAATAAAGAGTCTTGGGGAGCATGTCAAAGTAAGAATGGGAGAAAATGTTCTGCCATGCCTTTTTAAGCTCTTTTTAAAGCCACGACTTTTAAATTATAAATATTTGAAATCATTTATTTAAAACTAGCAAAATCACTTAAATAAATAAAGGTTTGGAAATTATGTGTAATTGTAAATTACTTGCTAAACTCAACTTTGATCGTACTATATATGTGTTGAGTTTTAAAAACATAGAAAAGGAAGAGTACCATAAAAAGAGAATGTTAAAAATGAATGTGTGATATATAATATAAGAAATAACACAAAATAGAATGAGTATAACATGAGAAGATCGTTTTTAACACAACTTGTGAAAAATTATAACACAAAAAATTAATTAATATTAATATTAAATATTTTCTGTTGCATATAGTTAATTATATATTAATAGTACTATATATTAATATTATTTAATTTCTACGTGATTTTTGGTGTTGTGAAAAATGAAAAGAGGAAAAAGAAAAAGAGAATAGTTCAAGAATATCCTCCAAACAGATTTTAGACTAAATACTATCTCAAGAATTTTGATTGTCCAACATCCTCACGTGATGGATGTAGTCAATCCCACCAAGTGGAATAAAAAGTCTTAGTTGATTTTTCTAACAATATTCACATACATATATATATATATATATAAATATAAAGTAGCTCAATTTAATGATTTAATGAAATATGAAATATAAGTTAATTTAGACTTGGTTGAAAAATAAAAATCATATATTAGAAAAAAGAATATTTTTAAATTTTTGTTTTAATTTATGAGGTTAATGTCAAGTCTTTTTTACTTAACTGTCTTTAAACTTCAAGTACGAGTTAAGATTCTTTATTCACTTCACACTCGTCATTGTTGTTTGAACTTATCTCCATAAGATGTTCTAAAGGGTTCCACAATATTAGCAATAAATATATAATGAATGTAATCAACCTACCACAATATCAGAAACCTGTATTTATAGATTTTAAAATTGGCTTAAGATTAGTAAGACCTAATTATAATATAATCGATAATAGTCTAACTTAGACTTAATATAATCGTCCTTAGCATTAACTTCAGTTTGATTATTTGATTGGTTCCTATGGATTCATAGACTTATCAATTGTGTAGTTCTTAAACTAACCGAACGATCATATTATATACATAGTCCTAAACTCGAACATATCTTCAAACCGTGATATGCAAAAGGGTCTGTGAAGTTTGAGAATGTTTGGTGTGTTTTAAGAAAAGAAAAAATAAATTTGTGTAAGCGTTCGGTCTCAAAGGGTATTAGAAAGTGAGTTTTTAAGCCTAACTCAACCCACAAAACCGGCTTGTAAGGTGAGGTTTGCACCTCACTTATATATTATATGTTGGCCTTATCTCTAGTCGATGTGGGACTTCCAACACACCCCTTTCACACCGATGTATAGACATCTCGTGCGTGATAGTAGAAATTGGGTGGTCCGATAACGGCCTGATTGCGGGTGGAATAGAAGAATAGAATGTCCACTTAGAACCCGCTAGGATAGACTTTAACCATGACTCTGATACCATGTTAGAAGAAAAGAAAGGATGAAAATTGTGTATCTTATTTCATTGTCTAGAGGCCTACTTGAGTCCATATAAAGACTTTAGCAACTTGCAAACTTGCCCTGGTTTTTCTGTTTTGTAGCCAAGAGGAAGAGACATGTATACTTCTTCATCTAGATCCCCATGTAAAAAAGCATTATTTACATCTAGTTGATGTAAATACTAATGTTTAGAAGCTGCTAAAGCCAAAAACCAATCTTACTGTTGTGAGTTTGACAACAGGTGAAAAAGTCTCAAAGTAATCTAAACCTTGTTGTTGTGTGTAGCCTTTGGCTACTAACCTTGCCTTGTATCGTTCAATACTTCCATCAACATGCCTCTTTATTTTGTATACCCATTTACATCGGATAGGTTGCTTTCCATAAGGTAGATCAGTCAAAACTCAAGTTTTGATATTTTCTAAAGCTGCAATTTCTTGATCCATGACATTTCTCCAACAATCATGTTTGATGGCTTGGTTATAGGTTTTAGGTTCACTAACTTGGGAAAGATTAAGGACATATGATTTATGAAGAGATGATAATGCATCATATAAGAGATATGAAGAGATAGGATATAAGGTACCTGTGGATGACTGAGTGGCGGAAGAAGTAGATAACATGTTGCAATGATAGTCCTGCATATAAGATGGTTTATGTTTTGGCCTGGTTGATTTCCTTTGTGGAGTAGCAGTGGCAGGTTCAACAGAAACAGGTTGAGAAGGAGGAGATGTAGGTGGTAAAGAGGGTTGATCAGTAACTTCTGAGAAAAGAGGTGATGGAGAGGAAATGATTTTGGTGACAAAATCCAAGGAATTTTGTGTATCAATAGGTGAGTGCTTGTCACTAGTAAGAAAAGGAAATATGTTTCCATAAAATACTACATTCCTTGATAAAAAAATTTCCCTTGAGTTGAAATCTAACAAAAGGTAGCCTTTCACTCCAGTTTTAAAACCAAGTAAAACACATTTTCTTGCACGAGGTTTAAATTTTGTTCTATGAGCTTGAAGAGTTGAAGCATAGCAAAGTGAGCCAAAAACTCGTAAGTAAGTAATGTCAGGTTTAACATTGTGTAACAGTTGAGATGGAGAAAAATATGTCAAAACTTTGGAAGGTAAAAGATTAATGAGTTGCACAACATAACAAACAACAAAAGACCAGAAAATTATGGGCAAATGGGATTGAAACATTAAAGATCTAGCAACATTGAGAATGTGTTGATGTTTTCTCTCAACAACTCCATTTTGTTGAGGTGTTTCAACACAAGATAATTGATGTTGTATCCCTTTTTGTCTATAAAAATCTGTCATTGCAAACTCATTACCATTATCTGATCTAATAGCTTTTACATCAATGCCAAATTGTGTTTTGATATAAGAAACAAAGCCAATAATTTGTGATCTTGTATCTGACTTACTTGCCATCAATTTAATCCATGTGAATCTAGACCTATCTGTTAGCAAATTGATGAAGATGAAGTTTTGATGATGTCCAAATCAAGTCAAGAACAAACAAGACTCATGAAGAATGATCTTTGAAGACTTGTAATCTTTTGTAATAATTGTATGAACATAGGAAAATTAGTAGTTTATGTATGCATTCAAAAGTGATGTAAAAATAAGCCATAAGCAAAATTCTGTGCAGTGCTAATCGATTAACAAGAGGTGCTAATCGATTAGCGTTAATCGATTAACAAGGGCTGTTAATCGATTGTTCCAGTGCGCCATGAAGAAGCCCAGCAGTGCAGTGCTAATCGATTAACAGAGGGTGTTAATCGATTAGCGTTAATCGATTAACAAGGGCTGTTAATCGATTAACAAGGTGAACGTTTGAAAAACTAGCCGTTTTTAGAGCCGTTGAAGTATCCGTTGGGTTGTTAATCGATTAACCACTGTAGCTAATCGATTAACACAGTCAGAAAGTCTAAAAGCGAAAATGGAGGAGCCTTTGGATGAGTCTATAAATAGACTCTCATTTTCTCTCAACTCCAACTCTTTCCTTGTGCTCAAATACTCTGAAACTCTTGAGAATTGTGTACTCTTGCTCAGCTAAGGAAACTCTGTCTGTAGAGTTGGTAAAATACTGCTACGGTGATAGAGGAATAGCTGGTTCATCCTTGGTGCATCTAAGGAAGTGTTTGGAAGAGGAATTCATCCTTCGTGAAGTATTCGGAGGAAGTGTTTCATCCTTTGTGAAGATTCAAAGGAGGTGTTGTTTCATCTCTTGTGGCTTCAAGAGAGGTGTTTTCTAAACTTTTACAAATTGTATCTGTGTGATTGTAGTTTGTAATAGTTTTGTGATTAGTGAAGTGTTTATCTTGTTTTTGAGATAAGCGACTGGACGTAGGATTGGTAAGATCCGAACCAGGATAAAATCAACTGTGCAAATTTCTCTCAACCTTACTCTATTTTATTGTCTTTATTATTTGCTAAGTAAGTTTAATTGAGTAGAAATTTTTAAGGCACACGATTTTAGTAAGAACCAATTCACCCCCCCTCTTGGTTTGTTATCCTACGCTAACCATTCCGCTGCAGCCGCTCTGACACTATCATCCACTATAGTTAAAAAATATTTGAAACCATCAACAAAAGAAGTACAATAGAGCCCCAAATATCAACATGAAATAAATCAAAAGAAGCTTTTGAAACAGTAGTACTTAATTGAAAAGGCAATTTTCTTTGCTTAGAATAGTGACAAGTATCACAATGAGTGTATTTTGTATCAGGTAAAGTGGCATACATGGTACGTAGTTTGATATAACAAGAAGAAGAAGGATGCCTTAGTCTAGAGTGCCGAATATCTATAGAGTTAGGTCTTATTGTAGAACAAGCAATAGAATTCTCAGGAGTAATAACAGTTGGTGAACCAAGGGGTGCGGATGCAGGAACTATCATGACATACAAGCCATCTCTTTCTTCAGCTTTCCCAATCATCTGCAGGGTTGACTTGTCTTGGATTTCACATGAAAATTTAGAAATGGTAATTTTATAAGAGAGAGATTTAGTTAACTTTGTGACCGAAATAAGATTGACTAAAAAATTAGGAACAAACAAGACATTATGTAAAGTAAGGTGTGGGCCAAGAGAAATTGTGCCAGAAAAATGAGCAAATGAAGAGTTCTTATTGGGTAGAGATACTGTAATTGGTGAGATTCTATGATAAGAAATAAAATGAGACAAAGAACTGGATATATGATCAGTAGCACCTGTGTCTAGAATCCATTGGGAATAGATATTACCTTGATCCTGAGAAGAAGTGGAAACATTATGAGAACTCACTAGACCAATAGAATGCGTGACTGTGAGATTAGATTGAGAAAGAAGTGCCAATAGACCATGAATTTGCTCTTGAGAAAGTCCCAGAGTTGAGGAATGTGACTGCGCCTGAGAATTATTAGAAGAAGGAACAACTGTAGAAGTCATTGATTTTTACAACCTCAAATTGGACAAAAATGGCAGAACCCGAATCTCCGAAAACTCCTTCAGATTCCTCAAAAATCAATCCAAGGTTACGAGTGATGAAAGCACCCAATTTTTTCTCATTGAAAACCCTAAAAAGCAAAGTCAAAACATAAAACATAACGATGCGAGAGTACCAGAGGGAGTAGCCATAGAAGGAGAAAAAATTGTAGGAAAACCAAGAACGAAAAGTAGAAGATGAAGATCTTGGCAGTAATAGAATTGGTTGCGGAAGAACGTGATCAAGAATTAATTTTCTTCTGATACCATGTTAGAAGAAAAGAAATTTTTAAGCCTAACTCAATCCCACAAAACCAGCTTGTAAGGTGAGGTTTGCACTTCACTTATATATTATAATTTGGCCTTATCTGTAGTCGATGTGGAACTTCCAACACACCCCCTTCACGTCGAGGTATAGACATCTCGTGCGTGATAGTAGAAATTGGGTGGTCCGATAATGGCCCAATTGCGGGTGGAATAGAAGAATAGAATGCCCACTTAGAACTTGCTAGGATAGGCTCTAACTATGGCTCTGATATCATATTAGAAAGTAAGTTTTTAACTTAGACTTAATATAATAATCCTTAACATTAACTTCCATTTAATTATCTGATTGGTTCCTATGGATTCATAGACTTATTAATTGTGTAGTTTTTAAGCTAACCGAATTATCATACTATATACATAGTCCTAAACTCGAACATATCTTCAAACCGTGATATGCAAAAAGGGTATGTGAAATTTGAGAATGTTTGGTGTGTTTTAAGAAAAGAAAAAATAAATTTGTGTAAGTGTTGGGTCTCAAAGGGTTAACCACACGAACAGTTATTTCGTAACCATGGTTATTACTAAAAAGTATAACGGATAAGAGTGAAACATGTAGTTTTTTAGGATTTGTGTGCTCGTTGAAATAAAAGATCGCAACCTATATATCTTTGGATTGTGCTTATTTCAACAGCGGATATTTGATCACCTTAACATCTCTTTTAGCTATAAATAGAAGGTAAGATCACCGTCATTTCCACACTTGCTATCTACCTTGTCATTTACGACCTAGCGTTATAACTTTCATTGAGAAAATAAGATTATGAGTCTAACCCTAGTTATTTGAAGTCAATCCAACTCGGAATATTTAATTTTGTGTAGCTTGTTATTTTATTTTGATTTGAGGCGAAAGTTTGAAAAGAGATTTAATATTGAGAAAGTGGGAGCACTCATTGAAGAATCACAATCGCAGGCACCATCACGTGGGTAGTGAACCTAACAATTGATCTTATTAAAAATTAAGATGAAAAATGATATCATTCAAGATTCTTATTCACGTATTTACAGATCCACATGTGAGTTGGTTTCGAATTAAGATCCAGATTCTGATCAACTTATTTATTAAAACGAGAAGAAAGAGTTGAATAATAAATTACGATTTACTCATGTTTTACTTTTTTTTAAAAATATTTACATTAAATATGTCTTATCATGATACTTGACTAATACTAATATGGAAATATATGTCAATGTAATTTATTGGATGTATTTATATAAAGTGTTATGTATGACTCTGCTTTTACTTCTCTTTACATCATATCATAAATATATGTGATTTAGATGATAAATGACGTCATAATATTTACTTCTCATCAATGCTTTCGGTGGTAGTCAAATTGATTTTTGGAAAGGGCAAAAGTAGAAAAACATTTTTCCAAACTATCGAAAAATCCAAACTTTATACTGGTAGCGGGTGGCATAATTTTCATTCTTTATTATGAAAACGACAATCTTATTGGAATATTATCTTTCATATAATAAATCAATCTTTAAGAATGTTTACTAAAAGAGAATGAAAAAAAAATAATTCTAAGAAACAAACACATCCCAAACTCTTGTGACATCTGCATTAAGAAATAATCACCTTCAAACGAACAATTAGACAGAAGTTATAAACAAAGTTATTATAGTGATTAAGCTAAAGAGAAGATTAAAGCATGTTGAATGGATGATATCTTAAAATTATTTTGTTCTCTATATTTTTTAATTAAATATAATATAACACGAAATCATATAATTAAAAAAATGAACATTTGATATTGGAGAATTAAAAGATTAATTTACCAAATTTAGAACATTAAAATCATATTTAAACATTTAAAAAATTTAAAAAAGTATATCACGTAATTAAATTTAAATGACAAATGTTATTAGACTACCATTTATCACATCATTAATGTTATCAATGTCATCTAATTTTAAGAATTAAAAATAATATTTCCTAAAATCTGAATGACTAAAACATTTTTTAAAATTGAAATATTAACAAAAATAATAGAGGATTATTTAAGCCATCTTTAGATTTATAAGTATAAATTTTTAAAATCTGACCTATTTAATAAATAAATGTATAAAATCCTGAAGTGTCCAACAAACAACAAAATATGAAATATGTGATGTAAGATAAGACCCTCACAACAACTCTTGAGAAAATCTGCCTGCAATATACATGTTTTCCACCTGCTTCCCATACCTTTGAAATGTCAATAGTATCCTTTTCGAAATCAATTCAGGCAATGGTATGTCGGAGTGTTTTGAAGTCTGTGGTGGTGATGCTCATGGGGTGCAGAAAGAAGTTACCCAACTCGTACCAACCACACCACTTCCCAGGGGTCATTGTCAAGAGATCATTTAGGGTTAACAAAAATTCACAGAGGATGCAAAATAGGAGAAAATTAAAACTTTTATTTTTCATTAGAAAAATAGTTATTACATAAACAAATAATATTAAGATACTTGGTTTATTATGGAAGTTGTTTATTTTACAAATTAAATATTTGAATACATATATTATATAGAGATTAATTGGAATAATATTGAAGGGTTTATCAGTCCCAAGTCAAAAGTGGCGGCCATGAGCTTCTCTTGTTATTGAATACAGAGCTGAGTTGTCAAGGTCATGGTCATGCAAATTCAGAATTTGCTGCTTGCAGCTAAAGGCATGGAAATTTACATGTTAATTTCGTTTTCATGTGTTGTTGAGTGTCTGTATCTGCTTCCATCTGTCTCCCTTGCTTTCTTGTCTAAAGGCAGGGAGAACGTTTTTCTTTTATATATTTTGCACGATATTACTTTTAAGACATTTAATTTTCTTTTCGTTGCAATTATATGATTTAAAATAAGATACATTAATGTTTACATTCAATAAAATATATTAAAATGTATTGTAATTTTAAATATAATATTATTTTTAATATTTTATCATTTAATTTAATTTGAATTTATTAATGATGTTAATATTTAATTATGTATTTATTATTTTATATAATATTTTAAAATTTATCATTATTATGTGAAAGTTGTTCAGGAAAACTTCATAAAAAATGTTTCATTTTACAAATTTTTTATTTTGAATTTCAAATGCAAATTTTGTTACTATATTTTTACATGTAGTTTTAAATTTTAAATTAAAACCTGGTTATCATATATTTTGAATTTCAAGTTTCTATCGTGAATCTTAATTTTAAAAAAATTGAAATTGAAATGATTAAGTTAAATTTCCATACGAAGCACAGTTTTCTTTTTCAAGTCAGTATAAATAAATTTTGTTTTTTTATAATGAATGAAATATTTTTAAGGAAATAACAATGTTTGTTTTTATTTCTTTTTCTTACAATAATTATAAGTAATTAAATGATTTGGTTGTTATTGATAAATACGCATAGACATGTGTATAACTATGAAACTATGAAGATGATGAGTTTGTTAATGGATATGAAAATGTATAAAAATATATATTGTTTCTAATTGATCACCAACATATAAATTTAGTGTGGATGGATATAAATATGGGTGATTGTTTGGTATTAGGAATTTGATATGGAATTATGTTTATGGAGGAATGTATGTATTTGGTGTAATTCCAAGAATCTTGTAGGAAGTTTATATGATGATGTTTATTTAGTGTATGTATTGATGTATGGATTCAAACAAATAAATATCATGAACTCTACTAACCATTCACACTCATATAGAATAAAATGAGCCAAGAATCATAGAAGATCCTAGTTTGAAGGCAGGATAATGACCTCAAATACAAGAGATTAACCTTGTGAGTGATAGAGTGAAATCCATTGGCAATGACTCTAAAACAGAGGTCACTACAAATGCATGTCTCATGTGATTATGACATTAAATGCATGTATTGATATAATTGAGTCTAGATAGTCTATAAATTTATGTTTGATTTTTTTTATAAATGTTCAAAAAATGCCATTATATGATGAAATCAGTTTAATTGTTATTTGTATATTTCTTTTATAAGCTAGATTACCCTCTCTTGTGCTTATGCTTCTTGTGTTTGTGATTCTTCTTTTGCAGTGATAACCTTAATCAGTATGAGCAAATGAACAAATAGATGTGAGTCTCTTAGATGTTGATGTAACTGTATAGATATAAAATTATGAAAGCTAAGTTTAGCTTCTATCTTTTGAAAACTTTGTGATTTTGTGGTCAACTTTTAATTTTTTGAAATTGTTGATGTAGAACCTTATGCTAGTATGGTTATTATGAATAACTATAATAGTTTAGTTATGTGTTCGTCTCTAAGTGTTTATCAGTTATCTAAAGTTTTATTTAACAGTGTTGTATTATCAAATGGAATGATATAATTTATAATTTCATGAATTAATTACTTAATAATTAGTTTCCTTTAGTTTCCTTCCATATGTTTTTTTAAATTAAATTAAAGATAATCTTATAAGTCATTATATTAACTAATTAATATGACATTTGTTTATCTGTAAATCAACTTTACAAAAGAAATCAATTAGCTCCCTCTATTTTTTATTCTCATCCCCTAAAACAAAACCCATAATGTGATAGCGTGATAAATTGAAAATAATGATTTCAAGTAAAAGATGAATGAAAGTCATTATAATATATAATAGATTGAATGCTAAATAAATTTAGAGCTCCATCCTTTATATTATTTAATAAGTATTTTTATTTACAAAAATTTAAGTTAAACTCATTTAAAAGTTTAAAAATAAAACTTATTATACTTTCCAAGTGAAGTGAATTTTGAAATGAATATATTCCATATAAACTACTTTGAGTGTTCAATTAAAATCTATACACACATCTATTATGCAAACTTGTTCTGATAATTAAAAAATATTAAAGATAAAGCAACATAAAAAAGAAACAAACAATAAAATATTCACCCGATCAAAATTTTACAAAATATCAACAAAAACTTTCAAAGTGGCTAAAAGAAGGTTGGGTTCTCCCTTTGCAAAATTATTAGTTGCTCCATCTCAACATTCTACAGTGAAAATAATAAAAAAGGGACAATTAGATGTTCATAAATAGCCAAACCAATTTCACTTCTATAATAAAATGAATTTAAAATGGGTACATGAAAGACTATAGTATTGTATATTCCAATAAGTGGCAAAAAAATTACTGGAAGTGTTTTTATGGAGTTTTTTTATAAAGTAAATGAGAAAAACAATGCCACTAATTAACAACACATAAAATCACAGTGCCATTTTAGAATCCACTTAAGTAGATAAAGAATAAAAGCAATAAGATAAAAGTGATAAAGCACAAAAAATAGGCTAAAAAATAGCAATAATCAAGAAGAAGAATTATACCCACATCATATCCTCTTTCATTGTTGAAAATCCTTTAAAAGTACATTATGTTTTCGAGGCCTCATGTTTTTTCTCCCTTCTTTAATTTTCTTATCAACTTCCATGTGTCTCTTGCCCACAACAAACTTTCTCACATTTTTAATTGTTAAAATACCCTTCTCTTTCAAATCAACTTTGTCCTCAAGGTTGAACTGAGGATAATGTTGCTCAATGAAGAACAAATCTTCCCACGTATCTTCATTAGGTTATGATAATTCTCATTGAATTAATAATTGTTGCACTTCCATACCATTCCTGATAATGATACTTGCATCCAGAACTTGTTGAGGCTAAATAATAGGTCCAAATTTAGTTGTGGTAAGTGGTAATGGTAAATATTGCTTCTGTTGGTTGCCCTGAAACTTCTTGAGCAAGGAAATATGAAAAACGAGAAGTATGCGAATCGATTCCGGTACAACCTTCAAAGGGCCAAAAAAATCGCATTTCCAACTTCTGATTCTTTATAAGGGCAACAAAATGTTGCTTATATTGTAACTTCACCAATACTAAATCACCCATAGACAACTAAATGTTTCTCCTCTTTTTATCATATTGTAACTTCATATAATTATGAGCTTTAAGTAAGTTATCCTTGAGTTACTGTAGTAGTTGGTCTCTGCTAATTAAGGTTTCTTAACGACATGCATGATCCTTAGAATGAATCTGATAAGGGTTGATAGAAGGGGTTTCTCTACCAAACATAGCCTTGAAAAGACTCATTGCAATATTGTGATGAAATGAGGAACTATACCAATATTGTGCCCAGGCTAACATTGAATACCACGACTTAGGATTCTCATAAGCAAATCATCTTAAATACATCTCAAGAGTCTTGTTAAGGACCTCAGTCTGTCCATCACTTTGAGGATGATAAAAAGAACTCATAGCTAAGGTGGTTCCTTGCACTTTGAACAATTGCTGCCAAAAAGAACTAATAAAAACCTTGTCTCAATCAGACACAATAGATTTAGGAAATCCATGTATCTTTGCAACATTGTTAATGAATGCATCTGCTACTGTTTTGTTGTTAAACTCAACTTTCAGGCAATAAAGTGGCAAAATTTTAAAAGTCTATATACTACCACCATAATTGTAGCATAACCATGAGAAGACGATAGGTTAGTAATGAAGTCCATTGCAATGTCCTTCCAAATCTGTTTAGAAATAGGTAACGATTGCAGTAAACCTACAGGCAAAGCCTGAGCAATCTTAGCCTACTGACAAATCCTACAATACCTAATTTAGGTTTTAATATCCTCCAGCATTTTAGGCCAGTAAAACTGAGTGCAAATTCTCACAACAGTTTTAGTCCTACGTACATGACCCCCGATCTTGGTATCATGAAATTCTTTAATTAGTTGTTGTTAGAAGGAAGATCCTTCTATAATCATAAGCTTATCTTTCCTAAATACTAACCCATCCTTAATTTCATACTTAGGATCAAATTTAACCCCTTGAGCATGCTAATTAAGTAGCTCAATGACTATGTTATCCCTCTTTGTTTCTTCCGCCACTTTGATAAACCAATTGCTAGTAGGTTGAGATTAAGCCATAAACAAGCTCCTGGACAATGCATCAGTAGGAACATTTTCTTTGCCAGGTTTATACTGAATAGTGAAGTCATAACCTAGGAATTTAGGTAACTATTGTTGTTGTTAAGGAGTCTACAAGGTTTGTTCTATTAATTCTTTAAGGCTCCTCTAATCCATCCTTATAATAAATTTATGGCCAAGTAAATAATGCCAAAATTTAGCCAATGCTTCTGTAATGACATAAAATTCCCTTACATATAGGTAGACTATTTTTTCATTCTAGGAGATAGTTTCTTTAAGAAATAGGCCACTTGATGTTGTGCTTGACTCAAAACTGTCCCAATACCTAAACCTAAAGCATTTGTCTCGAGAATAAATGGTTCCTTGAAATTAGGAATAGCCAATACTGGTGCTGAAGTCATGGCTTGTTTGAGCTGTAGAAAAGCTTAGAAGCTAATTCAGACTAGTGAAAATATTTTTTCTTCAACAAATCAGGGGGTGGACTAGCCATAAACACATAGGAAGAAGAACGTGTGTATTCTTGACTTTGAGGGTGCCTCAAAGGGGTTAGACGGCAAGAGAGGAGATTCTTGCTGCTGGTCTTGTTGTGTATTGCCTATATTTTGATTAGAGGGTTAGAGAGATATTTTACATTTTTGACGTGCGATCTTCTGTAGAAACCTTTTTGTAAAAACCTTAATCATTATAGTGCATTTGCTTCCCGTGGTTGGAAGGACATTAGAGGTAGGCAGGTTGGCCGAACCAGTACAAAAAGTAGTGTTTGAATTGTTTGATCCCTACTCTCTTTTATTCAATCGATTATTTTTTGTACTTATTCGATTTAGTTTCCGATGCATTGAAAATCTTTACCTTGCAATTCAAGAAAAGTATAAAGGCATCATTTTTGTGTAGAAAAGATTTTAAAAGCTTTTATTTTTTACACTTTACCAATTCACCCCCCTCTTGGTGTGTGAAATTGAGTCATTCTATTTTAACAATTGGCACCAGAGCTGGTTTTCATAAAATATTTAAAAAACTAATCGATTATTATTTTCGATTAATCGATTGATCTTGGAAAATGGCTTTAAATTCTCAAACCTTTGGTGAAGGTGCATCCACAAATAGACCACCACTATTTGCTGGAGAAAACTATGCCTTTTGGAAAATAAGGATGCAAATCGTTCTTGAATCCATGGATAAAGGAGTTTGGGATGCAACTCTAAACGGTCCATATGAGCCCACTCATGTTATAAATTGAAAATTTGTTTTGCAAAACTTTTCAGAGTGGACTCAGGATGAAAACCTTAGAGCGTAGTATGATGTAAAGGTAAGAAATGTTATTGCGTTTGCACTAACCATGGAAGAATTTTTCAGGATTTTCCAGTGTGGAACGACCAAAGAAATGTGGGAGGTTCTTGAAGTGATGCATGAAGGAACATAAGCAGTGAAAAAGGCCAGAAAGAACTCTCTTGTACAAGAGTATGAACTATTCAAGATTAAAGATGGTGAGACGATTTATGACGTGCAGAAAAGATTTACACATATAGTAAATCATCTCATAGCTCTCGGCAAAGTGTTTGAAAAAAAAGGAGATCAACATCAAGATCCTGAAAAGTCTCAATAGGAGTTGGCAGCCAAAAGTAACAGCCATATCAGAATCAAGAGACTTAACCAATATGAATATGGCAACTCTGTTTGGAAAGCTCAAGGAGCATGAACTGGAACTTGGAAGGATAAAAGAGGAAGAAGAAATTGAGGAAAAGAAGTCAATTTCCCTCAAGGTCACGAGCAAGAAAGCCTCAAAGAAACTTGAGCCAGAAACTGATTTAGAAGTAGAACTGCAGGACAATGAAATCATGAACATGGTGGTAAGAAAACTTAATCGATTTATGAAAAATAGAAGTTCTACCACTGACAATGCAGTGCTATGAGTGTGGAAAAGAAGGACATATCAAGCCTGAATGTCCAAACTTGAACAACAAGCAAAAAGCAATCACAAAGTATCCTTAGAACAAGAGCAAAAAGAAAAGGAAAACATACATAGCCTGGAGAACAGTGATACTAAATCTTCAAGTGATGATGACTGTAGCATTGAGGAGGAGTCAAATATATGCTTTATGGCAGGCTTTGCACATGCTGATTAGGATAGTGATGACAATTTTGAAAATGAGCCAATAGAGGTGAAGTATGATCTGTTGTAGGACGCATTTCAGGAGGTTCATGAAGAAGCCATGCGACTCTAGTATAAGGTAAACCGATTAACCTCTAAGAGAAAAGATTATGAATATAGAATTGATAATCTAGTAAAGGACAATGAAAAGCTAGAAAAAGAACTTGAAATTGCTTTAAAATATGCAAAGATAGTTAAAACAAAGATACAAATTGTTGATAAAGAATGTGGTAACTATCCAGTACACATTAAGAAAATTGATTACTTAACTAGCACAATAGCGAAATTTACACAAGGTAAAGAAAATTTAGATGTTGTGCTAAGAGCTTCTGGAAGAGCAATCAACAAACATGGTATTGGTTATAAGGCTAAAAGTAATAAGATAAACTCAAAGAAATTTACTGATCTGAGTAAACCTGCTACTAATGGCTGTTTTTACTACAACAACATTGGTCACAATGTTAGAAACTACTATTACAAAAAGGTTGGAGTTCCCAAAGGAAAATACAAATGGATTCCTAAAGAACTGCCTCCTGCAACTGACAAGGCATGACCCAAGTTCAAATGGGTACCAGCGTCAAAATCGTTTAATTGTTTTTCAGGAAAGTAGCTGCAGCTGAAGCAGTATAGAACTCAAGGATGAACTACAATGCAATATTCATAATCTCTTGAGATTCAAAAAGTGGTAACTGTTGTAATTCTCTTAATGCATTATGCATCAAAATTGTTTGTATGATTGATTGCTAAATGCATTTTGTTGTATGCCTGTTTGAGTGAATGTTTTTTGTGAAAATTATTTTGCTCGATTTTTAATCGATTCTATTAAGTGTTAAGTAGAATATGTTATGGGCATGTGTTTCTTTGTTTTTTAGATCACGCTATTAAACATGAACTCGACTTTGTATTTAATGAAACCGATTAATAATCTCTGTTATGGACTTTCTTATTTTGAAAATTTGAATGGGCCTAAGTATGTGTAGTTCGTGCCCTCACACATATCAAGTTTGTAAAAATGTGTTAGCATTTAGTTTGTTCTGTCTGTGTAATCCTCATAACCCTAGAACTGAAGAAGAGTGTCCAAGAGCTCAATATCACATGGCGTCTTCATCTCATCCCTCAAGAGGAAGCAGAGGAAAAACAGTAGCGGTTGAAAGAAATGCAAGTCCTTCTGGTTGGATCAGTGACAACACTGCCAGAGAAAGGTTCATGGGTTGGAAAAATGTCAAGGATAATTCCCCACACAAATCAATCGAGTTATCCCTTTTCAGAAATGAAGGGTTCATATTTCCATAAAAACTTGCTCATCAAGGTCTATCGACCTTTGTTCAGATGAAGGTTGAATGTTATCCAAATCTAGTTAATGTGTTTTATAACAACCTCAAGGTTGTCAACGGTGATATCCACTCACGTGTAAAAGGGTAGACATAGCGATCAATAATGATACTTGACTACAGGTTGTTAGACTCAAGGACAAAGGATGCATGTCACACTTACCCGACTCGCTACATAACAGGTTGACTAAAAAGAAGCAAATGTTCAAGGATTGCATGAGGTATCCTGGAAGATATAAGAAAGAAAAAGAATTTTTGCATAGGTGGTTAGATAAAGAAGAGAAGATAATTGCATACATCATTGATTGACTTTTGTTACCTGGAAGGTTTCATTATGATAAGTTGACATGAGAATATCTGAATTTGCTAAATGCAATAATGTTCAGAATACAAACCAACTGAGTAGTTGTATTTAAGAAACATATTATTGATACTGCCATAAATGACTGGTGTAATATACCCTATGATGTGTTTATCAGCAAAATCCTGTCACTCAACCAAATTGATCTTACTGGTGAAATCAAGATCACATGTAACAAAACCAATGAAATTGGAAAAGCAACGCTAACATGCATTGGTTTGAAGAAAACTGTCTTGGGATGGATATTCAGTGATGTACAAACTCCAACCAAAGACAAATATCTTTATCTCCTAATTCTGAGTTTGAAAAATTTGTGGTGAATAAGTTTGAGAAAACCTCCAAGAGAGCTATCAAGTTGAAAAAATCTCTTATGCGAATGAACGAGAAAATGGATGAAATTATTAAGAATTATGAGGAAAGCTCCACATCAACAGAGGAATCAACTGATGAGGATGATGAGTCCAGTGAAAAGAGGATTCTATGGAAATATCTAAATCAGAATAGGGTTATAGGACTACATGTTTTAGAGTCATATGGTTACAGTTTAGAGTTTTTGGTTGATGTGTTTTGATTGTAGTGTTTTCTATGTTTCTTTTTGTATTGTTGGCTTTATATGCCATTTTTTGTTTTGTTTTAATTTGATTGTACTTTATAATTAAATTTCAATGAAATCAGAGTTTATGGTTAACTCAATCTATGTATGAAAACTTATATCTGTGATTGAGTAAAAATGATAACACTTAAAACGATTACACTATGAGTGTATGCAATGTGTTACATTTTACTGTTACATTCATATCTTTGCATACTCACACATTATCTGTGATAATTCTTGTATTATATTGATTCTAAGATGCTTGATCTAGAAAGACCATGAAAGGTTTTGCAGGAACATTACTTGTTGGCTAGATGAAACTTTAAAATCAACAAAATGCTACAATAAGAAATCAATTCTGACTGGGTTCAAATCGATTGAGTATCAACAGGGGTTTAAAGATTACAAACTTGGAATATCTGATATCTTTAAATCTTGGTTTATACACTCTTGAATGTTTATTCTCCTTATATCTCTTTGCTCAACTGATATACATATTTTGAGATGATAAGAGATTAAATTGTTTTTTGCTTATTTAAAATGTATCAACTTTTGATTTGATATAACTGTTACATATCTGCTCTGATACATTACTTGGAACATGCTTTTACATGCTCTGATATATACTCTGATTACTGCATTGTGCATCTGTGTCTTGAGATTGAAACATGCATAATGACAAGGGGAGCATTGCATATTATTGAACTGTTTTACATGTCTTCATTTAAGGGGGAGAATATCCTAACTCATGTAAATAATATTGTCAGGGGGAGCATCATAATATGTTTATATTTGATGCATCTCTATTGTGCTTCATTATCTGTGTATCAATTACAGTGTGCTTACCTTTTTTGCTAAGGCCCAAAGGGGGAGAATTATGATGTTTTTGTAATTGGTTGATAATCTGTATTGATTTGTGCAACATGGTTTGAGTTTTTGATGATGACAACACATAATTAATAACACATGTGTATTATGCGTTACATGTTCTATGTTCACATGTTATATGTTTTTCCTTAATGTGTTAAATATGTTAAAGCATATATGAGAACATGCGTGTGTTGTTCATTGCATATCACTATGTGAAATATGTGATTTTATATGTGTATGCATGACATGTTTTTGGGAACTGGAAAATCAAAAGCACTATGGTTGAACTTTAAATGTGTGGCAAAATAATATTTTTAAGTCGATTACATTATGTGGTGAATGAATTAAAACTCGTGTGTTTGCACAAACTCTTTTGAAGTGTGCTGTGAGTTTTTTCAAAGAGAAAAGTTTTCAAAACTGGACAAAAAGTTTCACTTAATCGAATGCATGCACTTTGTATTCGAATAAGTTAGTTGATGTTTTGAAATCTGTTAAATGCTTGTAATAACTAACATAATGGTCATATTTTTAAATATGTTGACCAAACATTAAATGATAGTCGATTGAATTAATTGTACATTCAATTATTTGTTTGACTGCTGCTAATTCTGTTATAACTGATTGTTATATTCAATTACGTTAGTAGCTCAATTGATTAAAATGCGTCTGATATGTGTTATACTATAAATTGACATAGATTTGAATTCTATAAAAACTTTTGTGATTCTAACAATTTCATATCATTTACAGAAAGTTATGATCTTACAGAAAGAGAAGAAAAGCTCCAAGAAACAAGATTGACCGTGGTGATCAACAACTTGTGATTTCTTGAAGAGCAAGACTATTGTGTTTCAAATACTAATCAATCTGCACATTTGAGTGTTATTGCGTGATCAGATTCTGCAATATCTTGAAGATTGGTTTGAGTTCCCTGTTGTGACTACAGGAAGAAGAACATGTGTGTTCTTGACTTTGAGGGTGCCTCAAAGGGGTTAGACGACAGTAGAGGGGATTCTTGCTGTTGTTCTTGTTGTGTATTGCCTATATTTTGATTGGAGGTTAGAGAGGTGTTTTACATTTTTGATGTGAGGTCTTATGTAGAAACCTTGTTGTAAAAACCTTGATCATTATAGTGCATTTGCTTCTTGTGATTGGAAGAACACTGGATGTAGGAAGGTTGGTCGAACCAGTATAAAAACGCAGTGTTTGAATTTTCTCATCCCTACTCTCTTTTATTCAATCAATTACTTTTTGTACTTATTCGATTAAGTTTCCGCTGTATTGAAAATCTTTTATCTTGCAATTCAAGAAAAGTATAAAGGCATCATTTTTGTGTGGAAAAGATTTTAAAAGCTTTTATTTTTTGCACTTCACCAATTCACCCCCCTCTTGGTGTGTGAAATTGAGCCATTCTATTTTAAGATGATGGAAGTAGGCTGTGACCAACTATTAATAGCTTCCAATTTTGAAGTCTCCATAGTAACTCTTGCTCCAAATAACACATGGCCCAAGTAATCAATTTGGTTGACTCCAAAAGAGCATTTAGAGAGCCGAGCATAGAGTTTTTGTTGTTGGAGAGTATTCAACACAAACTCCAAATGGTATAAATGATCGTGCCATGTATGACTATATACTAATATATCATCAAAAAACACCAACATAAATTTCTTCAAAACTCCTTTAAAAACCTCATTCATAACGATCTGGAATGTGGTTGGGGCGTGAGTGAGCCCAAATGGCATAACTAGCCATGCATAGTGTCCGTGATGTGTTATGAAAACCTATCCTTAGGTTTCAACAAAATATGGTGATAACCAGATTTCAAGTCCAACTTAGAAAAAAACTAGGCTCCAAATATCTCATGAATTAATTCATCAACTATTGGGATTGGAAAACTATCAATCACAGTAACAACATTTAATGCCCTATAATTAGTACATACTCTTTATGATCCCTCCTTTTTTTCTGTCCAAGATTATTAGTGAAGAGAAGAGACTCTTATTAAGTTGCATGATTGATAACGGTAAATTTTACAATTATCTATGGTGCATTTTTTATACCAAATCAACTTTATTTGAGCTTCAAGCTTGCTTAATCCTTTCTTTTTTCTGACTTTTGTGAATAAGTTCGTCTATGTTATACTTAATGGTTTTCATCACTAATTCCCAAAATTTTATAGGCAATCTGTGTGCATTGCACCCTATGAAGGAGATGGAACCCAAGAAAAACAGCAAAAGCACAAAAATAGAAGGCTAATGAAGGCTAGTAGATCGCCCCCTCCAGGGGCGCTAAGTGCCAGTACCTCGCAAGCTCGCCTAGGCGCCTCCTCTAGGGGCGTTGAGCATCATTCGCCTCGCTGTCTCGCTTGGGGCCCCCACTAGGGGCACTGAGCACCATTCGCCTCGTAGTCTCGCCTGGGTGCCCCCTCCAGGGCGTTGAGCGTCATCTAGTTTTGATGAGCTCGCGTCAGACGCCCTCCTGCCTAGGCGCTGAGCATGACACTTGCTGATGTGACACCCTAGACCTATTTAATGTTACCATGCAACGAGGGTGCCGTCTTTTGGCGGGTGAAGCACGAAAACACCACTTTTGGACCTCTTGGAGCAAGTTTGGGTGTATGGGAGCTCTCCATCCCTCTTCCTTGGGTCTTCATCTCTTCCATTTTCTTCCATTGTATGCTCAAGCTCTCCATGACAATGGAGAGCTAACTTCATTTTTTGTTGGAGAAGGATGTAACCTCTGAACTTCTTGTATATGAACATGTTTTGAATATATATTAACCTTCTTTCATTGAATGTTATTGGTTTTCTCCTATTCTTAATGCTTGTTATGTTTTTGGCCATTCATAACTTGATTTTTGGGGTTTATTTGCTGTGGAAAATAGTTCATGAACCTTGACTTGGATTAAGCTACCTCAAGGAAATAATATCTAGGAATAAAGTTAGGACCTTTAGTTATCATAAACTTCTTTTCTTAATGCGGAGATTATTATTAGGGTTTTCAAGAAATTGAAGTCTAATAAGCAAGTCTAGGCTCTTTATTTTAAGGAATTGGGTTTTGAGTAATTTAGTAAGTTGATATTAGCATTTGAATGGAGAAGATGAGTTCTAATATGCATGAAAGGGAAGTAGGTGACATTTAACCCCAACATTTCCATCTTATATCATATTCAATCTCATTCATTCACTCTTTTTGTAGCTAAAAAAGATCATTTTACATTCAAAGCATTATGTTTAATTTCATTGCACTTAAATCTCATTCAATGAAATCATTCTTTAGTCTTAATTAGTTAAACAATTATACAATGGTTTAGTGTCACACGAGTCTCTTGGGAAATGATACTTGGTCTTACCATTTTATATTACTTGAACGATTCGGTACGCTTGCTGATGTCACCATTTTATATTACTTGAAGGATTTGGTATGCTTGTCGAGGTCTTAACAATGATATCTTCTTCCAACATACCTTGTACTAATATTTCAATCTCATTCTTCTGACTATGCAAATATCTATATGACTTTACTTTGACTGGCTTAGATCCATCAATTAGGGGAATACCATGATAATGGGACCTAAGTGGTGGCGGGGAAGAGGGAGTCTCAAATACAAATTGATACGAGTGCAATAGAAGGGCTAATTCAGGTTCTACACCAACTGCTACCTCAGCTAATGGAGACTAAAACTAGGAGATTCCAGAAGTTGCATGCTAAAAGCTTCAACAATAGAATAAGTAGAAACCATTCTTTTGATGTGGTGTAATTGAGCCTGAGTGGGAGAGTGATCATTCTCGCCCTACAACGTTATATATCGGCCATTATGCAAGAATTTCAGCTACAATGAGTCGTAATCTACAATGTGAGACCCTAGTGATTTTAACCAATTAGCTCCTAGTATGAGATCAACTCCTGATATAGGTAATAAAGTGACAAGTAATTGAAACTTGTTGCCCTGAGCTTGAATATTGAGATCTCTAATCATTCCTTCAACAGTCATATAATTATCATTGCCAACCATAACCTTAAGTAAGGGTTTTGGTTCAACAGGTAATTTTAGAAAATTGGCCACCCTTGGTTGCAAAAAATTATCTAAACTTCCACTATCAACCAAGACTTTCACCGGAGAAGTATTATGGGAAATAAAACGGATAGTCCCCGCACTTGGACCACATTTCAGAGCATTCAAGACAAATAATGGGAACTTTCAATTCCACTTTCAGGGTTACTATTAATATCTCTAGTATGAGCATCAAAATTTGTCTCAGATTTAACTTCATCCTCGTCAAATTGTAAAATAAGCATTTGTCTATTAGGGCACCTATGGTTAAATGTGAACTTATCATCACAAAAGTAGCACAAACCTTTTCATGCCTCAATTTCATTTTAGCAAGAAAAGTTTTCTTAATAGCCCCATTTTTTTAGAGGAGGAGTATTAGGAGTGGGTAATAAGGGAGGCAAGGAAGACTTATTGGTATGTTTAACAGTAGTAGCAGACACTGAATTTGAATAAGGAGTAGTAAGAGGAAGGAGGGGTATATTTATGAACATAATTGTTAGGATTAGAGGAAAATTTTGCTGCATATTTTTCTTCATAAAATTTTGCCAAAGACATAGCTTTAATCAAGGTTGTAGGACTCTGAGCCATAACATCTCTATGAATATCAAAATTCAAGCCACTCACGAAACAATTTAAAATAGCTTCTTTAGAAAGGCCTTCAGATCTGTTAGCTAAACTCGTGAATTTCAAGTAATAATCTGAAAGTGAACCAAGTTGTTGGAGTTTAAACAATTCACCCATGGGAAAATCAAAACGAGAGGGACCAAACTGAGATTCCAAGGCACGAGTAAGACCTAATCAGGAATTCACTGATTCCATGCGTTGAAGCATTTAAAACCAAGGAATGACGTCTTTCTCAAAATGAATTGAAACAATCTCTACTCTATCCACATCAGGTGTATGATGATAGCTGAAGAACTTCTCAGCTTAAAAAATTCATTCCAAAACTGGAGTATGATCATCAAAGTGTGAAAAAGCTAGGGAAATGTCTTGAACAGAAGAAGTAATAGAAATAAAAAAAGAGCTTGGAGTGCCACCATTTGAGTTCATTCTACCAATGACCCAACCTTGATTCTAAAGTAACAACTTCATCATTTTTTGTATTTTCTCAAAGCGATCTTGATTTTCCTACTGACTTGCGTTGTTCTCTCATCCACGTTGTCAAAGTACTAATCTGAATCTGCATAGTTTGAAACCTCGTAAGGTCGTTGTTGTCCGCCATTGATGACAATGAAAGCACCAATGAAATAATATAATATTGTATATTCTAATAACAATGACCAAAAATAGTACAATGGAAGTTTTTTTATGGAGTTTTTTTTATATAAAGTAAATGAGAAAAACAAGGACACTAATCAACAATACACAAAGCCATGTGCCATTTCAAAATCTAGTTGAAGCAAGGTAGAAGAATAAAAGCAATAAGATGAGAGTGACAAAGTAGAGAAAATAGACTCAGAAAGGAGGAATAATAAGGAAGAAGAATCAGCCTCATCATGCCTTCTCTAAATGTTGAAAATCCTTTAAAAGCACATTCAGTTTTCGGTGCTCATGTTTTTTCTCCCTTCTTTAATTTTTTGATCAATTTCCATGCTTCCCTTGTCCATAACAAACTTTATCACATTTTTACTTGTTCCAGTAGTTGAAATAAAGTCAATTTCTATATACTCACACACACATACATATATATATATATATATATATATATATATATATATATATATATATATATATATATATATATATATATATCCTAGCAGCATCCATTTCCCTGTCAAACTCGGTTGAAGATAGACTACTTGAGAATCCAATTAAGGAATTTTTTTCTGCGATTAAGATGATCTTGTTCATCTATAACATTAATATGAAGGAAATGAGAGAAATGAATTCTACATGAACCATTTTGCCAGAAGATGGCTTGGCCCAATGACACTGATATGCTTAACATATCAAGCTTTGGTTGTAGTACTCAAAATGATAGTAACCACAACATCATTGTCACTAACAGAGATTAGAGAGTGGCTATGCATTTGTTAAAGGTAGATAAATGCATAATGTTCGAAAGCCTACAAAACCATTTGTCTACTTGATGATTAGTATGCTAGTAAACACAAGCGTTGCCGCTAAAACAAGGCAGAGTTCGGTATAAATTTGAAGAAAACAAAAAACCAAAAATCTCAATCAAGAAATTGAAAAATAGCAATACCATAATTAAAAACTGCACTTTAAGAGAACCCTCAAAATTAAAAACTGTACTTTCACTGTCTGCAACACTCTGAAATATGAATAAAGAGCAAGCCAAAATGTATGTTTGATTTATCTGCTAAATTACTGATTACTTAATCAGAAGACAGCAAATATTAGTCATCTAATAGAGCAAACATTTGAAGAGTGTCAAACTTTCAATTCAAATTTCATTGGTGTTTCACCAATTGAAGCTCAATAACCAAGAAACCAATAATAAATGGGTGTTTCACCATCGGAGGAAGAACGACAGCCTAGCATTCAGAGACAACATTAAAATCCTCACTAATTACAATTATCCTACCCAAGAAGAATAGTCAGACACAGCAGAAAAAGAATATCCCTTCTAGAAAGCATACTAAGAAGAAAAAGAATATCCCAGGATTCCACAAAAACCCGTGACTTTGTAAACTCAATCTCCAAACTGTAAGAAAAATAAAATATATTATGCGCGATACATGTATATTAATCTCAACTCAATCAAGTTGAAAACATTAATACAGCTTGAAGCAATCCAAATAAGTCAAAATAAAACATTAATAATAAAATCCTACATCCTTGTATTGTTACTAAGTCAAAAAAATCAAGTTGTTGTTTTGTATGATGTCCATATACAATAAATGATTAAAAATAAGTACATTTTAATAGGATATGTATATAGGTCTAAATTGTTCGTAGAGCTAACTTAGGATTTTCATAAAATCAATTTAATCTCATCTTAATAAATTAGAGATAGTTTGGGCGTTAAATGAATCAAATTCAAAAGAAAAATTGTAAAAACTATCTTATTAATCAATTACGTTAACAAAATAATTGATTAAGTTAATATTAAAAAATGAACTTTGTTTTTGTAATCAAATTAATTGATTAAATTCATAACATAATCGATTAATTAAAAAAAACAATTGTTTTTAAAAGATATAATTCCTTCTCATTTGTAAAGTGGTTTCATCGTTGGATGATAATATTATCTGGTACAAAGTATATACAAGCATTTATTAGCACGTTTTCCAAAAGCATTATTTAATAAGGTATAGTGAAAACTTGTTTAGCAAAACACTTTGACGCATTTTATGAGGGTATAGTTTGACAGTGCATCTACAAAGATATAAGCACGTCTACTAAAAACTTTTCTTTAAACATTCATATCTCACAACTTTTTTTTCATAAGGTGTTTCTCATAATTTCACACAAATAATACTTTTTCAAATATCTATTTTATTTATCTATTTATTAAACTTCAAAACATAAAGATGTTAAGTAGTCAGTCTTATTGTCTTAACATGTTATTTCTAATTTTATAAATTACTTACTTTATCATTAATCATCTTATATTTTAATTCATAATTGATTTTATTTTTATTAAAATTAAAACTATTATTACAATTTATTATATTAGTTAATTATTTTTTTTTAAATTTTTTATTTCAATTATAGTGTCATCACACTAAGTCAAATAATTTAAATTTATAAAAAAATTAGTAATTCAGATTAAATATATACAATTAAATCAATTACTAAAATTAATTACTTTATCGTTAGTATTTATATCTACGTTCATATTTATTTTTATTATAATTAAATTAAAATTATTATTATAATTTATTATATTATTTAATTACTTCTTTTTGGTGAGAAATTTTCATATTGCATCAAGTCAAATAATTTAAATCTATAATCGGGAATTAACAATTTAAACTAAATATATTGCATTAAATAATTGCTAAAATTAGTTACTTTATCTTTAATCATATTTATATATCAATTCATATTTTTTTTTATTAAAATTAAATCTATTATTACTATTTCTTATGTTAGTTAATTACTTCTTCTTTTGATAATTTTTTTCATTTACATTAGAGTGTTATCGTCTAAAGTCATATAATTTAAATCTATAATAGGAAATTAGTAGTTTATATTAAATATATAAAATTAACTCAAAAACTAAACATTTTAATTCAATTTTTCAACTTTAAATTAGTTTTCTAGTTAGCTATTCTATTTTAATTAATTTACGATTTTTATTTTATTTCCTTATAAATATATTAATAAAATAAAGTAAAATGATAAAAAAACATAAACTTATATTAATATTTAATTATTCTTTAAATTTATCTAATTTCACGAAATATTATTATTAAATACATATATTCCATTTTCAATTTTTTACTTTATCATTAAACATCTTTTTATCTTAATTTATATTTTTTATTAAAATTAAATTAAAACTAATATTATAATTTATTGTATTATTTCCAAATTATTATATTATTAATTGAAATTTAATAATTATTAAGTTTTAGTTTAAATTTTTAAATATAAATTGAAATTGAAACTATTATTACAATTTATTATATTAGTTCATTATTTCTTTTTGGTTGAAATTAAATTTTAGCTTAGATTATTTATTATAAATTGAAATTAAAGCTATTATTACAATTTATTATATTAGTTAATTAATTCCTTTTGGTTGAAAATTTTCATTTACATAATAGTGTCATTGCATCAAATGAAATAATTTAAATTCATAATAGAAAATTGGTAATTTAAAGTAAATACATAACATTAAATTAATTACTAAAAGGAGTTAGTTTATCAATAATCATCTTTATAACTCAATTCATATTTATTTTTATTAAAATTAAATTAAAACTATTTATTAACTGAAATTATGATTATTAGTATAATTAATAATTATAATATATAAATTAATATATTAATTATCTATAAAAGAATATCTTTTATAACTTTTTGTATGAATTAATGAAAGAGTGTCAGGTGTTAAAAATACACATTATCAAATTTCAGTATCATATTTAATGACATGTCAACTTGTGGAATGACAATATCATACATGTCAACTTGTGGAATGGCATTATCATATTTAACTCATGTCAACTTGTGAATGTGTTTAAATTTTTTCTTTTAGTTAGTTTTGTGTTTTGTGTTTTTTTGACATTTGAAAAGTTTTTTTTGGTGACGGTTTAAATTGTATTATTTGTAGATTTATTAAGTGGAATTATTATAATAAATAATTAATAATGTATAATATAAATAAATTAATAAAGTATAAGATAATATATTTTTAATTTTTTTTGAAATAATGAGAGAGTAACATGTGTTAGAAACACATATTATTAAATGTTAACATCATATTTAATAACATGTCAACTTAGTAGAGTGTGTTTAAAATTATTCTTTTATATACATATACTTATTTTTAGTCCATATGCTGCTGTTATCATGTCTTCAGCAGGTTAATTTGTCACGACTAAAATACTCTTAGAATTTGAGTTTTTTTTTTTCTAAATTATCATTTATTATTATTTTAATTAAAATATTTTTTTTTTATAATATGTGAATATAAACACTTGCTATAATCTATAAAAACAACTAACTTTTGGAAATTAATTTTTATTGTGCGAAAATATACCATATCTCTTTTCTAATATAATTTTGCCTTACCAGTGTTCAATTAAAATTTATTCTGTAATTACTCTAATAATTTTCTTTACTGTTAAGACTTCAATATGGTATTAAAAGCTTAAATGTTTTTTGAAAAATTGTTAAAAAAAACAGAGAAAAATTACACATAATTCTATAAAAAAGACTTTTATTTTTTACCTACACCTTCTATTTTTTATTCTAAGTAAATTGTAATATGAATATTCTAAAAGTGTTGACTTACCTTATAACTCAAATACCATGGGATATAGTAGAATAGGAGTTTTGAGGTATTATAAAAGACCACTTCATCGGCAACACATTGCAGAAGCTGATACAAGAGTTTGAATCATTTGCCACACTCAGAAATAAAACAGTGATGTTGATAAGGCAAAAATTGCACATTTATAAGGCATTGGAAGTGATGTCTAAGACAATATATTCCTCAAACTTAGGACTACATTGGTAGGAGAAAATAACTCTTTAAACATAGTTGAAACAACCTCAAATTGTGTCCAATCTCAAACTTTAGAAAGATTGATAATTTGCATATTCCAATACTCTTGTTGTAACGTAAGTGGTGCAAATATAGAATCCATATCCACCGAGGTCAGTTTTTTGCTTTTTACAGTTAATACAGTTGCAGCATATACCTTAAGGAATACTCTATTGAAAATTGTGTTCTCTTTCACTTTAGCATTTATTCTGATATAGCAGAAACATATGTCTAATATTATATGAAAAAAGAAAATTTCGGATATCACAATCTCACAAATCAAGGTATCTAAAATTCCAGTAGTACTTGCTAAAAGATACTTTTTATTCATCGAATTTAATATATAAATGGTCTTTATGTGGGAGTGGAAGAAGATGCAGAGTCTGTGAGATATTGAAATTCCAGAGGAACAATAGAGATGAGTGTAGCTTATGTCATGATATATAGAAACTTATGTGAATAAACCATTTTATTAGTTTACTATTTTTCTTTATTTTTTTGTTGTTGTTATATATTATCTTTTATTTGTCATAGATTTAGTATTCTTCACCATTTTAAATATCAGATTGCACCAGTAATGATTTCACTTGCCTGTATAAAGTAGTTTGTTAAAAAAGTCCGTGAAAATTACTCAAAAACAATTTTTTTGTATTTTTTAATTTAGCTTAAACAATTAAAATAAATAAAATTGTATATTTAAAATAATCAATTTTTTATTAGTTTTTTCTAATGTAAGATATAATTTAGTAATATATATATATACCTTAATTCATTATAGCTTTATATTATTACTGCATAATTTAAAAATATACACATTTAATTACTATAGATTTAATCAGGTTTGAACCATTTTATTTTATCAATTCAACTACTAACTCCCTTTTAAAAACTTTGGTTCTCTTTCTTTCCTTCCTTCAGAAATTTTAATCGATAATTTTGTCAATCAATTATTTTTGTTGACCAAAGTTTGTTTTTTCTCTAGGAGTAATAGATGGTGATATTTTCAATTGTTTTTACACCTAATCTTCTATCTTAAATTATCTAATACTAGTATATGTGGTGGGTTAAAATTTTGTAAGATTATGGACCACTTCAGATACATATAAGATGATTTATTTATTTATATAAATATTTGTTTACTGGAAAAGTTTCATTTAATGTTTATAAGCATAAAATAAAAATTATTTAAATTAAAAACATTTATGATATATTATTGAGTTGTTCATAAAAAATCGTCTATGAGGAAACAATTTTTCTGCAAAATAGTTCAAACTATGTTAACAAATTATAAACGACAAGGGTTTGAAAAGGATAAAATTGGTTGTCAAAGGTGAAAAGAAACTTTTTAAAGATAAATTAATCTAATAAATAAGATAGAAGATGACAAACATAGTACCATAATTTACCAAACATAAAAAAAAATCAATTAGGTGAACAATGAAAAAAAAAAAAATTAACTTTCCCAAAAAATTGGAACCCTAACCAATATATGTAAATTAACTTATCAAATTATAGCATATACAAAGTCCTGTACGCAATATTGAATCCACCCACCATCTTAGACTTCCTAATTCTCTTATCATCCATTACCAGTTGAGAAACTGCAAAGAAAGTAACTTTCTTTCTTCACACTCATCATCTTCCCAATTCGTTATTGTCAGCAAGAACCTTTTATGACACAAGAAAACCCTAAAACCATACCCTCTTACCCTAATCACTTTAATTTTTAATTTATTGAATTTTTCATTTTGTTTCTTGGGTTTTTCAATGGCGACGGATGCTAGGGCGAAGTTCCAGAACGCAGATTTCCGCCCCGATTTTCACGCGGACCTAAAGGTGTCAACTCACGACGGTCTCCACTTCTGGCAGTTCATGATAGCCGGATCTGTTGCCGGCTGTGTCGAGCACATGGCGATGTTTCCCGTTGACACCGTTAAGACCCGCATGCAGGCCTTGGGTTCTTGCCCGGTCAAAACCGGCACTGTCCGTCAGGCCCTGAAGTCCATTCTCCAATCTGAGGGCCCGTCCGCCCTTTACCGTGGAATAGGCGCAATGGGCCTTGGCGCTGGTCCGGCCCATGCCGTCTATTTCTCTGTCTATGAGACCTGCAAGAAGCGTTTATCAGAGGGGAACCCTAACAACGCTGCCGCACATGCGGCCTCTGGTGTCTGCGCCACCGTGGCCAGCGATGCCGTGTTTACGCCGATGGACATGGTGAAGCAGAGACTGCAGCTGGGGAATAGTGGGTACAAGGGGGTTTGGGATTGCGTGAGAAGGGTTATGAGCGAGGAAGGGTTTCGGGCGTTCTACGCCTCTTATAGGACTACTGTGTTGATGAACGCCCCTTTCACAGCTGTGCATTTCACGACCTATGAGGCCGCAAAACGTGGTCTCATGGAGGTCTCGCCCGAGAGTGTTGATGATGAACGGTTAATTGTGCATGCCACTGCCGGTGCTGTGGCCGGAGCCTTGGCTGCCGCTATTACGACGCCTCTGGATGTTGTGAAGACTCAATTGCAGTGTCAGGTATAGTTGTAATACTAATTATTATCATCGTAGTTGTTGATATTTTACAGATTTGACATTTTCTTATTAAGTAGTTTTGAATGTAGGATATGACTTTATGCACACTAGAATTTTGAATTGTTTAGTGCTTGCCTTTAAGGTTTAGTATATGAACAATGTGGCTGTGGTATGGAAAATGGAGTCGATTGAAGTATTTTATTGAATTTGAGACGGATTCAGTATATTGAATACTGTGGATGCTTATAAAAAAATGTGGCTGTGGCGTGGAAATTAAGTGGATAGCAATATTTAGATCAAACCAGAGTGTGATAATCACATTTGAACGAGGCTTAGGCTTTGTATTAGATTTCCTTTATTTCCATCTGTACTAGTATGGGATAGTAATGTTGGCTTATGTTTCTGTATTTTAAGTTTTGTGGTATGTTCTTTGTGCCTCTTTGGGATAATTCAATCCACTTGAAAGTAGTCCGGTTAAAATAGGTAGAGAATAACTTTAGAAAACTGTGGTAAAACATTTCGCGCTAAGTAGTTTAACTGTAATTAAGAATTTCGTTGTTTAGAAAGTCAAATGAGGATGTTGATTCATGTGTCAACACACCTTAGAGTAGGGGCTTGGTGAGTAATGAGACACTGCGCACAAAATGCTGCCTCAGGTGGTCCATAATGAGTTGTGTTGTGCTCTTGGGTCTCTTTGCTTAGGACTGCAGAGAGTTTGGGAAGCCTTGCTGCATTCTTAGTTCGCCAAGGCCCTACCCTAATAAGGGTAGGGGCTTGGTGAGTAATGGGACACTGCTCAAAATGCTGGCATCAGGTGTTCCACAGTGAGTTGTGTTGTGCTCGTGGGTCTATTGGCTTAGGACTGCAGAGAGTTTGGGCAGCCTTGCTGCATTCTTAGTTCACTTTCTAAGTCTTTTATGTTCTGCAGGATTTATTATTTGTTATCCTTGACTTCATTGTACTTGACCACTTTCTGGATGATGAATTATCTTCCTCTGTCTAAATAGAAAAAAAAATGAAAGTGGATGCCAGTAGGTCACTAGTGTATTCTAATTAAGGACAGATTTATTGTTAAAATGATAAAATTTTAAATAGCTATACTTATGGTAGTTGTACACTGCCATCTAATTTGTTAACATATGCTTCTTTAATAGAATATAACAACTCTCATCAACCAACATTTGAACCTATATGCCATCCACCCAATCACTTGAGCCCATGAAATATAGAGCTTTAATCAGACAAAAACAGTGTTCAATTGGAGTTATTCTGACAATGGCGGAGCTAGTGACCGATGACAATGTTTGGTTGGAATTTCTCCGCATGTTTCATTCAAAACTTGTTGCACTTTTTGCTCTTAAAATGGGATGAGTTCATTTTATGATTCTGTAGAATCATATGTAGATTGAGGAGCAAGCAGGGTCATGCGTCAATCGGATCCTTTTAAATTTATGTGGGGATTATTATATCATCTTTTCATTGTGTATATGGGGATTATTTTAGGTTTAAAAGACCATTTACATCAGAGGATCGTGATAATTTCAAACATAAATATTTTTCAAATTGAATTGCGGTTTCTGCACTAGTGTCATGATTTTTATTATTGCTATTATTGTTGTTGTGGTGTGATATGGTGCTAATTAAGTCAATACTTTAGCTGGAAGAGTGTGTAACAACTTTTATTATATGAATTTGATTTGATAAGCTTTTGGGAAGACGGTGAATCAGGGGTAATCAAACAATTTTCTTAATATTTCCTTTTCTTGGATAGTAACTTGACGTGGTTAATGTTGTAGGGTGTCTGTGGTTGCGATAGGTTCAAAAGTGGATCAATTCAGGATGTTATTAAAACAATAGTGAAAAAAGATGGGTATAGAGGGCTCATGCGAGGATGGATTCCAAGGATGCTCTTTCATGCTCCGGCAGCTGCTATTTGCTGGTCTACATATGAAGCTGGAAAGTCCTTTTTCCAAGATTTCAATCAGCAGAAAGACGTTGGCACTGTTACCTAAATATCAGAGTTAGAATATTCATCATTCTTCGGTTCCAGTATAAATGATTGTGTCTGTCAACACCGATAAAATGCCACAAACGGGGTGAAAGCAATCAAGCATTTTAAGTTCTGCGTTCAAACCCCAAATAATATACAGAAGCTTCAGATTAACCTACGAATGGAGAACTTGTTGTCGTGTACACATTTTCAGTTTCAATTATGATTTTTCCTCTGGTTTAGGTTTTTTCTCAGAACATTGTTTACACCACATGAAATTTTTGCCTTAGTTTCATGCAATTGTAAGTTTTAATTGTGCTCAATTTTATGATATTCTGAAATTTAGGGATTTCATTTCCTGGCTTATACTATCATTTGTTATCTATCCATTCCACTTTAGTTGTTCCTCGGTTGATCAGTCTGGTAGGATTGGGCATTAATCTGTGTGGATTATGTGTTTCTCCTACTAGGAGCGTTTGACGATAAATATGCAGGACAGTTTTCGTGGTTATTCTTGCCAAAGGTTGTTCAAGAAGCTGGATGCGAAGTCGGTGATATTATTTTCAATAGATTATTTGAATTTTGAAACTTAAAAGTAAAAGGAAAATGGAGATAAAAATAAGAGTATCATGTTAGGTTAATAAGTTTAAGAAAGTGGAATTAATTTATTGTTATAATCTTAATGTTATGCAGTCGTGACTGTTGCGATTCAGATATATAACAGGAGAATGGATGTTAAAATGAATGCCCAATATATAATGCAAAATTATTATATACACAATATTTTGTAAGGACTATCGTTTCTCCGTCTATTTAAGTCTGGATAGATATTAATTAATTATTATAATATGCATTATCTTAATGAAATAGATCAGACTAATTCATGCTTCCTTGTCCTTCTAAATTTGAGAACTAGTTATTCTTGTGTAGTAAATCATTGACTTGACTAATAACCTATTGAGATAAAACTAAACTGTACGATGCACAGATACATTTGATTTGGTATTGAAATCAATCCCACATATCATTCAAATCAGTTTCACATATATTTCCGTGCAAAAATTGAGTTTTCAATTCTTAAAAATCAATTCTAAGAAACACTTAAAAAAAGCAATAAATGCTTACAGTTTAAACCCACAAACAGTCATTGATTTATTTGAATGTTTTTGATTTGGTGTATGAACATCCAACAACTTATACTCATGAACTCCGAATAGATACCAACTACTTTAACAGGTTAGTCATAAGAGTGTGAAATGAGAACAAATATTATTAGTTAGAGAATATGCATACGTTGACTGGTTAATGTAATTGGTGATAATTCAACTCATTTAGAAGTACAATGTACAGTATTTGGATTATTTTATCCTCTCCTTTTTCCTTCTTTCCCTTTTGTAGATGCTATTTTCACCTTTCTTCAAGCCATTCACAAACATTACATCTCACTGCAAACATATCAATATCTGGCTTGGAATTTCTCTGAGGATTTTTTTGGTTGCCAAAATTGGTATACTGATCCTGTCTTCACATGGCCTATGGGAATCAAACAACTAATAAGTGGCAGGAATAGGATAAATTTGTCAATGTTACCTCCTGCAAAAGCACAGCAGAAATTTATCAATGAAAACTTTGCTATTACTTCCTACTAATTAAATCACTAATGTGCGAAATACATCATTTTCAAGACATGAAATTGAACCACACCTATAAGAATGTTCAAAACAAGTTCGGAAATATTGATTATAACAGCTTAAAGTTACATTTCAAGATAGAAAAACAATTAACAAATATCAGGGCAAAATGAACTATACATAATATTTAACTTTTACAGCATCTTCTCGTCAAGAGTATATGGAATCAAACATTAACTATATATAAATTTAATAGCCGGAGGGAACCATTATTTGGTAGAATTTTTCAACTTCCAAAGTATATTGTCTATGAGTAACAATTACTTCCAACATTTCAACTAAGTAACACAACCATCAATCAACTTTTAATCAATATACCTGTAAAATCATTTTTTTGGCCCTTAAGTATATGCAGCAGCTTGAAGTTCACTGTGTCGGTCCCTTTTGCACCTTATAACTCTTGCTTGATTATCTATAATTTCTAGAACCTGGAAAATATGAACTCTTTACAGTTATGTCGATAATGATTATAAAGAAACAGGAACTGTCTACATAATAAACTGAATTTACTTCATGAACTGAGGGCAGTGAGCTGCGTGGAAGTCCAGAAGAAAGCTTGAAAAGAATGTGACTATCTCTAATAATATTTAGTACATAACCAAAGTATTTAAATCCTATTGACTCAACAACATCATTTTTTTTTATATAAATGTTGAATAATTACATTATGGTCACGGATTTGCTTTACCTCTGGTCTTGAATTAAGAACTCCACTGGACATTCCAACATCTATACGCCATATGCTACAATTGTATTTACTGCAAGAATCAAAGAACTAGTTTCAATAAATAGAATAGAACTATTCCATCCACAATGCACAAGACTTAAATATTGTATTTTCCATTTAAGTTAAAACTCAAGTATAGTATGATACTAATTATTGAGATTTTAAACAACTTCAGGTTATTTTAACCATATTTGAAGAGATTTCTCCTCTTACCAATTTACACCTGTAGTTTGAGGAGTATGCCCGACCACCATTGATTTAGCACCAACTGCTTGCAGTGTCTCGTCAAGAATGGAACTTACCTGGAAATCAAATTTAGTTTCGGACATAATTTGTCTGCTAAGGATGCACAAAACAATCAGACATAATTTAAGAAACATTTGACAAAGCAGTACAAAATTCCCCTTACTAATTTAAATCTGATCGGACACTTTTTAGGAACACTAATAAAAATTATTGTGCAAAAAGATGGAGTCAAGAAGCTTGTTTTCAGGAACAAAAAATTGTTTTTCTGGGTATGTCAGATGGCCATTGAAGACATGATACAAAGTTGATGTACTTCGTAAATCATTAGTTAATTACTGTTTTCTTCTTCCAGGTAATATCTTTGCTGCATTATTTCTGTTTTGTCACACTATATCAGTTTTTTACTTACAAAAGTGTTTTGTTAATATATTTTAAGCCCAAAGGGGAGTACATTTTATAGGTCTTGGAAGAAGTACAATTGAGTCCCTAAAGTTCCTGAGCCTATTAACTATGTTGACAACAAGTCTTTTGTGTGAATATTCTGATTCAATTTTCATTCATACTAATCAAAGAAAACAACTGTGAACTTAGACTGAAATTTGGCTTTCCAATTCCAAGCCTTAAAGTCTGCTAATTATTACAAATCAAGACGCAAATCAATCTTCTCTATTAATCCCTCATATGATCTTTGTATTACTTACAGAATAGTATTACAATTTACAATGTCATCAGTATAGTTACCTGTTTAGCCTGATAGTCCACCAAATCTGGTGCATCTCTTGAGTATAAACGATTCCAAACGACGCTATCATAGCCCCTAGTGGCAATGAAAGGCATTTTGGGAGCATTGTCGTTCTCATGCAGACCTCTCATCCACTCAGACACTTCTTTATTCATCCTCTCTAAACCATATGCAACTACAGGAAACAAGACGGATGAAAATATAGCAATACAGCATATAATTCTCAAATAAAAAGTAATCTCAAGTTAAACAAAAACCAAAATGGCAAGAAATATTTACCATGGTGAGGAAGAAGTCCGCCATGGCAGAAGAGCCAGTCATTGACCTTAAGTACAACAGAATGCCTTGCAAGCTCACGTGCAAGAGGCCCACCGGGCCTAAAGAGGACTGATCTGGCTATGACTCCCTTTTGCCTCTGTCCTAATAATTTGAAAACTTCATCAAAAAACATAGACACAATATTTCTTTTTGAAATAAGTAAACTTGTCCTATACTTAAAAGGTGACAAAGTATTTCTATATGACCACAGATACAAGGACATGATAATATAACTCTTTAAAATCATTTAAAGTGAGTTTCAAAGATCTTGTCTATTTTAGTTTTATCTATTTACAAAACTCATTGTGAAGAATTGGCTCAGTACAATCTTATTCAGAAGGTTCCTAGACCGTCCAACAAGTCTTAGATGATTCTGTGTTTATATTTAATAGACCACACGAGTAGTGTTAAGAAGTAGATTTTAAATCTAACTCAGTCTCATAAAATCGGCTTCTAAGATGAGGTATGCACTTACATATATATTCTAAATTCTAAATTGGTCTTATTTCTAATTGATATGGATCTTCCAACTAGTAGACTGTTAGACGACTAGTGTCAGTCTTCTAGGCCATTTGCAGTTTGGTAGAATCGTCTAGTGTCTACTCAGTTGTCATTTAATAAGCACTGTTCACGTGTCTTTCTCATGAGTATAGATGTGTCTCATGTGTTAGCTATTACTATATAAATAGGTTCTTGTGTTTCAAAATGAGTTGTATTGTTGAGTGAGATTGCTAAGAGAGAAACCTCTGTGTTGTAATCTCTGAGAAACAGTGAATTTTTCCGTGGACGTAGATTAAAGTTCGTTAATACTTCAATCAAACCACATTAACTTCAGTGTGTGATTATTGTTGTTCTTCTTCCTCTGTTTACCTTCTATCATTTCTAGCACTTGTGGTTTTATCTCTGTTTTCGAATTTGTGTGGTAGACGTTCCTAAGTGAATTACGGAGCTATTCCATAATACTCATGGTGTAAATTAGTTAACTACTTTGTATAACTTAAATTTCCTTTCAGTTTATCATGCACGCATGCATGAAGAAAAAACCCTCAATCTTTAAAATTTACATCTTGTTGTGTTTTCACCGAACAGTTTAAGGTTTCAGGGTAGATGATGGATCATAAATTGGTATCAAAATCTTGGAACCATGTGATTTAAAGTTGCCATAGTTTAGCATAGCTGGTTTGTGAAAAGTACTTAACTTTTGGAGTTCTTTTTGTTCATGTCTTTTTCGAGTATGTTGATATGTTGATTTTGGGGTAGGGATGTATATATATACATACATAAATTTTTAAGAGGGTATGCTCGATGAAAATATATATAAAAAAAATATAATGAATTAAGCAAGAATTAGTACATCTGAAAAAAATGGAACAGAGAGAAATGAGACAGAAGAAAGAAAAATGGGACAGAAATTTATAGTACCTTCAATAAATTCCAAGTTCCCCAATAACTTTTTGACATTGTTCGATCTTCTTTCCACCTTTCAGAGACATCAACCCAGGAAGTAAAAGTTTGTTCCCAGTCATCTTCAGAGCTATTGATATATTCTAAGAAATCATTACACTCATCAAATCCACCAGAATCGACATATCTGAAATCCCCTTCCACATTCATGGTCTCATGATTTCCATTTACCTAGATGAAGCAAAGAAAGTTATGGAAAGTTACAAGATAATAGTTAAAAATTAATGAACTGGTTTTTTCAGAGTTTACACTATTCTACTTAACACTTAAATTTAGATGAAGACGAAAACTTTTTAAAGGGAAACAACGCTATAATGCACTTAGATTTTATAATATCCTGGGTTATATTGACTATAATATAAAGCTGTTGGAGGTATTAATTTGAATGCTTTTAATTTTGTATATCAGAAACAGAAACTTTTCAAAGTCAGAAATAACAAACCTGAAACACAGCTCCACCGTTTGCTTTTGCCTGTTTATCCAACGATCGCAGCAAGGATAAGATGGCAATTTCATCTTCACCTCGATCTAGTATATCTCCAAGTTGAACCAACACCTAATGCAGGGATGAAAAAACAAATTCATATGTTAGAATCTCTCAATTCTGTGATATTCCTTTTTTTCTTCATACTTTTCAACTTTTGCTAGAACTGCAGATAGTAGAAAACAATAAAGATTCTCAATTTCATGTGTACAAGTTGAGCATTTCAACAACTCTACTACAATAATAGCACACAATAGAGTCTACTGATTAATACTAAGAGCAATCTATTTGAGAAACAGTAAGCATACATTTTCTCCACCAGTCCACAAGTCTTGACCATCAGAGCTCAACACACCGGCCATTTCAAGAGCAGACCTAGCTTGCTTAATATCTCCATGTAGGTCTCCAACTATGGAAGAAAATTAGCTTCAATGAGACATAAATATCACATAACATTGAATAAATACCAAGACAAGGTTAGAAAATGATAAGCAAGAACATCAACAGGACACCATCCAGCCCACAGAAACTCTTCAGCACTTTGATTTAGAGAATTTATTGTAAGTTTGTTTATAATCCATATGATCCACATTATGAGGGACTATTACATTAGGATGAAAACTTTCTAATAACATTTCTTTTTCCTCACTGAACACACAGAAAGAAGATTAAACACAAAAATCATATACAATGAAACTTAGCAGTTCACATTCAAACCATCACAAGTCGCTGTATAATTCACATTCTAACCACCCAAATCAATATAATTGAAAGCATTCAGCCAAAATTATATACTTTAAAGATAACAGTGGGAAGCTTTAAAATTTCATTTTCTTTTATTCAAAGTAAGACCAACAAACCAACAACGCAACTATTCAAGGCTTTATACAAAAGCAAATAGATTAATTCCACAAAAACAAAGTGGGAATAAGAAAAGCAAACCAGCAAGAATTCTGCGACCAGGAGCAGAAACAAAAGTTGGGGGGTCTCCACTGACAACAATGGGTTTCAAAGCACTGTGATTGTAGTTGTTGTCGTTGTTATCAACAAGCAAAGAAGGATATGAAGAAGAAGAAAGAGAAGTTTCTGTTGGTTTGCGAGGAAGAGATGATGGTGGAACTGGAAATGAGTTTAAACACAGTGATGCCATAGGTTTTGAAGATCATTTGGTTATTGGTATGTTATGTTGCCATTGATGACAGTGTTTTGATTGAAACCATAAAAGGACACTGTTGTCTGACACAGAAAGATCCTCAGCCAAGCATTTGGTATATGTGTTCGTTTACCGTACGTGAGAACTAATAGAAGATAAAGATAGCATTTTATTGTGCTTCCCTCTTAGCTTCATAATTTTTTTTATCAATTTTCAGCTAGAAAAAATGTTTTTGGTTCTTTATTTTTTTAGAAATATTTATTACTTCTTAAAATTAATGAATTAGTTTTTAAGTTTCAAAAAATATAAATTTAGTTATCTTTCAAAATATTTGTTCTGCTTTAAAACAACGAAGTATTTTAGCATTATATTATTTAAATATCTAAACTAAATGTGATGAACAATCTAGATATTTATATAAGCGTGGCACTGCTTATTGATTAAATTGTGCATGTCGTTGTATTAATTTGAAAGGAATACGTTGAGCTAATTCTTAAAACTGGGGGTAGGTAAATTCAGTTTTTAAAACCATAAACGGAATTAAATGTTGAAATTATGTAAAATAAATATCTAAAATTTCTTTATACTCTTTAACATAAAAATAAATATTAACATTCATTTTTTTAATTTTTTATATTTGAATTTGTGACATCCCAAAAATACAGCATAACACCATAAAATCAGAAAATCACATTTAATAATATTTCAATACAGTTTTCCAACTAAAAACAAAATAAAACCCGAACGAACGCTCAAGGACGAACGTCCTTGAGTACAAATCCAACATAACGGACGAATGTGCAAAAGTCGCACGCCACACATAAGAGTTTTACAAATTTAAGATAAACGTACAAGAAACCTGACCGAACGGTTTACACAGGATAATTACTGAACGGTCGAATTAACTCAAAAGAAAACAAGAGATGGTCGAACGACCACTCAATTCAACTAAATACAATACTGGCCGAGCGATCTCACTGCTCGATCTTCACTTCAACATCAACCAGGCTCTCTTCATTCAATGCTTCTTCCAAACGCTCATCTCCCTCTGCTCACACCCACACGGATGATCATTGCAATGACAAGACAGACGTACAAGTACAATGGACAACACAAGGAAAACGAAAGGGTAAGCTTACGTAATTTAACTCATGCATCAACATATAATTTCTAGCAAACAGTTCATTTCACACATACATATCAACGTACGCATTCATCATACATCACATAATTTAACGCATGTACAAAATAAAACTCAACACGACTGACTGTCCGGACTGTATGAAATCTGCGTAGTTACAGGCGTTCACGCACCCGGGTGGTGTGGTAACTGGCATCCTCATCAGCTGCCACCCGAGGTTAGTCCGTTCTTACGTCGCCCACGTTAACTTATGGACTAAGGACCTCCTGCCGTTCCCACGCATGACGTGCGTCCTCTACTTGAGAACGAGCACTCACGGAACATCAGGATGAACAGCCAGCATTAACTATCCACAGTCATACTTTACAACTTTCAACATTCAACCATGAGTCGTTCCTGCCTGGAACACTCGTTCAATATTCATAACTTTCATATCATCTCAAATACTGTTCATCATTCATTATTCATCAATCCATAATCATTTTCATCATTCATAACAAAATCACCAAAAGCCGAACGTTCTGTCCCCAAAGATCGAGGACGAACGTTGTAAGTGAGACCAAAAGGACGTTCGTTTGAATCAAAGACCGAACGCTAAAAGCGAGACCAAAAGACGCTCGTTCGGAACGAAGACCGAACGCTAAAATCTGCAGAAAATTCCAATAGTACTGTTCATTGGACGAACGCTATTTAGTGGGAGAAGAGAACGAGCGCTCAAAACGATACCGAGTACTATTCGGACGAACGCTCAATTCAAAGAAGAGCACTATTAGGCCGAACGCTCAGTTGGAGACCGAGCACTATTTATAACGAACGCTCAGTTGGAGACCGAACGACACTTTGAGCGTACGTTCAGTGTAAGACCGAACGCCTTCCAGTACAATCGTCCGGTGTAAGACCGAACGCTATTCTGGGCGAACGTCTGGTGTAAGACTGAACGTCCAGTAACTCAGATTGATAAGTCTTGAAAATAAACTAAGAGAAGTTTGGAGAAGTAATACGAACGGAAATATGCACTGCTACGTATATATATACAAGTACAAAAAGAGGGAAGTTTATCAGACGTACAACATTTCTACAGTGCCAAACCGAACGCTCAAACAGAGCATTCTAGGGTGAGGACGCTCGTCCTCAACCAGGGAATTTATCATGTTGACCAACAAACACCGAACGGTCAGAGACCGTCTCAGTAACGAAAGTAAAATATCATGGGAATTACAAAGAGAAGATCAAAACAGTGCTTGGCCGAACGCTCAAGCATGGCAATTTAGGACGAGGACATTCGTCCTCAAACAGGGATTTATTAAAATGACAGGATCAACATTTCAAACCTTTTATTAGGGGAAAACCGAACGGTAAATGACTGTTCAGTACGAACGTACATGTTCATAAAGTCCTCTTACAATTCATTTTTCATTTCCAGTTCCTTTCTCATAGTTCCACTCGTTCACATAAAGAAAATCTCATTTTTCAAACGATTCATATCATGTACTTTCATATATTTCATTTCATCCAAGTAACGAACGTTCATGCATCCAAATCAACATATAATATTCTCATACTTTCAAAATAACGAACGTTCATGCAAATCAGTCATGGCAACATCATACAGTGAAATAACGAACGTTCATACCATCATTTCATCATTCATCATGCATCTATACAGTAAAATAACGAACGTTCACACCCACACATACAACAAAACAGTTAAATTAAGTAAGCTTCCCTTACCCGGAAATGACGAACGTTCACAGATTCTCTACTCAAATTCCAATAACAAGCGCTCGTTAATCCACTGTTCAGACGAACCCCAATAATGAAAAATCAGAACCGCTCTACTCTAAGAAATACGAACGTACAACTCAAACACAGCTAAGGACGAACGTCAGAGAGGAAGGGAGAACCTACCAGCTTCACCAGTCGAACGTTCTCTCTGGAACTCCTACGCCGAGCGTCCTTCAATCTAGCCGGAGTGTGGAATGGAGGAGGTGCAGTGGTGGTTCTAGAGAGAGAAGGTGCAGAGGGAAAACGAAGAGAGAATGCTCAGAGGTCCAGGAAAGAGGGTGAAGAGGGAGATCTCTCAGAATTAAAACTGAGAGGCGCGTGCAAAGGGGGGAATATTCCGCCCCACTCAGCAGGACGCACACCTCCACTCCACCAGTGCGCGCTCCACTTCAGCCCATACCGGACGGTCGCTCATTCTGAGCCGGACGCGTGTATTCCATTACCGAAATCTGACTCGTGCTGAACGGACGTCCATTCGCAGGCGGACACGTGTATCTCACTAACGCTTTCCACTACCGGTTCTGACTCAGCTCCACGTTCGACAGTCGGCGTCCGTTAGTGGCTGTCGGGCACTGTTGTCGGCCATGCAGACCGCTGAGGTGGCGCGCTCTCCTGTCGCCACGTGGACGCACGTTTTTTTTTTTTTTTTAAGGGTCTTCACAGAATTCATAGTAAACATATTATATTCTTGGATGTGAGTGTTTTTTCTAGATTTTTTATTTCAGTAGTTTTTTATGTTTTACTTTCAAAATGTCCCATATTTTCCTTTTTATTGATTTATGTGGAATTCATCCAAAGTTATAACAGAAGGTATAATGTTATTTTTCCTAACATGTGCCTTTTTATTTTTATTGTAATGAAGAAAATTTTTATCATTTATAACTTAGTAGGTTGAAAAGATCCATTTACAATTGCATCCAGAAACCCTTGTCAATAAATTATAATAAAATTTTCATTTATATTTTCTAAAGTGAATAATTTTCTCCTAACAACTAAAATTAGTTTGTTTATGGAAGTTCCTTAGCAAATGTTTTGTGAGATATTAGTCATATTTAAAAGGATTTTTAATTAATTATCAATGAACCATGATGATTAAGGTTATTATAGGTTAATATGATCGAGATCATTATAGATCGACTCGTAAAAAACATTCAACACTCAAATATTGATTTAGACTGATCAGTTTCTTTGTTTGCGTAAGTCATACAAATAGTTATAGTGATTAACCTATTTAATGATTTTCGTAATACGTTTTTGTTTGTAATTATTGTTGCGACATAATGAGGTTAAAATGATGTATGTCGCAAAGAATGAGGCTAATTGAGGTTATTATAGGTCGAGATGATTGAGATCATTACATAGAGAAATAATTCAAATTATTATAGACCGATTCGTAAAAAACACTCAACACTCAAATGAGATAAACACTTTATATAAGAGTTCATACCATAACAAATGTGTATATCATTTATCTCAAAAATTACTATTTATACTAAATTTATGGACTATTACCTTATTGAGCCTGAGTCATACAAGTAGTTACCGTAATTAATCTATTTAATGATTTTCATAATACGTTTTAGTTTTTAATTATTACTGTAACATAATGAGATCAAAATTATGTATGTTGCAATAAATCGAGATGATTGAAGTTATTATAGGTCTAGATTATTAAGATCATTATAGACCGAAATAATTCAAAGGTTTAATACATCATTTGGTCTCTACTTTTAGGGGTTTGGTTCAAAGTGATCATACCTTTTAGAAAAGTTCAGTAAGACTCCATATCTCGTTAAAAAATATTCACACCACTTTCACTCAATAACATTACCCAACATCCATTCACACACAACCCAACATATCCACGTATCAACATCAAACGAATATAATTCATCATAACCATCAACCATAAAGACCAATACATTCATGATTTCTTGCAGATTATCCTACTAACCATACACCAAGTACATAACCCAATATTTCTAAAACAACTATGTTCCCTCCATGATCAAGTATTCAAGTCTCTCAGCTTCTCTGGACACTACCCAACAATGTACCAGTTTTATACACCCACCTCCAGATTCCACCCTATATAACCTTATATACTATTCCATTCAATAATAACTCAAAAATGATATAATTTTCAAAACCCATAAAACTAGATACTTTAGTGTTAGGATGACATCAATATAACTAAAACAAAGAATCATTGCTTATTAACAACAAAACTGTGACCATTAGATAACCTTTGCACCTCTGTCATTAATCTTTATATCTTCAAAGAAAACTCCTTTAGCTTCCCTAGACCTATTTTGCAGACCCAAAATTTAAAATTTGCACAACGAAAACCTTAGCATGTAACCCTTTACCATTCTTATAATCCACCCATGCAACCCCAGAATATCATTTGCGTACTTTACCTATCAAAAAGGGACGTAGCAGCACATGCACAACACCAATTTTATGCACTTGGTATTAACCATATTATGATTTCCCTCCCAAGGTAGGTACCACGAAACCATTAAATTCCAATATCAAGAACCCCTTCTAAATCTCTAGATTCCAATGTCTACACTATACAGGAAGAAAATATAATATTTCTCTTCATCTTATTGTGGCCCCTACATGCATTGAAACTCTTCACTTGCAAAAAGAAAACATGCACTCATATCATTATTACAGTACATTACTCAACATTTATACTACTTCGATACATTTACGATATGCACTTATCCCTTACTACAAAACCACATGCATTGTAATCCTTCAACCCGTGCATTCATTTTCTGGGAATAACATCCCACACCATTTTTTCCTTAGCAATCCACAACCTTCCAATTGGGCATACTATCTATCCATACCGTTTCTCAAGATTAACAAGTTTCAAAGGAAATGCATCATGCTCAATCAATACATCAAAAAGTTAACTCCCCCCACCTGGTTTTCCAATGAATTCTTTAAAGGCCCCTTGGTTCCTAAAAAATCTTGTGAGTGGAACAAGGGCCCATGCACAATTATTTGATACATCATTCTCTCTCTACATTTAATTATTCAAACAATCATTTACATTTCTCTCTCTTCATTTAATCTTTCCAGTCATGTATTCATCAAACTCCATAACTCACTCAGGTTTGACCATGGTGGCACTTACAACATTATGTTTTTAACGGCGTGAGCAAAAAGGATCAGATTGAACATTTTTTAATGAAATATAAGACCTTACTGAACCTTTTTAAAAGATAGGATCACTTTGAACCAAAACCCTAAAAGTAAAGACCAAATAATGTATTAAACCTAATTCAAATTATATTATAGACCGAGATGATCAAGATGATTCTAGGCAGAGATGGATTTTTATTTGTTATGAAACCATAGAAGGATACCGTTTTCTACCACAGAAAGATCCTCAGCAAATATTTGGTATATGTGTTTTGTTTACCGTAAGTGAGAACTGAGAGAAGATCAAGATAGCATTTTAATGTGCTTCCTTTCCAGCTTCATAATTTTTTTATTTTCAATTTTAGAAATGTTTTGTTCTTTAATTTTAAATAAAATATTTATTACATTTTAAAATTAATGTATTATTATTTAAATTTTAAAAAATAATAAATTTAGTTATCTCTTCAAGTATTTGTTTCATTTTAAAAGAACGTAATCTTCTATTATGATATTATTTAAATATCTAAGGTAAATGTGGTGAAAATCTAAATATTCATAAATATAAGTTGAACTTTAAAATAAATAAATATTTTTTAATAGATGTTTTTAAAAACATTTTAACTATTAATTTCTTTTAATAGTATTTTCAATATATTTATTATTAAAGAATAATTTATATTTAAAGTATTAATTTTTTTTATATTATTTTTTCATTCTTAATTTTATCATTTTACATTTTCATTTAATAAATTATAAAATTATAATTTATATTTAAAGTTTTAATCTTTTTTATACTATTTTTTTGTTTTGTAATTTTATCCTTTTATATTTTTTAATTATTTGATTATTTAATACAGTTAAATTTAGAAGAATATATTTAACTTTTTTTTGCTTAAAAGTATTATTTAAATATATATATATATATATATATATATATATATATATATTAAATATTATTTTAGTTTCTGTGTTTGTTGAATTTTTTCAATTTTGTTCAATCAAGTCATGATTTTTGTTAATTTTACTTTATCTAGTTTTTTTGCTAATACAATTTAAATAATTAATGGTACATGAACAAGTTATGCCATGTGTTTCGTCAAAAATTTGATTAAAATAATTATATTTATACATTTATAAAGTTGGAAAACTAAATTTCACTAAAGCGATTAATTTCAATTTTTACTAAGTTGAGAGACAAAAAAAATATATTTAAATCTTATAGGTATTAAGTTGAGGAGTACTTTTGGTACCTTTCATAAGTCTAAAAAAAAGTACATATAAAAATACTGAGTGAATATTAGGAGTCAAATGATGAGAAAAATAAAAGGAGGAAACTATTTTAATATTTAGTGTAGAGAAGAATATTGACATTAAGAATTATGTAAAAAATAAGTCATGAGTCTAACTTAACTTTGAAGGATGCTCCCTACACCTCCCATAGTTCACCCTACACTTTCATTTTACATATTTGTTTTTATTTATTAAAGTCAACAGAAAATTATTGATGACTTAATAATGTTCTTACCACGAACAACCCTCCTAACACTAATGTTTACTCTGATTGTATAAACCTAGCCTTACATGCACCCCATTCCTCCTTCCAATTTTTACACTTATATTACAGTAGCATTTTTTTTACTCATTGTTTTCTATGTTGAGAGTTGAGAGGTTATACAGTGGTGTGGTGGTTGTGATTCGTGGAATGTTGTGAATATTGAAGGAGGAAGAAGAAGGAAGAACGTGGTGACAAAGAGCTCTTCAAGAGGTAATATTTCAACTAAACACCGAACCGGCGTTGAAGCTGCCCGAATGTCAGTTGTATAGTGCTGCACATCGAATTTCAGCTAACACCAACTGCACTTCAAAGTATGGATTTGGGATGTCGCACTTCGAACTGTGTTTTAGGGTGTCACACTTCCATCTTATTTTCACTGTGCTTGATTATGATTTTTTGATGTTATGATTTTTTATGATTTTTTTTTTATGATTTTGGTGCTCTTGTTTTGGTGTCTGCAGTATCTGTTACTTAACAAAATATCTGGATCATACATGTTAAACATAAACTTAGTTTCTTGGGTTGATGAAATGAAAGTTTTTCACCAGCATAATTGGTTGTATTGAAATAAACTTTAATTGTCAATATTATGAAAGTGTTAAGTAGCACAATGTTAACAATTCAATATAAAAAGTTTTAAAATCACAAAAGCACAACAAATTAAATTTAAATTAATAAACGAATAAAAACAAAAAACAATATACAACAAATAATTAAAACTAATAATTCATATTAAAAAATAAAATATCAATAAATAATTATAAATTCAAAAAACTTGAAAAACAAATTAAATTTACGAAATTCAGAAAAATTAATTATATTCAAAATAATATTTAAATAGATATGAAATACAATAATAAAATACAAATTATAAAATATTAACCGCAACATGTTTAATATTTAAATAAACTAATAAAAAAATATAAAAACCAAATAGAATTAAAAAACAATTAAATATAATAATTTTGAACCAACAAAACATATTTCACGTGAAGGACAATGCTTTATATTGCTAGCATTCAAGGTATTCTAATTGCGATTGGTATGTAGTTTACCATTGATAGTCTACGATGACTTTGCAAGGTAGTAGCTTATTATTTAATTGATTGATAAATATAATGTTACACTTTATACAGTTTTTAACATTTCTGTAGGAAAATAAATGATGCTAAAATAGGGAATCCAAAAAAGCTTTACCGCACATCCACATGCGCCGCGGTATGAACCGCACACTTGGAAGTGCGGCAACTACATTTTGATTTGCCGCGCAGCACCTCCAATTGCAGTTAAACCGCATTTCGCACTTCCAAGTACAGATAATTGTGCAAACACTCTTCCAAACTCAGTGCAGTTAAGACATCGACATTCGTCCCATCATCCCAGAAATGCAACCCATCCAGCCCACATATCCCAGCATATACAAACACAACACATACAAATAAACTGATGGAGGAGGGGAGGCAAAACTAAAGTCAAGGAGCAGGAGAAGATGGGAGGAGGACGACGGGCTACAACAGAGAAGAAAGGGGTGTAGGGTTTCAGTGAAATGCGGCATAGGGGTGGGTAGCTGCTTTTAAGTGGTAAACATTGAATGAGTCAATAAAAATAAAAGTAGTCAGAATATTTCCGGTGTTCTGACCGAGGCACAATTGGAATAAAAAAAGGAAGGTGCCTCTTTAACTTTTGATATAGATTAACCTGTCTCAACCTTCAATACAACATAATCTATCTTTCTCAACCTTTGACCGTTTTTGGCTAGTTTTTAATTTACTAGTCACACATCTCCATCACACACACAAAGAGATATATATGCTTTTATTATATATATATATATATATATATATATATATATATATATATATTATGTTGTATTCAATTAGATTAACTAAATATGTTTTTAATTTCTATTATCTAGCACATTTTCTTATCTTTAATACCTATATGTACTTAGGGCTGGGCATAATTAACTTAACTGCACTAAACTATAGATTATCTATACTATATTAAACTATAAAAACTAAACTATTTTTACTGATAACTAAATTATACCATGTTGTGGTTCAGTTTTAAAAAACTGAACCTTTATAATTAGAGTACAGTTAACTATATAAATTATCTCTTTTATGTTTATCTTCTACCGTGCTTTGTGGTAAAGTCTTTTTCTATCATTTTTTTCTTTCAATCATTGATTCACTACGGTTATAAATATTTTTTGTTGATGGTCATGTTGACGTTCTATTATTACAATTTTAAATTTAATTTTCTCATATTAAACTTATAAGTTTTTATTTCTGATTTAATTTTAGCATCTTATCTTAATTGGAGATTTTTTATTTAGTTAATTTTTGTATTAATTAGTTGTTCTTAAGTTTAGACAATCCACAGCATAATTAACTTGTGTCTCATTCTTGTTCAATTCATCATGAGGAAATATAACCTTATGATAAATGATTTCTGTTAAATATAAAATTATTTTAATAAATTACATGTAAAAATTATATTCTGCATATAATAATATTTTATATGATCTGTATATATAATCTAAAAATAAATGTTCTTTTTCAAGTCTCTTAAAAAGTTAACTATTATTATAATAATTATTAAAATAAAATGATATTATTAAATTTATACTAAAATAATTATCTATTTTTTAAAAAAAACTAAATTTTATTATATTGTAATTATATTTCAAAAACTGGTAATTATTTTTATAACTTAATAAAATTAACTATAATTGTAAAAATAAAAAGATAAAAGTACTTATGTAAATAATTATAAAATATAATATTATATATATATATATATATATGAGAATTCAGAAAAAGGTGAGAAGAGAAGAAAGATGAGAGTTTTTATATTAAACTAGATAATTGTCAAAATAAAAATATTTCGAATAACGCAAAACAGAGATAAACAGAAATATTTTTTAGAGATTAAGTTTTTAATCTATATAAAATAATATATAAACAAATTTATATTATTAAATTAAACTATATTTAATATGAGAATCAAATTTTAGAAATTTTATATTTTTAAATTAATAATAAATAGTAATGATAAATAATTATAGTTATTAATTTAATTTTAATAATATGATAAAATAGTACCAATAATATTTCATTAATTTTTTTAAATTTTTTATTATAATTATTTACTAATTCTAATTGTATAGATTTATAATTTAATTTTTTTAAATGCTGTGATGTTATTGAATATTAATTTATTTTTTTGTAATTATTAAAAAAAAATCAAATTGAACTAATTTTTTTAACTCTATCGATGATTAGCCATTGACAGTTGTACTAGTGCAAAACTACATTTATTTATTAGAAAAAGGTGCATTGTAGTTAACTGAATTGTTTTGTAGTTAACTGAACTAAAAAGTAGTTTAGTTTAGTTTTTTTGAACTATTTTTTAGTGCAGTTCAGTTTTTTTAAACTATTTTATAGTTAATTATAATAGATTTATAGTGCAGTGCAAATAGTGCAATTTGCCCACCCCTATATGTAATTAACTTCTATTAATATTAAAAAGATTTAATACATCATTTGGTCCCTAGTTTGAGTCTTGTGTTCGAAGTTGTCATACCTTTAAAAAAAATTTCATTATTGTCCCATATTTCGTTAAAAACGGTTCAAGTAGGTCCTTTTGTCTTACGGCATTAAAAACATAACTGTGGAATGATGTGACAACAGTGACCTGTCCATTTTTTTATGATGGACAACTGTGACCCAATTAACGTGGCTAGAAACCCTAATTTCCCTAAGGCCAGAAACCCTTATGCCACCACCGTGAAACCCTAGCCGCCGTCGCCACCGCAGAACGAAACACGCCACCACCAAACCCTCAAGCCACCATGCCACCGTCACCACCATCAATACAAACCTACAATTCGAAGCAGAGAAACTGTGACTTGTGCAATGTTTATGCGAGAGAGCCTTTATGATTTTGCATCTTGACTCGCGGTAGCCCATGGTGGCACTACGCATTTGATCAGCGATGAACGAAGAATAAGCTCTCATTATGGGCTTTTGCTCTTTGCAAAGAAGACGAAGATGGAGGACGCATGAAAAGGCTTCTTGCACGATGCATGGAGGCACATTATTTCTGCATTTTTGGCTTGTGCAATTTGCAGGTTGGTGTCCATGGATGTTGCTTGCGAACTAGGGTTTCTATGATTTGGGTAGCGATTATGTATGTTTATGATTTGTTGTAGGTGTGAATTGGGTTTCTAAGTGTCGCAATTGTGATTTTCTTGTTCATATTTGGGTTGGAATTTCTAGTTTGCAGGTTAGGGATTTCCATTCAGTTCTTGCTTAATGGTGGTGAGGCGCGACGCATGGTGGAGATTTTGCCCTGATTACTGGCGACGCGGTTTAGGGTTTCATGGTGGCCAAGGTTTGGTTGAAATTAGGTGATTTGGGTTTGATTTCTGGGTTTTCTGTTGCTTTTCTCTGCTTCGAATTGTAGGTCTGTGTTGATGGTGGTGATGACGACATGGTGGCCAGAGGGTTTGGTAGTGGCGCGTTTCGTTTTATTGCAGCAGTGGTGGCTAGGGTTTCACGGTGGTGGCACAAGAATTTCTGGGTTTCTGACCACGTCAATTAGGTCACAGTTGCCGCGTCATAAAAAGTTGAACAGGTCACAATTGCCACATCATTGCACTGTTATGTTTTTAACACCGTAAGCCAAAAGGACCAACTTGAACCACTTTTAACGAAATATGAGACAATAGTGAACTTTTTTAAAAGGTATGACGACTTTGAACACAACACCCCATACTAGAGACCAAATAATGTATTAAACCTATTAAAAATTATATCCACCATTAAGATAACTAATTAGGTTATTTGTGTTTTAATTTTATCTAAGAATTGAGATTATGGTCATGAGAGCCTAATATACATTATATAACGGACGATAATAGGAGTTAATCCAATTTATTTAAATTTGTTTCTACTTGGTCCGTAAAGTAAGATTGGATGCACATGTTTTAAGAGAAATTGGATTTCGATGGAAGCGGTGAGGTGTGCATTCATACAGTGGTAGGGACTGGTGGAGACCATTAATAAAGTCGTTGAAAGTTGGAGAAAGTTAAAAGTTTTAACCACTATATTAAATATTGGAAAGATAAAAAAGGAATAGGGAACTGTATGGAGTATTGGATGGTGGTGAAGGGAGTAATGTTCATGTGTCTTACATACAAAATGTTGGCTCAATAGTCCAACTCGTCTCGTCCTATTTGCGAGCCACGAGTCAGCAATATTCTTCTTCCTCATGATGCATCGATAAGTTATACCAGTTTGTGTTGTAATATATTAATATTATATTACAAAAGTTGTTAGCTTAACGTTGGGATTTTAGAACGTTAATTGCAACGTTCCATTGTTGTTTTTAGCTTTTGGCCAACGTCCTTCTTTCCAACTCAACGGCCAATTTCTTTTGCTGCAACGGTCCTTTTCTTATTTCTTATAAATGCCACCCTTTCATTCCAAAAGAGAGGGACCATAATCATTTTCAAATCTCTATTTTCTCTCTAAAATTCTTTCTCCTACTCTCTTCTATTAAATCTTATATCCTGAGTGAATACTTGAGAGAGTTTCTTGCTAGCTCTGTGATCCTCAGATATATTCTGAGAAGTTCCTGTTGTATCCTGGGGGACTTGCGCAATACATCGCGGATAAGTCCTTAAGGACAGTGAATCTACACACCTCAGGAAATTGCGGTTCAAGTTTTTGTCAGCACATTTTACTACAGTTTGTTCATTAGCATCCCTCTTAAATTTCAATAATTAACAAAATGGATGCACCTGCCTTCTTCCACTTGATACAAAATGCTGGGTCCAAGATTTTGCGTCCGCACCGTATCCGACGTGGACTCCGTTGTCCCAGATCACAAAAATGATGCTGCAACCTCCGCCAGCTACGCTCCCAACTCTATCGCCGTCGATTTCTCACCGCTCAACCTCCCACTGCTCCGATCCCATCGCTTAAGCTGTCGTCGATCCGTCCTCATTTCCCGCAGATCCTTTCGCCGCAAATCTAAATTCTACAATTCTATTGACAACTATTATCTCGAAGCTTCTCTCCTCTCAGGTTACTCATTCTCATGCATCGATCACGACTGTAGGAATAAACGCAATGCTTTCCTCGTGTTTGTTCACTTTTTCTGTTTTCTCAAAATGAAAAAGTTGATTATGAATTACAATGGATTAATTGTATTAAAGTATAGTGTTGTACTAGATAGAGTGCGTCAACACTTACTTCGTCATATTGTACACTAGCCCGGTTTTGAAGACTATTCAACTCATAAATGATAAAACACCTCTATTTTATGCTTTTTCATTATAAAACATAATAATTCCTTCAACCAGGGAAAAGTGATCTTATCAGTGAGGATCAACGTCCCTCGGATACTATTAATTCAAAATATACGAATCGTGGACTAGTTCGTTCAAGGTTCGCATAATGTGGACCAAACCTATGAGGTCTGACAGTCTTGAAATCTCAATCAGTTACAACACTTTATTTTTTACCAACATTCTTACTCTAGTTTGGCACATTTAATATGTTTGAAAGAAAAGCAGTGATATCAGTTTCTGATGATCCTCCACTTGCAATTGCAGTATGGCATAACAGTTTCAGCTCTCTGCTTCTTTTTCTCATCACTTCATCACCATTCAAATCCATGAATTTTCTTATAAGACTGGAAATTTCGTCTTTTCTGATCAAAGTGTCTTCTTTTACCTCCCTTTTCACCCTCCACCCCACCTTCCATTCCTCCACTATAAACTTACCATTAAGGGGTTGGTCCATAAATATAGGGAATGCCAGAAAAGGAACACCGCTCAAAACACCTTCCCTAGTAGAATTCCATCCACAATGAGACCAAAATCCCCCAATTGCAGGATGCTGCAACACCTTCAATTGATCACACCATGGCAAAACCAGTCCTTTATCCCCACATAACTCTTTCAACCTACCATTTTCTCTGGGTTGTACCCACAAGAAAGGAACACCACTCTCACTCACACCAGCTGCAATTTCATCAAATTGTTCATTAGAAACCGAAAGAAAACTCCCTTGAGAAATGTACAACACAGAGGCAGAAGGATGGTTGTCAAGCCATTGAAAGTAGCCATGTTTAGAGGCATCAAAGCGGCCATTATCAAAACAAGGTATGGCAGGGCCAACAGTGTAAATGGGTATGGAGAACTCTGCTTTCAAAGCATCAATGGCTTGAGGCTCAAGTTCATATATGGTGGGGAATAAAAGATATTGTGCTTTCTGCACCCACGGTATAACATTCAAAGCCAGTTCCAACAATCTTCGACTACGCCAACTTTCATCACTGAGAGGAAAATCTGCCAGGCGAATTGATGAGTTCCCCGGAATATAATCCACACGTTTTTCACCATCTTCTGCACTAATATCTTGCCTTTTAATTAAATTAGCCTTCAAATATCACATCCAAGAATTGATACGTAGAATTGATTGGACGGAAAAGTAAATTAACTTTTAACAAATTTTAGTAAATTCCATGTACCATGTGTCAAAATTCTCCTGTTAAAAAAACTCAAATTTTTATTTTAACCACTTCCAAGCATTAAATTTGGGTTTGGACTAAAGCCCGGAAATGCGGGAGTGAAGAAAAAGTAAGAATAAAGAATATAATTATTTAAATTAAAAGAAAAATAATAAAATTTTATGATTAATTTATTTGTTATAAATAAATTTAAAATTGAAAATAATATATTTATGAAATGACCGAATTATATATATTATTTTTATTATAAATTAGTAGTGATATTATTGTTACTATTATTTCTATAATAATAATGATTTTTTTATTATAATTAATTTACATAATATAATGAATAATGTTTATATATGTATCAGTGAAAACGCTTACGTGTTGTGTCTTCCTTTTTACTATATTTAATTATTTTAATTTGAAAAATAATTAATTTAAATTATAATTATTTAAAAGATAAAAATAGTAAAAATAAGAATATAATTATTTAAATTTAAAATAAAAATGATTTAAAAGTTAAAATTATAAAATATTAAAAAACTCCTTTATATATGATTATATAAATAATTAAATCACATGATTAAAGGTTACAAAATTAATTATGTGGCTTTTATAATAAGTTTTTTTTTCATATTTTAAAAATAAGAGTAAACACGCGAAAGTTTTGTTTCGGCTATATCTTTTTCACTTCATTTATTTATTTATTTATTTTTAATTTTTTGGGCAAATAAATGAATGTTATAAACAATGAAGTAGCATCGCGTTTTAGTCTGCTTGCCGGGTACAGTACAGAGAATATTTTGATGATCCATTTTGGTTTCCTACTTAGATATTTTAAAAAAATAATCATATAACATTTTTTTTACAATATTTTAATACTGTTTACGTATTATTTTGTGATTGATCTATATTTATATTTATAATTATTATTATTGAGTGTAGAATAATTTTGGACTAATTAACACGTAAACAATGTTAAAATATTATAAAAAAATGTTTTCAAAAAGTATATTGTCTTTTGAAAAGACTGTGAATTTCCAACGAAAACTTTTAGAATTAAAAAAAGTAACCAAATAAAGTTGTTCACTGTTTTTAAAATAGCTTTTCGGAAATAGAAAAGGGTAATTCCACTTTCATTGGCCGAACTGATAAAGAAAAACAAATCCACGGGTGTAGATGTTCTATTGGACCAATCCTAGTGATCATTATAATAATTATTAAAAACTAATTGGCATTTAATTCTTGTTAAGAGATTGGTAAGTGAAGCTATAGAACAGTTATGGTAATTCTCTAACATGGATTTGCAAGCGTAACTGACCTGATACGTTTACTGGGTAGTGGCCGTTTCGTCGGAGAAGATGGTAATGTTTGAGCACGGTGAAAAACGACGCGGACATGGGCCAAAACGACGCCACGGGGATGTTTCTAGGGTTGGCGAGGCGAACCACCCAGAAGAGGTAAGTGTCGTATATGATTACCGTCGGCGGCGGGTGGAGGCGATTGAGCAACTCTTCAAAAGGATCTTCCATTTTGGTCATAACGGCTTCAAGAAACGTGACGAAGTCATTGGCTCGACTCTCTTCGGAGGGAATAACGTTGGGGATTGTGGCGAATCGGATGTTGTCGGGCTTGGACTCGGAGCCGATGAAGCCGAGCCATTCTTCGGTGACCACGAAGGTTACGAGGATTTGAGAGTTTTTGGAGAGTAGCAACTTGCAGAGGTTCATCATCGGATTCACGTGACCTCGTCCTGGGTATGGCACCGCTACCACGTGGCAGACAATGGTTGGTGGAACTTGAACCGGTTGAGCCATAGAGACAAGAACAGTGTTTCGAAAGTGAGAAGAAAGAAACCAGAATCAAATATTTAGGCTCACTTTGATGAAAGTTGGATTGGATCAGGAAGTGTGGAAAAAAAAGAAAAAGAAAGGAAAAAGGAAGAGAGAGTGAGAATCAGAATGAAGGGAAAAATATAGGAACCCAACCAGACCAGAAAAATGTGGCTTGATCACGTGACTAGAGAATGATTACTGCACGACCACCTCATTGAGACCCTTCAGTATTGTATACTGTGTCTGTCCCTCGGACGTGTGTCTCGGATATTCACATATATGGCACTCTTCAATAAATACATTATACTAACTTTCATCTACACAATTATACTAAGATTTAAAAATTTATTATGTAAGTTTTTATTTCATCTTTATACTAATAATTTACTTTTCATTCATATTTTGTGTTTTTTTATTAAGATTTATTTATACATAAATCTGGTTTAGAAGGTGTGTTTTTCTTTTCTTAGACAATAACCATGATCAACGAATGAAGTATTTTAAATGAACTAAATATTTTTCATTTTCTAAATGTTAGATAGATGAATTAAATTTATTACAATACTCATATATCTAAACTGTTATATTTAACTAATTTCTTTATAAATTATTTTGAATGTAATTTCAATTATAAATTTAAATTATATATATATATATATATAAATAAATAAATAAATAAAAGCTATCTATGGTCACTTGAGTTCTACGTAAGAGATTAAAGTGGAGTGGAATGCCACCTATAGGGTCTTACTTATGGGTGTTTTAATTTGCAAATCCAATTTTCTAAAATATTTTTAATTAATGGGTGGTTATCTAGTAATTTTATATTTATTAATAAATTATGTGTAGTATTGAAACCCTACACCCCATTTCTCCTGTCAGCAAACATACATCCCCTGTTTCCTCTAACATGAAAATTGCACCCCATTTCTCATTTATTAAGAATCCCTATACTCCATTTGAATTGCAACTCTTCTTCTCTTTCGTTTCTCTCCATTATTTCCTTTATTTTTATTAAGTTCTTGTGTACTCCATATCAGTGAATGTGGTTTTGATAGTTGAGAAAAATTTGAGAGGGTTTATTGAGGCAGTTAAGGTGTTCCAACAGCTTGGAGGGAGGCAGGCTTGGAGTTTGTAGGTGGTACTTCAAGGGAGTCAGGCTTGGCGTGCTTCTAGGTAGCTGATGGTGTTATTGGTGGTTAGGATTGCTATTGGGAGATTGCCGGAGGTTGTGAGGTTTTCTTTGAAGAATCTGTTTGAGATGCATGAGATATACACATCAAAGTGAATATCGGATATGGACATCCGAAAATCACAACATCGAATGTCTGTATTTGATGGTCGAAGAGACAAAGTCTAGGCCTATTTTTCATAAATGATTTAAACTCTTCTTGAAAGTATTTGGCCATGGCTAGGGGCTACACTATCATTTCCTCCCTCTTGAAAAAGATTTGTCCTAAAATCTTAATTTTTCTTCATGACAAAAACTCTTTTCTTATTATTGGTCCACTTGTGTATCAATCCTCCAGGATCTAAGATCCATATGTAGTAATTACCAAACATAATTTCAATCAATTTTTGTTTCATAAGTAAAATATATCTTAAATGACTAGAAGGAGGCCTTGTATTAATGTTGAGAGACTTTTCTTGAGAGTTTTGAGTATGTTTGTCTATTTTGAGTTAATTTTAACCTAGAAGATAACATCAACTCAAAGTATCACTTTGAACTATCCAAGGAGGAGTTTATAACAATGGAAGAAAGAGGTAAATTTGAAAAATTCTTATGATTAAAAATTGGAATTAAGAAAGATGAATTAATGTTAAATTGAGAAAAATCAAAGATTGAAAAACTTCCTTTATCATCGTAGTTTCAATTATTTTTTAGGGAGTGGTAGGTATCTTTAGTAGCACTTTCTCTTTTTCTCTTCTCTTCATGTCTTCTTTTTCTCTCTCATTTCCTTCTCTTTTTTTTCTTGTTCCTCTTTCTTTTTTTCTTGCTCCTCTTTCTCTCTTTTCTCATGTTTCTCATTACCTCTTCTCTTATCTTCCATTCTCTTTCTTTTATACCCTTTCCTCTTGGCTTCTTCCTTTTTTTCTTTCTTTTCTTACTCTCTTAGTTATTCATTCCTCCTTCTTTTGATCTCTCTTTTTCTCTTTTCACTTAAGAGATTTTTTACTTTTTCTTCATACTCATCTTCTTTACCAAAGAACTTATCTATATTTTTAATGAATGTTTTTCTTCTTTTAATGAGTTCTCCTATCTCACACATTAGCTCTTGGTTTCTCTAAAAAAGAAGAAGGAACAAACTTTCTTCTCATGCACGCTCTCAAATCATACAAATCTTTAATTGGGGATTTTTTTACCTCTTTCAACACTTGATTGTCTATGATCCCACCACTCACTTCCATGTCCTACAAACCTAGAAATGCATAAACTAAGTATATAATATTTACTATGCCTAACAAAGAATGGATGAAGCTCTTCTATCTTTTTCTCCCAAGTTAAATATGACATGCATTAATATTCTCACTAAAGAATGGAATGTCATTCTCAACTCTATGATGTAACTCATCCTCACTATGAATTAAATGAAAACTACTATAAAAACCCATTTTTTAAAAACAATAAAAAACATGTTATACTTAAACAATTACTTAGTAATTCAAAAGAAATTCCTTACGAGACTTAAGGAGATAAAAGAGACTTAAGTTCACTTCCAGAAAAGGGAGATGAATCACAATGAATTGCTTAAAAACCAAGTCTTTCCTTAGTAATAACTCTCTATATTTTTATATTTTTTGTGTTTAGAGGTACTTGTCAGTGTATTTTAGTTTTTAATTATTTAGAATTAGGTTAGTTTTAGATTTTTGTATTAAATCTTTAGATTTCTAGAATTGAAGTTAAAATTAGGATTTTAGGAGTAATTTTTAGTATTTGATTCATAATTAGGAAACTAGTATTTTTTTGAAAAATATCTTTTAATAAAAATTCTTTTCTTTATTTTAGTTTAAATGGGTTTTTAATTTTTTTTATAATTGCTGAAATGTTCTCTTTTTTCTTTAATTGTTGATTAATCCTTGTGCTTAATTGAATTGAAATTGCTGATTGCACTAAACATTGCTGCACTTAGATTGGGCCACTAAATAAAAAAGAAAACTGGGCGCTGTAATGAGAAGAGTTATATTGGACGTTGGCTATTGCATGAGAGAATGTGGGGTGTTGCTCTCTCCACCACCCCAAGTGCTCCTGCACCAACCCACTATTTTCTTTTATTCCAAAAATACTCTACACCTCCCCACTATTTTCTTTTATTCCAAAAATACCCTACACCTCCCCACTATATTCAACAATCTTTCTCTTTCTCTCTCCACATTAATGAAACATTCACATGGCTCAGATTTAAACTTGCGATACATTGCAAAATTTTATTTACACTTTCTCTGTCCCACTATGTTCAATATTTTTTTTCTTCAAATTACTTAATAAATGGTAAAATTTTGTTCTAAATTTCTAGAAAAATGTTTATATATATGTGTGTTTTTTTTACATTTAATATCTATAATTTTTAACATTATATTATGTTTTAACTTACCAACATGTTTGACTCAAATAACTTGAATAAAGTATTTAATTTATTAGATAAATAATATAAAAATATTATTAAATACTTAAAATATAAAAGAAAAGTTATTTGTTAAAGATTTGAAATTTATTTAGTTCTTTCATCATTATAAAGTTAGTATATAATAATAATAATGTATTATTTACTATTAATATTATTATGTTTATAATTTTGTATTTGCATCTAACTTTTAAGTTTATAAAATGGAAGTGTTAGAAGCACTAATATTGAAGTTTCCTGAATTTTATATTTTGCAATATATCAAGTTTAAATATAAGTCATATGAATGCTCCATTAATGCAGAGAGAGAAAGAGAAAGATTGTTGAGGATAATGTGGAGGTGTAGGGTATTTTTGGAATAAAAGAAAATAGTGGGGAGGTGTAGAGTATTTTTGGAATAAAAAAAAATAGTGGAGAGGTACAGAAGCACTTGGGGTGGTGGAGGGAGCAACACCCGAGAATGTGTTGTTGATTGAATTGAGCTGCAGACGCTCTTATTAGGTCGCTGGCCCAATAAGAATGTGACATAATCATGATCATGTGACTAGTGAATGATTACTGCACCACCACCTCATTGAGACCCTTCCGTGTTGTATACTGTGTGTGTCCCTCGGGCATGTGTCTCGGATAGTCACATATATGGCACTCTACGATAAGTACAAGACACTAACTTTCTGCATCTACACAATTATAAAAGATTTAAAATTTTATTATGTAAGTTTTTATTTCAACTTTATACTATTAATATTTATACTATTAATATATCAACCAAGAATTTGCATATATTTGTGTATTGGTGTTGTCTTTGTTGTACAGAAAAAGCTTCTAAAAGGAGTGTGTAGCCTCATTTTTAGGATTGTGTTTTGTTTTGATTAAGAGAGTAAAACTACATAAAATGAGTCTTGTATTATGTAAATCTTGACACTTGATAGTAGTGGATTTCCTTTCAATTCAGGTGTTTGGAAGAAAACCAGATGTAAATTCTTGAAGTGTTGAACCAGTATAAATCTTTTGTTGTTTTCTTTCATTAACTTGTTTATTATTATTCACAGCGGATTAAGCAAGGAGATATAAGATGAATAAACATATAACATAAAATAAGTCAAGGTTTAAAGTATCAAATATAAGAAGTTTGGAATCTTAAAACCGAATGATGAATTTTAATCGATTAGATCTTGATCTTAATCGATTTTTTGCTACAGAGTAATGTTGATTTTCCATCTTAGCTTAGTCAGCAAACTGTATTCCTAGATAACCCTTCAGGCTTATCTAGATCAAGCAACTTAGTATTTATGCAGTACAATAATCTTTATCAGAGTTAAAGTATGATTATGCAATGATGAGAATGTAATAATAATATGTTCAATTGCATACATACAAACTGATTAATCGATTTATCAATCAGACCAGGTTATCAATCACAAATTTAATCCATACATATTGATTTAAACCAAAATATAACTTTCAATTTAAATAGGAAAATATTACAACTGGTTAAAAACCAACAGATATGGCATATCATGCCAATCATTACAAAGCAAACACAAAACGATAATCCAAAACAGAGACAAAACAAACACATACTCCATATTAAGACACTAAGACCCTATTCTGAGTTAGACGTCTCTAACAACTTCTCATATGCACTATCAAATTCGTCTTCGGAGGAACCACCAAAAGCATTGATCATCAATGTATAGTCCATTTTTCTGTGTAGTTCAAAGAGGGATTGACGAAGTTTTGATATCTTGTTATCATGTCTTTCGAATTAGTCGACAACAAACTTCACAAAGTCTGTTTGAGGTCTGAACCGATGACTTGATGTATCAACATTAATGGGTTCATCTTCCTCAGTTTCAAGATTATACTCATCTTTGTAGGACCAACCATATACATTCCTTCTAAGTCCTATGTGATCTAGAAACAACTTCTCAATCACATTCCTTTTAGTGCAACCAATAGTTATTTCATTTGTGACATCCACACCATGAAACCTTAAGACTTGACTGATGAAAATAGTGTATGGAAGATGATATTCATTCTATCTTGAGATTTTTAACATGTGGTCACCTATTACAGAAGTCCAATTTGTTTGTATCTTGATCCTCAAAGCATGCAGTAGATAAACATCTTTCGTTGTTAATAGTGTTTGATCTTCACCTCTTGGAAGTAGAATCCAAGTAATGACAGATGCGCATAACCCTTCATCTTTACTCAGATAATCAATGCAAAATGAATCATAATCTTTTACCATATTTGGATTCCTTAAGTAGTCATTGTAGATGTTCACTTTGTTGAGACCAGGTATACCAAGATGTGACTTCAAGCCTCCTGATTGAAATCCAACAACTATTCCCCATATGGCCTCATCAATATTAATGGTTACACCCTTTACTCTGGACACAAGCAAATTTCTCTCTACCTTCAAGTTTGTGTAGAATACTTTTACCAAATTTGGATAATAATCCCCATCAAATTCTACAAATTTGGTTAGCCTAGAGTAGAATAGCCATTCTTGAAACAAAAATCCTTCAGTGCAAAAGAAAAAGTTGTTCATACACTTGTGTCGGATGACCTCTTTGAAACCCCATTCACATATGAAGTTAGTACGTTGATCATCATCTCTGAACCATCCAAATGGGTTTGCTTCTCTTATCACGAGAGCAGGATGTATTCCCCGTCGAGAAGATGAAGAGGCTATGACAGGTGTTGAAGTGTTTAAAGAGGTCATAACACAGATAATGGTTTTGTGTCGTGCAATATGAAGGCAAAACAATGTATACAAGATTTTCAAACATAACACATATAAGGGCGCGCAATGATATTCTTAGTATTAAGCCCATTTAAAAATTAAAACAATGGAAGCACATATAAGAGAATTTTTAATCGATTTCATTACTATTAGAATCGATTCCGTGTTTAATAGAATTTCACTCAAAATAGAGAAACACAAATAAGTCCTAATCGATTCCATTATTAACATAACCGATTAAAATTCGTAAAAATAGTTTTTCATACAATCACATGAATCAAATAGTCAATCAATGAGCAAGCACGCAACATGCATTCAAATACAACAATTCATGATGCATGGATGTATGAAAATGACTATTTTCGTTACCACATTGAGATACTCAAGAAATTATGATTTATTCCACTATAGTCCATCCTTGAACACTACTATGCTTCAGCAGCAACTTACTTTCCTGCAAAATAGTTGAACGGTTTTGAAGCAGGTACCCAACAAACTTGGGTCCTTTGTGGTTAGTTACAGTAGGTTGTTCCTTTGGAATCCACTTATATTTCCCTTTAGGAACTCCAACCTTTCTGTAGTAGCAGTTCTTGATAGTGTGCCCAATAGTATTGCAATAAAAACAAGCATTTGTAATAGGTTTACTTAGATCAATAAATTTCTTATGGTTAACTCAATTGCTCTTAGCTTTGTAACCTATGCCTTGTTTATTTATTGCTCTACCCTGAGATCTTAACACAACATCTAGATTATCTCTTCCTAAAGTAAAATTTGATAGAGTGCTTGTTAAGTAATCGATTTTCTCCATATGTACAGGGCAATTTTCACATTTCTTCTCTACAATCTTAACTTCATTTTTAACAGTTCTAGCAGATTGTAAAGTAGCTTATAATTCCCTTTTAAGCTTTTCATTATCTTCTCTACAAGGTTATCAATGGGATATTCATAATCTCTTCTTTTTGAATTTAATCGTACCTTGTACTGAAGTTTCATGGCTTCAGCATGTATCTCTTGAAAGGCATCCAACAACATACTATATTTCACTTCTAAAGGCTCATTTTCAAAGTCACTATCGTTGTCTTCTGAGTGCACGAATTCGGCCATGAAACACAGATTGGACTCTTCTTCCACACTGTAATCATCACTAGATGTATCGTCATCACTATCGCTATCTTCTGAGTGCACGAATCCGACCATGAAACACAGATTTGACTCTTCTTCCACACTATCATCATCACTAGATGTATCGTCATCAATGTTTTCCTAGACTATATAAGTTTTTCTCTGCTTACTCCTTCTCTTGTCCTGTGGATACTTGGTGCCAGCCTTCTGCTTGTTTTTCAACTCTGGACATTCCGGCTTTATATGATTATCCTTGCCGCATTCATAGCATATCACAGTGTTGTTCTTTGAGTTCTTCTTTCCTCCTTTAGAATAACCTGCATTGTTAGTTGCAGTAATTCTATTTCTCATGAATTTAGAAAACTTCCTTACCATCATGTTCATGATTTCCTTTTCTAGTATTTATGCATCAGACTCAGTCTTAGATTCTGCTTTCTTGGAGGATCTTTTTCTTGTAGCCTTGAGGGCAATCAATTGCTTTTGCTCAATCTCCTCTTCTTCCCTCAATCTACTAAGCTCTTTCTCATGTTCCCTAAGCTTACTAAATAAGGTTGCCATATTCATGTTAGTCAAATCTTTAGATTCAGATATAGCAGTTACCTTAGGCTGCCAGCTTCTGTTCAGGCTTTTCAAGATTTTGATATTGATCTCTTCTTTCTCAAATCCGTTGCTTAGAGCCGTCAAATGGTTGACAATGTGTGTGAACCTTTTCTGCACATCAAAGATGGTTTCTCTGGCTTTCATCCCGAACATTTTGTACTCTTGTACCAAAGAATTCTTTCTGGCACACTTTACTTCAGTAGTTCCCTCGTGTGTCACTTCAAGAACCTCCCACATTTCCTTTGCTTTCTTACATTGAGAGACCCTGAAAAACTCATCCTATACTGTGCTATTCGGTTTTCCTCTTGAGTCCACTCAGAAAAAATTTGCAAATTTTTTTTTCCATTTATAATGTGAGTGGGTTCAAATGGACCATTGAGTGTTGCATCCCATACACCTTTATCTACTGATTCAAGAAAAATTTGCATTCTTATTTTCCAGAAAGTATGAAATGTAATAGTATGCGTATTTGAATACAAATAATATGTAATAGATTAAATGCAGAGAGTTAGCGAGAAGAAGATTCAAACTCTGAGTTTTTATATTGGTTCGACCAAGCCTACATCCAGTGTCCTTCCGATCAACCTTAGACCGAAAGCCAATTACACTATAAGATCTGAGTTTTTACAAAACGTTTTTATAGTGACCTCACTTGTCAAAATGTAAGCAACCTCTCTAACTCACTAATCTAAAATAGCCAATTACAACAGACTAGCAGTAAGAACAATCCTCTCCTGCAGTCAACCCCTTTGAGATCCCCCTCAAAGTCAAGAACCACATGTTCTTCTTCATGTATACACCATAGTGAAACAACAACACTAAATTGTTTGCAAGAGCTTCCTGATCCAGCAGTATGCACCTCTGTTGTGCAGAATGATCAAACAATTTGAATCAATCAATCCAACTTCTCAAGCAACCTTCAAGATTTGAACACCAACAATTCTTGGTTCTTGGAGCGTTTTCCTCTTCTGTAAAACTTTAAAGCGTTTATCTGAAACATATACCAAAGTGTTAAAATCAATTGTCTTATAGAAATTCAAATCATGCGTCTATATATAGTTTTACTCAAATCAGAAGAGTCTTAATCGATTATGCTATTAATCTAATCGATTTCATCTCACAGTTATAACAGATTAATAATAGTCAAACTCATTAATTGAATGCACAATTAATGTAATTGATTTGCATTTAATGCTTGACCAACATATTTAAAAATATGACCATTGTGACTGTTATATAATGCAATGAAACAATTTTCAAATCTTTAACAAACTTATTTGAATACAATATGCATGTAATCGATTAAGTTTTAACACTTAGAATATTTTTGAAAACTTTTCTTCTCAAAATCCATCACAACACACTTAAAATTGTTTTTGAGCAAATACACGAGTTTTAATCGATTTAACCACTAATGTAATTGATTTAAAACTTGTTGTTTTGTCACAGTTTGAAGTTAAAGTTGTCTGATGACTTTAATTGATTATCACACCATTGTAATCGATTAAGTCATACATATATGCTTGGTGCATGTGGTTTTTCCATTTCAAAACTCATTATGCATACACATATATAATCATATTTCCAACACAGTAGTATGCAATAATCAACATGATATGTTCACAGTATGCTTGTAAAAATCTCATAGTAAGCATATAAGCACATAACACATATAACACAATGCATATACATGTGTTTTTATTAACTATGTGTTGCCATCATCAAAAACAGATATGACAGAGATTGTGGGTTCAGCTAAACCTGTGTTCCCCCTGTCAACAATCTCAACAATCTTGCTAAATATTTGAAGTGTTAAAAGATTCATTGAAAACAACGTTTTACACCATTTATTTTTAAAGAAAGTTAAAAAAAGTTCTCAAAACAATTCACCCTTCCCCCTTTTGGTTGAGATATATTATCTCACAATTTAACATCAGAGATGGTTAGTCAAGTATTAATTGTTTAAAATGATCTGGTATGGATAATATATCTCAAACATTTGCTGAAGGGGCATCCATAAACAGACCACCTCTGTTTGTTGGAGAAATTACCTGTTTTGGAAAATTAAAATGAAATATTTCTTAGAATCAGTGGACAAAGGTGTATGGGATGATGTAGTTAATGGATCCTTTCAACCTACAAAGACTGAGAAAGGAAAAACTATGCCTAAGGAGTTTGCACAATGGACTCCTAATGAAAACAAAAGAGCACATTATGATGTGAGGGCCAAAAATATAATATCTTCTACATTAACCCTTGATGAATTATGTTGAGATTGTTGATAGGAAAAACACTAGTTTAGCTGAACCTACAATCTCAAAGCTTCTAGTTTTTAATGATGACAACATAATTAATAACACATGTGATGTTTATGTGTTACATGTTCAATTGCTTACATGCTACTTGTTTTTAATCAATGTATAAATCTGTTTAAAGCTTGGAGAAATAATTGTGTTGATACATTGCATTTCACTGTGCTAAATAATTGATTTTATTAGTGAATGCATGTCTGATGTTTTATAGAAAGAAAACCTCAAGCACTTAAGTTGAACTTTTTATTGTGTGGCAAAACAACAGTTTTAAGTCGACTTCATTATGGGTGAATCGATTAAAACTCGTGGCTTTGCACAAACATGCTAAAAGTGTGTTGTGAGGATTTTCAAAGAAGAAGATTTTCAAAACTTTGTTTAACTGTGTTACATAGTCGATTATATGCAACTTGCATTCGACTAACTCTGTTACAGCTTTGAAATTATGTTAATGCTTGTGTTAAATGTTACAACGAGTATATTTTTATATTTGTTGACTAAGCATTTATTATGATTTAATTGCATTAATTGCACATTCAATTAACTGCATTAATTGCTCCTAACTGCTTTGACTGAACTGTTACATTCGATTGCGTTAGTAGCTAAGTCGATTAAAATGCGTTTGAATTGTGAAAATCTATAAATTGACGCGAACTTGATCTTTGTAAGAACTTTTGTGATTCTAACAGTTTTGTGATATTTTGCAGAGAGTGCATTCTTATAGAGAAAGGGAAAGAGCTCCAAGAAACAGGAAGTGACCGTGGTGATAATGTACTTGTGGATTCTTGAAGAGCAAGTTAACTGCACTTACAAAGGTTGATCATAATCTGCACAATTGGGTGTTACTGAAAGATCAGAGGCTACAATCTTGTAAAGATTGGTTTGAAGTTTCCCTGTTGTGATTACAAGAAGAAGAGCGTGTTGCGTTCTTGACTTTGAGGGTTGGACTGCAGGAGAGGGGATTCTTGCTGCTAGTCTATTTTGTATATGCCTATATTTTGATTAGAGGGTTAAAGAGGTGTTTTATATTTTTGACGAGAGGTCGCTATAAAAAACTTGTTGTAAAAACCTTGATCATTATAGTGCATTGGCTTCCTGTGGTTGGAAGGACACTGGATGTAAGCTTGGCCGAACTAGTATAAAAACTCATTATTTGATCTTTCTATCCCTAAAATTTTTATTCAGTCGACTGCATACTGCATTAAATCGATTACATTCCGCTGCATAAACAAATCTTTTTCCTTGAGTTTCAAGAAAGCTTTTAAAGGCATCCACTTTGCGAAAAAGATTTAAAGAAAACTCTGTTTTTACATTTCACCAATTCACCCCTCTCTTTGTGTGAGAAATCAAGCCATTCTATTTTCAACAAATTATATAGAGTTTTTGTGTGTGAATTAGCTAAGAAAATGTTGGATGTTCTTGAAGTCACACATAAAGGTATTGATGAAGTTACAAGGGTTAGAAAGAACACTTTGATTCAAGAATATGAAATGTTCAAGATGAAAGATGGAGATAGCATATATGATGTGCATAAAACAGTTACTCATATAGTCAATCATCAACTAGCTCTTGGAAAAACCTTTGACAAAGAGGAACTGAACATCTTGAAAAGCCTAAACATAACATGGTTTCCTAAAGTCACTGCAATATTAGAATTTGGAGATCTCACCACAATGAACATGACTACTGATAGGCTGTCGTTGAAGCTATCAAATTAATACTACTTTTCAAGGAAACTTCAGTATTGCCAAGTAGTATTCAAGAAGGTAGATAGGGCTAAAGTAACCCTGAGTCGTCTCCCAATGAACACAGAATTGCTTTTGAATATTTGACTCTTACGAATGTTATGCAATGCTTATGAATAAAAGTAATGTTTGGAGAATGTTTAAAGAACAAATAAGAAACTTAAAAACAGTTACGATGAAATAAGCTAATTCCACTGCTTTTCCAAGGTAGATTCGTCATCGGTTATTCACGGATAATTGTTCAATTGATTATTGTTTAAGTTTCAAATTAATTAAAGTACATTCTTAATTAATTTGAGGGCGATCATGCATTTAACCAAAGTAAATTCTCAATCAAATGAAAAACCTTTCTAGATTATTCACAATAAATGCAACCAAAGTACATTCTCAATCAAATTGTATTGTGTTTAATGATGTCTATTCTTAAATCTCCTAACCAAATTAAAAGCTAATCAATCAAAGTAAATTCTCAATTGATTATAGTTGAAATTATTACTAAACAATCAAAGTACATTCTCAATTGATAGTAAAAACCATTTAATCATATGAAAGTTCCTAAATTAAATCAAAGTAGATTCTCAATTTAAACCTAGAAACCCTAAAACTCATATAATCAATATGCATGTAGATTCAAACACATTATGATGCAAAAATCTTTGCTTTTAACAAGATAGAGAGATGAAAGACATAGAGAGAGAACAACTTAAATTAATAATCAAAATAAACAATTTCATTAACTGAACGTAACCTCAGAATCCATCATGGAATTACAGCAGAATAGCCCTAGATGCTTAGCTCTCCATGAATGGAGTTGAATACAAGATGAAAATAAGAGAGAGAGAAGTATGAGAGAATGAATGAATTAAGTGAAATCCTTGGGTCTCTTTATATAGGGCTTGATTGGGCTTGCACTCTAAGTATTCAGTTGACAAAATATTTTATCTTATATCTTCCAAATAACTAAAAGATTTAGATAATTATAACATTATTTGGAAGATATTTTCTGTTGATATTCCCAAATTAAATTAATTCAACAACTGAATTTTATGTTTTAGCTTTTTCTGACTTTTCAAAATTGCACAAATACCCTGAAATTGTCTCTATCTGCACTTTAGCCCCTTCAGAATTCTCCAAAATTGCACCAGAACCCCTGTTGACCAGCTTTGACCAGAGAAAGGAAGCGCCCAATGAATGCCCGCCACGTGTCAATCTCCTTCTCCACCCAAAATTAGGGTTTCAGCAAATTGGGGAAAAGGGCTTCGCCCTCCGCCTCTGCCTGCGCCGCGAATCGAAGAGTAGCGCGTTGAGGGTTTCGCTGTTTGGATTTTCTGAGTGCAGGTGGTGGCCTTTTTGGATGCTGGCTTGGAGGAGATGCTCGCGGACGATGGAAGCGTTGTGTTGGTGTTGATGGTTGCGTCAATGGAGGAGATAGCAGCGAATAGGTCTCGCGATGGTGGTGATGACGAGACCGAGGCGGTGCTGTGGAGATGGTGAGAAGCGTGAATCGTGGTGTGTTGAGGAGGATGGAACTCGTGGTAGAGCGGCGGCTAGGGATCCGCGATTTCTGTGGAGATGCGAAGACGAACTCGCGATTCTGGTAGAGCGAGGAAGATGGTGATGTGCGTTGTCGCGACGAGGATGAGGATGGTGGCCTCTCGCGGATGGCGGCTTCGCAATGAAGAAGGAGATGACGGCGAGGGAGAAACTGCCATGGTTGAGGCGCTGTGGTGGCCAGATTAGGGGGTTTCGAAGGCGGCGGCCATTTTGCGAATGGAGGAGGAGCTCGCGGGTTTGATGGCGGCGACCTTGGTGGTTGACGGCGGCACGGTAGTGGCGGCAGCTGTTGATGATGAGGGCGGCGACGGATCTCGCGAGGAAGATGAACGGTGGCCGTGGAGGTTGCGGTAGCGGCGGACGGTTTCATGGTGGCGGCTAGGGTTCGCTGGATTAGGGTTTCTGTGTTAGAGAAGACAATGCTGACGTGGCAAGAGGCATGAGGTGGCATGTTCTGGTTGGTTTATGTGGTGTGCAAAGGATTAATGACGTGGGAGCTTCTCAATGGTCAGATCTGTGTCTGGAGGATTTGGACACGTGGCAGAATCTGGTGAATGCTGATTTAGGAGGGGTAGGAATAGGAAACTTAGGGAGGTGTAGTAGAAAAGGCTTAGTGTTTGAGCTTGGTCTTTGGCCTGTTTCAGAAATAGGAGTGTATGTAGGAATTTTAGGGGATGCAAGGGTAAAGTCTGCCTGTTTGGCCCATCTGCATATTAGTTTTCCAAATAAAACCTGATTTTGGGCCTTGAATTGCCATTTGAACCAATAGAACTTATAATTTCAGCTGCACAAATAAACATAAGAATTTTCAAGAATAATTTATGCAATTAAAATCACTTTTTAAGCCCCTTTTAATTCCAAACAATATATCAAATCATCACAAATCCTCTTTAAATCAATCATTCAAGCACAATTATCCCATAAAAAATTTGAATTTTAAAGCATAAATGTGGGCATAAATATGCACTCATCAACTACCTTGTTTGGAAAGTTGAGAGAACATGAGTTGGATCTAGGAAGACTTAAAGAAGAAGAAGAAGAAGAAGGAGAGAAAAACACACCATTGCTTTGAGATTCGCTACCAAAACTGCTGCAAAATACAGCTCAAGGAAAACTGATTTTGGAGATGATCAAGTTGAAAACTCTAGTAGTGAAGCTCTAAATCTGATAGTAAAAAGGTTTTCAAAACTTTTGAAGTATAAAAATAAATTTAACAATGATTTCATAGGGAACCAAAGGTTATTTAGAAAAGAAGATAAGTTTATTGCCCCTACCTTCTTTGAATGTGGAAAAATACCACACATCAAGCTAGAGTTTTTTGTACTCAAAATGAAACAGAAATTAAGAGAAAAATGATGACAACAGACGTAAAAAAAGAAAGAAAGCATATATTACATTAAAGGATGATGCATTCAACTCCTTTAGTGAATCTAGAGAGAGCCTTGACGAGGAAACAAATTTTTGCTTGATGGTTGGATCTGCATCATCTAAAGTAGTGTAAGTAGTTTTGAAACAGAAAGCATTGAGAATAAGTACTGTGAACTACTTGATGCATTTCAAGAATTACGTGAGGAAGCTAGGAAACACTAGTACTCAAACAATAAATATAAAAGTGAAAGCAAGTGGTTGGAAAATAGAATAGAAGTGGATTGTGCAGGAATATGTCTCACATTTTGTGTACCTCTCTAGATTTTGTTAGGAGAAGACACGCTCGTCTATAATAGGAACCATGGATGATAAAACAAGCTCGTCTATAAGAATCCTAGTTTTGAAATTTAACTAAACAACATATTAATGTTTAATTAAACGAAGAAGTTCCATACAAGAATACTAAAACTCATAGGATAGAAAACCACGAAGAAGTTCCTCAAAAGAACTTATAGAAAAGAAATCCTTAAGTTAGAAAAGGAAACAATGAAGTTCCATAGAAGATTAGGAAAACTCATAGATTGAAAACCCTAAGTTAGAAAGAATATTAAAAGCTAGGATAGAAAACCTTAAGTTAGAAAAAACAGGTAACCACACAATAGAAAGCCTCATAGAATAGAAGAATAGAAAACAAACCCTAAACGATAGAATAGAAAACCCGAAAATTGGAAAGAACATGCATCCACACAACGTACCTTAAAACACTAAGAAGAAAAGAAATAGACGTTCCTCTGAAAAAAGTATAACACACCGAAAATAAAGAGAAAGTCAAACTAGGCTATCAAATTAAGAGAATAGGACAAAAAGGAAATTAAAACACTAACTGAATACAACATAGGAGAAATAGGATTAGACGAGCTAAAGAAAACAAAACAGGCCAAACCTTAGGAAAACACTTAGGATTTTAGGAAACAGAAAAACAACTAAGTTAAAACACTCAGTCGCAATGCTAAACGACTATCAAGTCAGAAGTGTCTAAGAGAGTTGAAGCTAAATGCGTAAAGCTTATCATACCTAACGGATATTCGATTTAGCTCTCGGGAAAACAAAACATGTCAAGACGATGTCATTGACAAAACACACTAAAAGATTAAAACTTAAAACATCAGAGAAAACACAAACAAAGATAAACACTGTTTATCTAAAAAGGCAAAATTACAAGAAACGTTTACTCTGTCTAAATGATACTACAAGATAAAACATTACTTCGTCAGACGATGAAGTCTTTAATCAAAGCTTGGTATCTTTAGAGGAAAAGCCTTATTGTCAAACGCTACCTCAACGGTAGAAAATCAAAAAACACTTTGTTGTTCTAAACAAGCATTAAATGACATTAAATGCTTAGCGTTCAAAAATAACAAAAGTGATATTTGATGAGTAGTCTACACAATCAGATCAGTAGTAGGTGTCAGTAACAAAAAAGACATTCATGGAATGTTCGCATCTTAGGAAATTGTGACACAATACCACACTTAGAACAAAACATGAAGACAATAGGTAAAACATCAACCAAGAAGAAGTATCTCATAGACTAAACGATATCAGTCAAACATACAAACAAAACAGTAGAAAAGAATAAAATTTTGTACCAACGATGAAAGCTTTTGAAAACACCAAACAAATATTCTCTATAGCCTTCATCCTAAACATCTCGTACTCCTGGATTAGAGAATTTTTTCTAGCTCTTTTTACCTCATCGGTCCCTTCATGAGTCACTTCTACGACTACCCACATTTCCTTTGCGCTTTTGCACGTTGATACCCTGAAAAACTCATCAATGGTAAGTGTAGAAGAAATAAAATTTCTAGCTTTTATATCATACTGAGCCCTTCAATTTTCCTGTTGATTCCACTCAGAAAAGTTTTTCAAAACAGGTTTTCCATCAACAAATTTTGTAGGCTTAAAAGGACCATTAATCACAGCATCCCATACGCCCTTATCTACAGATTTAAGAAAGATTCTCATTCTTATTTTCCAGAAAGGATAATTTTCTCCGCAAACAGAGGAGGTCTATTTGTAGAAGCACCTTCACCGAAGGTTTGAGAAACAGAGGCCATCAGGATCAATTAATCGATTTCACAGAAAATGTAATCAATTATTTTTTGAAAATCAACTCTGGTGCCAATTGTAAGAAAAGATATGGCTAGATTCTCTTACCAAGAGGGGGTGGTGAATTGGTGATCAATAAAAACAATTACTTTTTCAATCTTTTCACAAACTAAGAATGATCTTTAATCTATCTTGAAATCCAAGCAATAAAGCGCATGCAATGAAAGTAAAAGAGATAAGGAAAGAAATACAAACACATGGTTTATATTGGTTCGGCCCCAATGCCTACATCCAGTGTCCTTTCAATCAACCTGAGATTGAAAGCCAATTGCATTATAAAGATTTGAGTTTTCACAACAAGGCTTTACAAAGACCACCTCTCAAAAATAACCACCTCTCAAACTCACTAATCTAATATAGCCAACAACAAAACCCTGCAGCAAGAACAATCCTCTTTTCAAAGTACAAAGAACTCCTCGCTCTTCTTCCTGGCCGCACGCACAGGGTTTATACTGGTTCGACCTCAATGCCCACATCAAGTGTCCTTTCAATCAACATGAGATTGAAAGCCAATTGCACTATAAAGATCTAAGTTTTTACAACAAGGCTTTACAGAGACCACCTCTCAAATATAACCACCTCTCTAACTCACTAATCTAATATAGCCAACAACAAAACCCTGCAGCAAGAACAATCCTCTTTTGCAGTCACCCTTTGAGACACCTCTCAAAGTACAAAGAACTCCTCGCTCTTCTTCCTGGCCACACACACAAGGAATAACACAATTCAAGATTGCTAAAAAAGAAATTTGTTCAGTCATGAGTACACCTCAGTAGTGCAGTAGTTGATCAGCAGTGAAAAGCCAAATATGTTATTCAAGAAACCTTCAAGATAATCAACTTTTGTGTATCTTGTTTCTTGGAGTGCCTCAGCACACCTGTAACTCTTTTCTCAATTCACAAAATATCAGATATGAAAGTTTAAAATGATCAATTCTCTTTAGAGTAGTGTGCAATGCGTCAATTTATAGTATTCTCATAACAGACACAATCTAATCGAATACTATAATAATTTAATTTGTTACATTAGTAACAGAGTTACACCTGAAAAGCATTCAAACAAATTTAACATATTAAACACTTAATGTAATCAATTTACCATATCATGTAAGTCAAAACATATAAAAATATGATCGTTGAGACAGTTAAGACTTATCAACAAAGAATTTTCAAAGTATAACAAACTTAATTGATTACATAAAATGTGTAATCGATTAAGTATAACACTTAGGCATTTTGAAAACATTTTCACTTCAAAACTCATCACAACACATTTCAAAAATATGTTTGCAAAGACACGAGTTTTAATCGATTTTACACTTAATGTAATCGGTTAAAACTTGTTGTTTTGCCACAGTTTAAAACATAAGCTATCTGATGAACTTAGTTGATTACAACATCACTGTAATCGATTATTTCATACAGAGTTGCTTTGTGCTTGTTGTTTTATCACAGAAAATCATTTAGTATGCATACAGTAGATATAAACCCAATTATGATCATAAAAGTATGCAGACCAAACAACATATCATCATATGTATCAATCATAAAGAAACATTTACATACCAACATATATATCAATCACAAATACACATTTTTGTTGTTGTTATGAAAACATATATGTGTTGTTATAATCAATGTGTAGTCATCATAAAAAACCAAACACATTAGGGATTGAGTTTAACACTTATATTGCTACCCCTATCAACAACTTTGATCATGGCCTTAGGAAATTGAAATGGACTAACCTTGTATGGTAGCTTCGTTTCAGCCAGTAGGATTACCATTACAAGTGCACAGACTACCAATAGTTCAACATTCATACCTAATCTGGATGAGTCTTGTCTAGGTTATGGCATGTATAGGATGATTGGATTGTTATGGATTATTTTTGAATTAATGTTTGAATTTGTTAATAATATATATGAATTGTTTTGTTTATCTAGCTTACTTTCCTTGTTTGTGTTTTGTTGTATGTTCTTCTACTACTTTTTTTTTTTGCTATGATCATCTAATGGGTGTGAGCAGATGGCGATGAGATGTCTGTGGAGCAGGCCCTAGAGAATGTACCAGCAGATGCCTAGTTTTTAGTTTATGTGGATGTATATAGCTTTTGGTTTAGACTTTGGGTTGTATATAAAATTTATATTATGGTTATCATGGTGACTGTATTAACTTTATATTTCTTGTTTGTAGATTGTTCTTGCTTTATTGATTTTGTGATTACTCTATTATAGTATTTATACTATATTTGGGATGTTACATAAATCATGTGTTATTTTCTTTCATTCATCTTGCTTATTATCTTGCTAAATTTTTAAAGTGCTAAAAGATTAATTGAAAACTGCCTTATACACTAGAAATTTGTTTAAAGAAAGTTAAAAAGAGTTCTCAAACCAATTCACCTCCCCTTTTGGTTGAGATATATTGTCTCACAATTTAACACCTTAATCATCTTTGTTTCAATTAATATTGAAGGAGTGGAAGATGGTTGCATTAGCATGTCCTCTTTCAACAAAATTTATTTTTCATCTCTTTCTTTTCTCTCAATATACTCTTATTCCCTCTTCTATTTTGTCTCCCTTTCTATTTTCTTTTTCTCTTTATTATGTATTCTTTCATCATTATTTTTCTCGTTTTGTTCTTTCTCTCTTCGTACTTGCTCTAGACAACAAGAAATGATTTGAACATAAAAATATGATATGACCAAATAGAAAATATGAAGAAAAAACTCAAAAAAACCTAAGCACATGTAAACATGTTATCCAACACATTTAGGAAAATTTAGAAGCACAAAACAGTAGCCAAACCTACCAAAAACGTTGATGACAACATTCTGACAACTCTAACATTTGCTGACTATTTTGCTCATAACTTTTGTTCACAGAACTCCAAATGAGATGAATCTTTTTTTTTGTTGGAAACTAGACTCAAAGGACTTTCATTTGACTACAGACATGTGTCGGACAAGCTGATAGGATGGCTGAGATAGACCATGCTGTTTGGGATGGATAGAATGACGATATAGTTGATACGGATCGGGATGACCGAGATGGTTGGGCTGGTTGGGCTTTTCAAGATGGACAGGCTGACGAGATGATCAAGATGTATGTGTTGGCTGTATTGACACGATGACCAAGTTGAACATGATGGAGAGGTTGATGTGATGACCGGGATGACCAAAATTTATTGGAATATACTGAATACCAGAATGGATCGAACTGACAAGATTAAAGAGATGAACCAGACTGATAAATTGATTGAATTGATGCATGATGGTCAAGATAATTGAATTGGTTAGGCTAATCAAACTTACGAAACAACCACTATAGTAAACTAAACAGACTTAAAAATATTAAACCTATTTATACAAATATATTATATTAAAAAATAAATAAAAGAAAAACCCTTGCGTACGTAACACGAGTCAAGCGACTAGTTTTTCTCTAACAAATAACGATATAGGAATCAATGAGCGAGGTGTTTGGTAAGTTCGCCTTTTTTCTTTCGAACATGAAAATTTAGTTTCTTTGAAGTTTTAATCACGGTGAGGGGTTGCTCTCGTAAAATGTGATGGTTGGTTACTAAGATATTATGAATTTAGAGTAATCTTCACAATCGGCAATATTTTTCTCTGAAAGATCGTGGAAATCCACGCATGATAACGTAGTGGATGTAACTTGTAAGAATTTTTAGTTCAAATTCACTTTTTTCTCCTTTTAGTTTCTGAACATTGAAAATTTAGTTTTTACAAAGTTTTAATTACAAATATGATTTTCCATTTTACAAAAATATGTTTTATTTGACTATTAATATAAATTAAAATTTAATAGAATAAAAGTTGCACACTGGAAATATCATAATTAATTTAAATAAATTACAGACAATTCTCTTACCATTTGCAGCGTTAGAAAGGTCAAGAAGTTTGTTTGTTTTTCTTTTTTCGTTTTTCATTTAAAGGAGTACTTACGAGTGAGTTATCCGGCCATGAAGATGGCAATTTAGGTCAAGTATTTTTTTTTTTATTTGGATTCTTTTTAGGCCAAAAGATTAACATGACCCTCCTGGCAAAAAACTATATGTTACGTAAAAATAATATATATGTTACGTAAAAATATTGAACCAATAAATAGTGAACTAGTAAAAAAACAATATATATATGTTACGTAAAAATATTGTAGAAAAAATGTGTTAAAATGTTTTTTCTTGAGTAAACGGATGTCAATTCGTTTATACCTTTTTTTTCCACATACCTATCTTCTTCATACCTATCTTCTTCTTCTTTTTCCAGATGTCAATTATATATATCAAAATAATTATGAAGAGGGTGAACATTGAAATGGAGAGCCACCTCCAAACCTTCAGAGTTTAGAAGTACGAAAGTTCGTGGAAATTTCCACGTAACATATACGAATCAATGAGGGTGTAATTTAGCTTTATAAATTCTTTCATCATAGTGGGGATTTCTCTCATCGAAGGCTTTGTTACCAAAATAGGCAAAAATATATCATATATTACGAGAATAGGCAAATTCAATTAAAAATACTAAAATGGGGAAGTCGCGGGGGGCCAAAACGACTTCAAATGAAGAAGTCGTGCCCCCCTGCACGACTTCACACTGTGCATTTGACCAGTGGTGAAGTCGTGTACCCGAAAAACGACTTCTGGGTTCTGTAATTGATTAAAAGATAGTGGTAATCGATTACACAGTGTTGAAATCGTGACTCCCCTGCACGACTTCAGTGTAGTAGGCAAAAATGCTACTGGTAATCGATTACGACACTTCTGTAATCGATTACCAGTGTTTTAAGTGTGTAAGAACCACCCTGGTAAGCGATTACAAGCTTGTTGTAATCGATTACCAGTGTGTTTTGGTTGGTTTTTGAAAATTATTTTGCAGTTTACATATTTTATGTATTGTTTGTGTTATACGAGAAAAGAAATTGTGGTTATTATTTAATGAATGGAGACAAATTTGAAGAAAAGAGAAAAAAAATATTAATAAGAAATATTAATAGTAATATATTAATAATCGATTTGATTACAATTGGGTAAGATTAAGAAATAACTAATGACGAAATGGACAATTTCCCCTATTCACCTTCGTTGCGGCAGTAAAAGCATTTTTTTTTGGCTTATCTGGATTGGATTGATCCATTTCATTATGAATCCTATTTGTAGATGGTCTTCCGGATGCCTTGCGTCGCATTTTAGGATCTGGTATGAAGTTTGGACCTGTATACGCAGACCAATAATCTTGATTTTGGATTGGGTGAAATTGTACTTCATATGCCTTGAAAATGTTGTTAAGACTGTACACTGGATCGATTACTTAGGTTAGTGGGATATGCGAAAATGCACAAACAACAATGACATGATACATGGGAGACGAGTAGCCTGGAAGTGACCACAATCATACCACCATTCATTTAGGCTGACCTTATAGGAAAGTGGAACATGGCGGTATTGGTGAGGTGTTGAAATTTCCTGAACATCAAATTCAGAATTTTCACGGTTATAACGATGAACATGACAAAATGCGGATTGTTGTTGATTTTTCCTAATGATGTCGACGATTTGTTCAGGAAATTGGTGGCCTGCTTTTAGCATATAGTTTGCCTTTAATCCTCGTTCAACAAACCATGATTGTGTGCTCTCAAATGTTGTTCTGATGAGAGCACATATTGGTAATGAACGTGCTCCCTTTAAAATGGAGTTGGTGCACTCAGCAAGATTCGTGGTCATATATCCATATCTTCTCCCTCCATCAAAAGCCTGAGACCATTTTTTAATGGGATTTTATCTATCCAATCAACTTGTTGTGGGTATTGGTTTCTTAGTGCAGTAAGTTTTGCCGTGACAGTTGGTTGCTTGACCTCGTAAGCTGTAATGACGTAATAAATAAATAAATAAAGTTTAGAATAATGTTACAAAATTATAAAAGTAAAAGTGTATTAAAAATGTTTGTAGTAGTACCTAAATTGATGAATTGTTTTTGGAGGTCATGATTTTTGAATTTGTTGTTGAAGTTGGATGCTAGATGACGTATGCAATAAACAAAGTTCAAACCATCTTATTCCCAACCAACTTCTTTTGATCTTAAGGCCGATAGGATACCCTTTCCTCTGTCAGTGATGATGCAAATATTTTGTTGAGGGGAAACATGTTCTCGAAGTAGTTGAAAGAACCATATCATGGCCTCCTTTGTCTCACCTTCTACAATGGCAAAGGCCAATGGAAAAAGATTTCTATTGCCATCTTGAGCTATGGCAGTGAGCAAAGTTCCATGATATTTACCCGTTAGAAATGTACCATCAACTTGGAGAATGGGTTTACAGTATTTGAATCCTTGTATGCAAGGACCGAAAGACCAGAAAACTCTTTCCATAATATAGCAATTATTGTCGGGTTGTCCATCAATCTGCACTAGAGAACCAGTGCATTGTAAAATTGTACCTGGGTTTGCATCCTTCACGGCATGTAACCACCTCGGCATGTGGTTATAAGAGTCTTCCCAGTCTCCAAACTCCATAGCAAGAGCCTTTTGTTTAGCGATCCAAGCTTTTGTGTATGACACAGAATATCTGAATCGAGCTTTAATATCTGCAATCAAACTCTTGATTGGAATGGATGGGTTTGTCCGGACTGAATTTGATATGATCGCGGCAATGTGAGTACTATCAAGATTTGTATGATCTTGAGATAGTATGGTTAAGAAACACGAATGTTGTCCGTCGATATTCTTGATCTCCCAATATTTATGGACTTTGCTATAAGTTGCCCTCAAATGCCATTGACAACCGTTGTGGTATTCCACACAACGAATAACATAAATGTTGGGCTTCGATTCAACACCGATGTATTTGTAACCGTTGGTGATGTGATAATGTTTGATTGCAGCAATAGTTTCCTCCTTTGACTGGAACTGCATACGTTCATTCAACTCTGGAATGACATGTTCAGATGATTGTGTGATGTGGTCGTCATCATTGTTGTCATCTTGAAGTATGTTATCTAATTCGTCATCGGTACTGAATTCATCAACATTATCTAATATCAAAGGTTGTTCGTCAATGATTTGCGATGATGAAGATGGTGCAAAGTTCCCCGATGCCATCAGGAAATAGATGTGTGGGAGAAAAAATAAGATTGGAGTAGAATGAGATTTGTTGGTAGTGGAATTTGGATGAGAAGATGAATTGCTGAAAGATTCATATATATAATGAAATTTCAAGTGTGAAGGTTACTTTGTGCATTGTACGTGTTACGGTTTGAAGTAGGGAAGTACTTGGCAATATAGCAGTGTCATATATGTATAGGGTTGCATGCATTCAGTAACTTATAAGCTATGTATAGGATTACATTTATTTGATTCCGTATAAAGTAATAGGCAGTGGTATGATATATCATTTAATTTTCATGACACGTTTTTTGTATTAGTTATAGATGTTGAGAGACATTGTTTTTTTTGTTAAGAAATAAATAATTTACTATTTAGATGTATGAAAATAATTTAGTATTTCAATAATGTCAAATTTGTAAAAATAAAATTTTTGAAATATGATTTAAATTTAAAAAAAATGGAACAAGTGAAGTCGTGCAGGAGTACACGACTTCACCTAATGAAGTCGTGCAGGGGGTACACAACTTTACCTAATGAAGTCGTGCAGGGGGTACACAACTTCACCTGATGAAGTCGTGTAGGGGTACATGACTTCACCCAATGAAGTCATGTACCCTCCCCACAACTTCACTTTTCCCATTTTAATTTTTATTTACATCCTTTTTTTATTTACAAAAATTAGTTTTTAACTTTAAAAAATGCTTAAAAATTCAGAAATAATATTAGAAACTTAAATACATTTAATTTAAAAAAATATATTTTGGGCCATGTATATGGTCTTATAATAATTATAATGATAATAACGTAGTGTTTGGATTATTAATTGAAGTATTGCATATGTACTTCACCTTAGGCTTTGACCTTTGGTCTTAGGTGTGCTATTCATTATGCATGCTTTCCTATTCATTATACATGCCTATCTTCATCTCTGCAGATTTAAAGATTCCTTCACGTTGCACTATTCATTTGGATTTCGAACTGTGCATCCCATCTTGTCAACCACGTGAAGTTGTTCGTATGGGCATCAATGCTTCGTCAATAAATTGGTGGAGGGAACCTTACTACCATTGTATTCTGATTTCGAATTGTTTGTGCCATCACAAACCACTTAACCTTACTACCATTGGTTTTACATCCCAGTTTCAAACAAAATATTCGAAATGGCTTCTGCACGTCAACTTCCCGTTGATATGTCCCTTCTACGTCTTCAAGACAAACACATTGTGAAGGCAATTTGGGAAGGCAATGAACGAGTTATTTACCCTCGAAGACATGCAATCTGGATATCAAACCATGTTAACGAACTTGATGAAAGAATCATGAATCTTCTACAGGCAGCAGGGTTTACCTATATTTTGAAAGCGTCAAATATGGACATAAATCACCAGCTAGTGACTGCTTTGGTTGAGAGGTGGAGAATTGAGACTCATACTTTCCACTTCCCTCTTGGTGAAAGTACTATAACATTGGAAGACGTTGCATTGCAACTGGGGCTTCCAATTGAAGGTCATGCTGTCACTGGCATCACTAGTGGTCCTCTAACATGTTTTTGTCAACAACTACTAGAAGATGTTCCTCCTGAGAACAGTGTCAGAGGCAACAAAGTTAAGTTGTTTTGGCTGAATAACACATTTCGCCATTTGTCTCATGATGCCACATATCAGGTTATTCAACAATACGCTAGAGCGTATATGTTGATGATAATTGGCAGCATCATGATGCCAGATACATCTGCAAGCATGGTGCATTTGATGTATCTACCCCTTTTGGCTAACTTGCAGAACGTGTCAAAGTATAGCTGGGCATCCGCAATGCTTTTCTGCTTGTATCGTGCCCTTGATCATGGGACTAGGGCTGACCAAGACAATATCGGAGGGTGCATGATCTTGTTACAATGCTGGGCATGGGAAAGAATAACATGTATTTCCCCACAAATACTTGAAGTCACATAGGAAGATATTTCTTCTGGTGCAGTTTTTCCCTTGGCGAAAAGATGGTGTCGAACAACACAGTCAATATTCCATGACACGACAACTGTACAACAATTTCGTCAAAAGTTAGACAACCTATCACCTAGACAGGTATTTTTGACCTCTGACATATGTTAGTGTATTTATTTTGCACTAAATGTGGCTTAATTTGTTTTTAATCAAAAACTTCAATATGTCAGTTTATATGGACACCGTACATACGTGATCACATTTGCAAATCATTCCAATCGAAGTGCCCCCTACTTGCCGGGCAGTTGTGCCTTTGATATGTTTCTCTGTTGTAGAATACCAACAATCAGATTGTGTGATGCGTCAATTTGGATTTCGACAAAATGTCCCCCATCCACCAATGAATCTAAATGAGGAACATAAATAGGATATGAGAGGACGCGCAGATTGGAATTAGCAAGAACACCATGAACAATGGATTGCATTATGGAATGACCGTAATAATCGTGTATTTAACGGTATTCCATTCCAAAAAAATGGTCACTTGCGCGATGAATCCGAGTACATGCAATAGGATATAACTCATACAATCCGCGATATTTCTCCCATAGAAGATTCAACCGACGAAGAGGTACAACAATATCCCCATCTTTTAAATTATGAAAGCCTTATTATCTTGTGATCCTCAATCAAACATTGCATTAAGCAGTATGACATGGAGCACGAACAACAGTTCCAACCGCCATCTGCATACCGTGCATCACCACCATATCATGACCTACAAAGGTCTTCTTCTGACCATCTCAACTATCAACATCCATCTCCGTATTCAAGGTTCGAACAACACATCCCATCGACATCAACATATCCTCAGGTTGAGACCTCTTATTTCGCCTTTCCACTGACAACACCGTTCAGTGGAGGTCCATCATCTTTTAGTGGAGGTCCTTCCAATTATTTTGGAACCTCGACAATGACTCCACCATCTTCATACCAACACGCTTCTTCGTCACAAAACATGTATCGACCGACCATTGATTTCCAATACCTTCAATAGTCCATTGAAAGTCATCCCAGTGATGAAGACCAACACACGCATAGTCCCGCAACACAACAACAACAAAGGCGAGGCCAACGACAACGACGAAGACCAACATGTGGGACTGGAGGACATAGATAGATTCCGATTCAATTTATTTATAATTATGTACTTTCTCTATATTTTCTTAATTAATCACAAATATTTATGTCATAAGAAACTTTTATCCTTTTCATTTCTTATTGCACATCATGTAAAAACAAATATATATATATATATATATATATATATATATATATATATATATATATATATATATATATATAAATCAATTTTAATATATAATGCATTGAATTAAAACTAAACCAACAAATAAATCAAATTCTGAACCAACAGACACTGTTAATCGATTACAGTTTATACTGTAATCGATTACCAGATACACCCTTTAAGCGATTACAGGTTTTGCTATAATCCATTACCAGAGTGGCTGGTAATCGATTACGGGGTTTCTTTAATCGATTACTAGATCTGGTAATCGATTACAGAAACCCCGTAATCGATTACCAGCCAAACCCTACCCTATAAATTCAACTTTTTCTCTCTCCTCACGAACACACACCCATTCTCACTCTATCTGCAACGCCTCCCCACGGTTTCAGCAGCTCTTCAACCTCAAAAATCACTTCCTCTTCCACTAGTTTCACTTCTAAACAACATTTTTTCACTCTCCTTTCAATTCTCTTCAAATGGCGGAATCTTCAAAGAGGCAAAGAGTTAGGGGCTCATCTTCTACAGCTGCGGGACGTCGCCACCGTCAACCTTCACCCCCTGAAAGCTCACCCTCACCACCACCGTCACCGACTCCAGCAAACCAAAATCTTCAATTTTCCACTCCTGCACTAGCTGAAAGGTATTTCTCACTTTTTAATGACCATCAAATCATTGACCCAAAATACCTAAATGACCAATATTTCGAAGATCACAGTTTTGAATTTTTTGGCATGCTGAAAAATCTGGGATTGAATGATTTTGTCTGCGATGTTGCGCGTTATTATCCTAATTTGGTACGTGTCTTTTATAGTAACCTCAAATTTTCTGATAATGGAACAATGAAAATTGAGGTCAACAATGTCAAAATGATTATCAAACCCAACATTTTTGCTTCCATAGCCAACCTCCCCTTTGTTGGGTTGAACTTTGAAGGTAAATTATTTCAGGATTGGGCCGATGAATACAATATCGACGTAGTAAGACAATTGCTTTGTTTGCCACACAATCCTCCTACGAGTAGAATTCTAGCCGGCAATATGACAGCTAAGGCTAGAATATTATATTATGTTATATGTCGTGTTTTGTTTCCACGTGTTTCTAACTTTGCACAGGCAACCGAGGAAGATATTCTGTTAATGTGGATAATAATGATGGCAAAGCAGATAAACTGGACCCATCTCATCCGACATAGGATGAAGAAGGCTTTGAGGCCAGGTGCTCCTTTACCATATCCAATTTTGGTCGCCCGGATCCTAAAACATTTTCAAATTCAATTGGAGGATGAAATATCTTTCCCACCTAGTAGGCATACCACAATATCAGGAGGAGTGATACAGTCATTTGGATTGCCCAAAAATGCTGACAACAGATGGGTTCACAGAAATCCTCCTCCTCCACCTCATTGTCAAAATCAAGCACCACCTCAACTACAACCACCACCACCACTTGTTCAACAACAAACTACTTCATTTGATGACGTCATAAGAGGGATCAACGATCTCCGAACATTTGTTGGAGATAACTTCATTACACTCAATGAAAGCATGAATGCAAGATTTGAACAATTGAAGCTGAACATGGGTGACCGCTTTGATATTATTGATGCTGGAGTTAAGCGTGTGGAGATAAACATTGACTATTTGCGTCGTCATTTTGGTCCACATGGTGGATCATCTTCCTAGATGCCTTTCAATGTGTACTGTCGTTTTTTTTAGTTTAAGCTTCTTCCTTTTGTAATGCATTTTGAATTCAATAAAAGACTACAAGTTTGAGGTCGTTTTGGCCCCTACGACTTCATATTTGGTCAAAATTTGCCCATTTACGTAATATTCTAGGCAAATATGCCTAGTTTCGTGCAAAAGCCCTCATCGAAAGATGGAGGCTCTCAATTTGTGGTGGGTGAATGACCGAAAGCAAACCTTGCTCATGCTAAACCAGATTCGGAGATGGCTGAAAAAACCAAAGGTATTGAGAATCATATGCCTTGCTTCATCTGTTATTGGACTGATCTTTTGTGCACTCAGTTCCTCTTTCTACTATTTACTGGAAAATTGGAGGCGCTAGAAGATGCTTCTATATATGGTTTTCAGTTTCATCATTTTCCTTGTCGTCTTGTCCTCAAAGGCAAGGTCGAGTTCCATCTCTCTCCGGTTGGAATCTCGTTTAGTGTTTTTGGTTCTCATATTCACTTTAGTTTATTCCTTTTTTTATGATAACGTGGTGAAAGGTAAACCTGATGCATACAATCTCATTTCTTGTGCTGCTTTTGCTTCCATGTCGCTTGGCTTGTCAAATCTCACCCAATTTGGATTCCAAATTGATCTAGTGCATTTCTTCTGCACATTTCTAATAATACAACTCATGAAGATCAAATTGTGATTAGTCATTGTTGGAGCTGGTTTCACTTATTCCCTTCTCTTGTTCGAGACCATTCGCGTGACACATAAGAGGAGAATCTTCAGCTCCAGGAACAAAATCAAGTAACCATTCAAGTTGATGAGATAGAGAGTTATTATATCATGTCACAACTAGCTAATTCTGATGTTGATAGTACTCTAGATACCGCACTAGAAGATGGGGATGTTAGACAAAGCGATTCACATCCATAAGATGCTGGTATTATCATCCAACAACTCAAGAATTGTATAAAGAAGCTTGATAAGGAGAATCAGATTCTCGTTCCCATGGTTTGCAGTGAGGTGGACAAATACCTTAAAGCCGTGTCTGACTCCAAAGAAGAACCAAAGCATGCCGTCAACTTGGTGATGGATGTATTTCCACTAAGAACTAGGACACGCCTTAAGGAAACTGTGAAGCTGATGGTGGATGCAGGTTTGGGTGAGGAATGCAACGACATTTACAGTAAATGGCGCAGGGAGTTTCTAGAAGAGTGTCTGCGGGTACTAGGGTTGCAATTTCAAACGCCCAACACTGAGGATGTTCATATGTGGTTAAAAACATGCAAGGCAGTTGGGAAGATACTTTTTCGCATTGAAAGCAGGCTCTGTGATTACCTATTTTCAGGTCTATCTGTCGCGGATGTCTCCTTCAAGAAGGTTTGCAAGGAACTGACGATGTACTTTTCTATCTATATTATCTTGAAATCATACTTTTTCTCATAGTGACATGTAGTTTTTGCTAATGTTGCACGATTTGCTAGGAAAAGTAATGAAATTGAATTTTATGCAAGACCTTTTCATTAGTGTCTCTTATATTTTCTTGTGACTATGCTTCATAAAAATGAAATAATTGATTGATTAGGAAATTTGAGCTTTTGTTTTTAAGAAGATGTGGCTTGTTGTTTTAATTTATATGTATATATTAGAGTTCCTTTTCCTTTGTTTTGGATTATTTATCATGAACCTCTCGCCAAGTCAAGAACAAAGTGCCTCTAGTGTGTCATAGAAAAACAAGTCAAAGAAATTGTGGAAAACAAACTCTACAATAAGGAGCACTAGTGTAAAAAGAACTTTCTATGACAAGTAAAATGAACTTTTTATGACAAGTGTTCTGGTGTCATAGTTTTAGGATTCATACTTTGAAGTCATGTCTGACTCCAAAAAAGTACCACAACCGGATGTCAACTTGGTGATGGATTCACTTCCACCAGGAATTAGGACGCACCTTGAGGAAACCAAGAAGCTGATGGTGGATTAGGTTTGGATGAGAAATGCAGCGACATTTATAGTAAATGGAGAAGGGAGTTTTTAGAAGAATGTATGTGTGTACTTGGGTTGCAATTTCAAATGCCCAATACTAAGTATGTTCAGATGTGGTTAAAAACATGCAAGACAACTCAGAAGACTCTTTTTCCCATTGATTGGAGGCTCTACGATGACCTCTTTTTAGGGCTCTCTATTGCGGATGTCTCCTTTGAGAAGGTTTGCATGGAACTGATAATTGTTCTAGTGAGTTTTACCTATACCACCATAACAACTTGGATCTATTTACCAAATCTTTTATTAGAAGTCGTCCCTAAAATCTTTTACCAGTTGATCATTTCACAAAATTCGTTTCACGAATTGTTGTTCATAGATGCTCACGAAGACAACGTTCATTCAAGATTAATTATTTCAAACAACATGAAGAATAAAGAAAATGTGATAGGTGTTAAATCATGTGTAATAAAAGATTTGTTGAAGAGCTTAGGGACTCAGTTAGACAATCTTATGAAGGAAGTCATGTTAGAAAGTTTCATAAAGTAAACCTCATTAAAGAGTCTTTTGAAAGGGACCTTGTTAAAGAGTCTTATGAAGGATGTCTCGTTGAAGAGTCTCGTGAAGGAAACTCCGTTGAAGAGTCTCATGAAGGAAGTTCTATTGAAAAGTGATGAAGCCAATCTCGTTGAAGAGATTCATGAAGGAAGCCTCGTTAAAGAGATTCATGAAGGAAGTCTTAGTGAAGAGATTCATGAAGGAAGCCTCGTTGAAGAGATTCATGTAGGAAGCCTTGTTGAAGAGTCTCATGAGGGAAGCCTCGAGTCTAATGAAGGAATTCATGTTGAAGAGTTTCATAAAGAAAGCCATGTCAAAGAGTCTCGTGAATAGGGCCCCGTTGGAGAGTCTCATAAAGGAAGCCCCATCATAGAGCCTCATGAAGAGGGTTTCATTGAAGAGCCTCATGAAGAGGGTATCATTGAAGAGTCACTTGAATGTTGTCCTATTAAAGAGTCTCATGAACGAGGGCCATTGAAAAGTCTCGTAAACAATACTCATTGCAAGTTCTCATGAAGAAAGCTCACTTGAATATTAAAGCAAGAAGAGTAGGATGGTTGATGAAAAAGATTGTCTAGTGTTGAAATTAGTTAAATCTTCTAATGTTCAAACTAGTTCGACCATCTAAAATATGCTTGTATTAAATCATCTAGTGGATTATATTATCATTATCTTAACGATTTTATTTTCTTTCAATGATTTTATGTTATTCCCTTAATTTAGGTTATATATATATATATATATATATATATATATACCCTTCATTATAATTGGCTTAAACTCTCTCGATATAGAATTTTCTAGTCAATAAAAGTGTTTCCTTTCAATCTTGTTCTTGTATTTTCTTGCATTATTGTTATTAAGAATCAAGATGGAGGTCATCTCTATACAACAAGGTTGTGTTGATACTTTAAAGAGTGGTATGCCTTAGAAGAAAAAGGCTGACTTGATCAACAAGGTTAATGAAAAGGCATTGACAGAAGTGGTTAATGAAATGATTGCTAGATTGGTGTGGGTGAAACTTAGTTATTGTACATGACCAAGTCTTTGGCACTTAAATTTAGTTTAAAGTAACAACTTTACTCATTCAAGATGACTAAATCAAGAATGATCGTGGAGTAGCTAGTATCCTTGAACAAGATTTTGGACAACTTGAAGAACATTGAGATAAATATTAAGGATGAGGATTAAGCATTATGTTGGCAACAAGTTGTTTTAAGCCAAAATAATTTTGATGATGAAGTGCTTAAAGATAAGAAGAAACTGATGTTCATTGGATTGATCAAGAATAATGCTTTTGTAACACTTATTTTGTAATAGCTCAATAGTTAGAATAGCTATATTCACAAAAAAATGTAATGTAAAGCATTATTTCAACACTATAATAATTGATTATCACCTGAGATAATCGATTATCCCAATAAAAAGCATAAATAAAATGATTCCCAAATAATCGATTATCTTTAGGGATAATCGATTATCCTTAAAAATTATTTTTTGCATAAGCTCACAAATAATCAATTATCACTTGGGATAATCGACTATCATAGGAAAATTATCTTTTGAAATAGTTCACAGGTAATAGATTATTGTTGAAAGGGAGAGCAATATGAGTGCTAAACCCAATCTTTGTGCCTGTTTTTGATTATGACAACACATTGATTGTAACAACAGATAGATGTTGTCATGACACAACAGAAATGTGTATTTGTGATTAATACATATGTTGCTATGAAAATATTTCTTGATGAATACATATGTTGATATATTGTTTAGTTTGCATACTTTTGTAATCATAATGTGCTTATATCTCTACATGCATACTGAATGTTTTTGTGTGTTAAAACCACAAACACAAAGCAACTTTGTATGAAATAGTCGATTACAGTGATGTTGTAATCAATTAAGTTCATTATATAGCTTATGTTTTTAAATTGTGGCAAAACAACAAGTTTTAAATCGATTACATTAAGTGTAAAATTGATTAAAACTCGTGTCTTTGCAAACATATTGTTGAAATGTGCTGTGATGAGTTTTTGAAAAGAAAAAGTTTTCAAAATCTGCTTAAGTGAAAAGCTTAATCGATTACACTGGTTATGTAATCAATTAAGTTTGTTATAATTTGAAAATTGTTTTCAAGCTTAGTCATATCTACAATAACGATCATATTTTTAAATATGTTTGACTAGCATTTATTGCAAATTGATTACATTAATTATGCATTCAATTAGAAATGTGTTAGTTGTAATTATGTTACATCTACTACTAATGTAACCGATTACATTACTAACGTAATCGATTGTTTTGCGTCTGTCATGAGGAAAACTATAAATTGACGCATTACACATAACTCTATAACAGATTGATCATTCTAAACTTTCATATATGATATCTTTGATTTGAGAAAAGTGTTATAGGTGTTAAGACGCTCCAAGAAACAAGATTCATAGAGTTTGAAACATCTTGAAGGTTTCTTGAAGAACAAATCTGGATTTACATTGCTTATCAACTATTGCATGAGTGAGGTGTATTCTTACCTGGTCAGACTTCGTTTTCTGCAATCTTGGATTTTGTTGATTCCCTATGCGTGCGGCCATGAAGAAGAGCGAGGAGCTCTTGGTACTTTGAGAGGTGTTCTCAAAGGGTTCTACAGTGAAGACGCGTGGTTCTTTGTGCAGGTGTTATCTTTCTATATTTGATTGTTGAGTGCAAAAGGTGTTTACATTTGAGAGAGTCTCTGTAAAACCTTTGGTGTAAAACTCAAATCATTATAGTGAAAGATCCTTCAATCTAAGGCTGATTGGAACGGAAACTGGATGTAGGCATTGAGGTCGAACCAGTATAAATCCTCTGTTTGTATTGCTCTCCTTATCTCTTTTACTTTCTTTGCATACGCGTCTTACTTAGATTAGAAGAAAGATTAAAGATCATTCTAAGTTTGTGAAAAGATTTAAAAAACATTTGTTTTTAATGTTCACCAATTCACCCCCGTCTTGGTGTTGAGAAACAAGACACTTCATTTTTAACAATTGGCACCAGAGCTGGTTTTTCAAACGTTATTTGAAAAATAATCAATTACCTTTTCTGTGAAATCGATTAATTAATCCTGATGGCCTATATTTCTCAAACCTTTGGTGAATGTGCTTCTACAAACAAACCTCCTCTGTTTGCGGGAGAAAATTGTCCATTCTAGAAAATTAGAATGAGAATCTTTCTTGAATATGTAGATAAGGGCATATGGGATGCTGTTTTAAATGGTCCTTTTGAACTCACAAAATTAGTTGATGGAAAACTTGTTTTGAAAAACTTTACTGAGTGGAATCAAGAGGAAAATAGAAGAGCTTAATATGATATAAAAGCTAGAAATGTTATCTCTTCTACACTTACCATTGATGAGTTTTTCAAGGTGTCAACATGCAAGAGTGCAAAGGAAATGTGGGAAGTCCTAGAGGTGACTCATGAAGGGACTCAGGAAGTGAAAAGAGCTAGAAAGAACTCTTTAATCCAGGAATACGAAATGTTCAGGATGAAGGTTGGAGAGACTATCTATGACGTACAAAAAAGATTCACCCACATTGTCAACCATCTAATTGCACTTGGCAAAGTTTTTGAGATAGAAGAAATCAATATAAAGATCTTAAAAAGTCTCAACAGAAGCTGACAACCAAAGGTAACAACTATATTTGAATCAAGAGGGAGAGAAGTTGTGTATACCAAATGTGCATGAATAATTGTCCATGATAAATATGTTTATAGTTTTAACTTGTCTTCAATCAACTAGTACCTATAAGACAAAACATTCAATAATGAGCAATGAACACAAAAAAACATATCATAATAGGAAAAGCAAATGCATTATCATATTGGGTAGTTTGTAAAAGCATACATCTCATAGTTGTTTTTCTTTAAGGAAAGAAGTAGTAGTTCGATGCCTTCTATGTATGAAAATTAAAAACTCACGTGCAATTCAATGATCGCGCATCCAAAGGTTACACCAATTTCTACAAGAAAGTAAAATTGAACAAGACAAGGGAGGCTAACAACAACTCTATATATTGGAGGTTTAAGTCATGAGACTAAAGAAGTACAATAAAATTAGTATGATACATAAGAACATGCACATTAGAGTCTTGATATCCTAAATTCTTTATAAGTGTCACACCTTAGTTGCTGGTCGATTATAATCAATTGGGTCCCTTCCGGTGATTACTTTGAGGAGCAGCACCCCAAACTATAAAAATCACTCTTCTCAGCAACTAGGTGGTGGTGTTGAGGTCAGAGCAAGAAGCATACTAAGAACGCAACACATGCAAGTAGTGGCTAGTCTTCCCATTAGTAGAGTGCAAGTCAACAATCTGCAAGATCTATAATAGGAGACTAGAATCAACTTCTTAAAGAGTTGAGTTTATGCAAATTTGTTACAGGACGAAAACTCGACTATTATTGTTTTATTTGCAACATCTGATTGTCAAAATTCCCAACCCTAAATGGTGGAGTGTGAGTTCATTGAAGTTCAACCAACTAATCTCAAACACAAAATGTCAAAGATTTAAGTGGAGGGAAGAGAATAAACCTGATCGTCTAAACGGAAGCAAAGAACGTAATGTCTTAAGTCGAAGATGACAACTTCCGTCAAGAGGCAACCACGTGCCAAGGCGATGATGAGGAGAGGAAACCATGTGAGGAGGCAATGACGAGGAGCAATGGGTTGTGGAATGATGAGTGAACGAAGAAGAAGTCTGGAGGTGTGAACAAAGAGAAGAAGAGAGGATGATGCATGAACGAATAGAAGAAAAGTAATGGATAAATGAATTGGTAAAACTAGGGATTGAGACCTACTATGACAAGTGGTTCACTAACAGTCATAATAAAGAACTATTATGACAGGTATTACTAGACTTGTCATAATAGGTTTTTAATATAATTTTTTTTACCACATCCAATATATTATATAACTGGAGAATTAACAGTCATAATAGAAGTTACTATGACATATCTTCTTAAACATGTTATAATAAATTTTGATCATAATTTCAATTTTGTCACCATATCAACTTATTATGACAAGTCTCCTTTTACCTGTCATAATATGTGTTATTTTTATTAAGAAAATGTCACCGATAAACTTATTATGATAGGTAAATTACACCTATTATAATAAGTCATCACAAAAAGTCTTTTTTCTACCAGTAGAGTTAGAAGATAAAGACAACATCTTAACTCAAATGTAATCATCTCCTTCATCAACATATGAAATAACACTTCTCTAAGAACAACTCTTTTCTAACCTTGGTTTCTATCGAACTTGGCAAAAAGTAGAGGAGTATTTTTATGGAAACGAAAGAAACAAAAGAAGAAGAACTTGCTAGATATAAGGAAGCTTTTAAGTTGGAAGTTAAAGTTAGAAAGGTAGAGATCGAAGAATGTGAAAAAAAGCACTACAAGAGTTTTCAAAATTTTCAATGAAATTTTACCAATAAAAATAAATTTGTCGGTAAATCCAGTTTTTTTACAATGGTAGTGAAGACACATTGTAAAATGTTGTAGGATAATTAAGAACTATTTTTTCATCCCGATAGTGACATTTCCAAACATGTTTACTATGTGATACTTAGATGTTAAATTAAGGTATAATTACTTTATCTTTTTTTCTTTTAATATCTCATTGTTTAATGAGGTGGTTGTTTTGAAATAATTATATAAAATAGAGATTACTTTAGACATATTCAATGGAAAGTTAAGATGGAATGTTGCAATCATTACAACAACAACAAAGAAAAAATAATTGTCAGAAACAACAAAAAATTGTTAATAATGATTGTTTTCTAACAAATTTACATATGGATATCACCCATTATAATAATTATGAACAAATATATCATTTGATAATTATCGATGGTCATATCCGTTGATAATTATCAAAGGATATATAGGTTGGTATTTACCGATGAACATAGTTTGTCGGTAATTATCAAAAGATATATTTGTCAGCAAAGTTTGTGACCTAGTATGGGACATTATTGTCGACTTTATCATTCAACAAAGTATGTTGGTAAATGGCGTGATAGATTCAAGTGTAGAGAGGTATACTTGTTTTATCACACAATTAAACCTAGAAAACAACATAGACAGTGAAATCTAACATCACATTAATATCTAAACAAACATGTTTATAATGTAATTCACAAAACTATCATATGTAAAGTATATATGTTTATAAAGAGTATAATATTTGTATTCACATCTGATGTAGGGGCATCTAATCCCTCCATCCAAAGTATAATATTTATATTGTCAAGCCATCCAGACAAATTCTTCAACTCCTCTCACAAAATTTTCCATCAAACCTCTCACACTACTGTAAGAACGATCATACATCTAACCACCTCTCACACTAACGAGCATACATCTAACCACGGTAGTTGGAAACTTTGATCATGTTCTGTCACACAAAGGTGATTAGAAGTTCATCTAGAAAATAAGTTCTACAACTCAAAATAAATTCTACAATTAATTTCAGAGAAGTATAAATACTACACTATCGATAAATATACAAAACAAAAACATCATTATAAGAAATAAACTATAAAACCAACATCATTATAAGAAATAAACTATTTGTTCACAATAATTTTACATCATTTTTTTATATCTAAACACAAAGCTAAGATTGTAATTTTTATTTTATTTCTCTAGAAATAATACTTATTAAATGGACGCAATTTACTTTAACCATTAACTATGATTCAATTATGATAGAAAAACGAGACCAAATTAGATAAACACTATTAAAAATTGTACTTAAATAAATTATGTAATAAACAAACGTAAATAAGTTTTACCTTCTTCTAATTTACCAATTTTCTATTTTTATAAGTATAAGATTTGTTGGAACCAAACTTTTATATTTTAAGATTTTCATGACATTTCGTTTTTTTTTAGTTATAACTATAGCTTTTTCAACTATTTTAGTCATATGTTAAATATATTTTCCTATTTTAATCATCCATTAAATATGTTTTTTTTCTCTCTCCATATTATGAAAAATTATGTTTAGTTTCTAAACTAAATTATATCATATTTAGTCTTTATATCATGTGATAGTGAACGAATGTTTATAAAGAGTATAATATTTGTATTGTCACATCTGATGTAGGGGATCTAATCCCTCAATCCAAAGTATAATATTTATATTGTCAAGTAATCCAAATAAGTTCTTCAACTCCTCTACAAAATCTCGTATTATTGTAAGAACGATCATACATCTAATCACGATAGTTGAAAACTTTGTACATCTAACCACGGTAGTTGAAAACTTTGTACATCTAACCACGGTAGTTGGAAACTTTGATCATGTTCTGTGACAATCCAAAGAAAAAAAATGTTCCATCACACAAAGGTGATTGGAAGTTCATCTAGAAAATAAGTTCTACAACTCAAAATGAGTTCTACAATTAATTTCAAAGAAGTATAAATACTACACTATCGATGAATATACAAAACAAACATCATTATAAGAAATAAATTATTTGTTCTCAATAATTTGACATCATTTTTTTATAACTAAACACAAAGCTAAGATTGTAATTTTTATTTTATTTCTCTAGAAATAATACTTATTAAATGGGCACAATTTACTTTAACCATTATCTATGGATTCAATTATAATAGAAAAACGAGACAAAATTAGATAAAGATAATTAAAAATTGTACTTAAATCACTACAAAAAAAATATAATATAACAGGTTTTTTTTTCTGCGGTTTAAAAACACCTCTCCTAATTTTGGGTGGCTTTAATAAAATCCGCAATTATGTTTTTTTTTTATTTTTTTTAAAAACTTTTCGGCGGTTTCATCGAATCGCCTGTAAGTGTGTAAATAATTTCTCAGTTTTCTCTTCACTCCGTCCTCACTTTTGCATTTCTCCTCTCTGCCTCTCATTCTCCCATCCTAACTTTCCCTTCACCCCACCTTCCATTTGCCTTTTCATCTTCTTCACTTTGTCTCTCGTTCTTTCACCTTAACTTCTCCTCCCCATCGGCTTTCCTTTGCCTTTTGTATCTTCTCCACTCTGTCACTCATTCCCCAACCCTAATTTTCACCTCGCCGCGCGTTTTGCATTTTCTCCACCCTGACTCTTTCCTAACCCTAATGTCTCTCGGCTCCCGCAGCGACCGGAACTCCGCTGCAAGTTGCTCGAGCTTGGACGGAATGACAAGCTCCGAGGTGGAAATCACGAAGCAGGAAATCACAGGGTTTGTCTTGATCGAACTTAAACGACGTCAGAGGCGTTTGAAGAGCAAAGGTTTTCACACTGTTGGAAAGCCACTTCATTAGCTCAGATAAAGTAATAATGCAGATAAAAATTGCAGATTCAAGTTATGTTGTTAACGTGTGAAAATTTCTTATTTCACTTCGACTTGTCTGCATTCTAATTGGAATATATATTGGGAAAAAATTTGTTCTTTTTTCAGGATGGCGCAGATGCTGCTAAAAGTGCAAAGGTTAGTGTGATAGGACTGGACTCGGAGAAGGTCCAACAATTGTGTGATGTAACCAATCAGGAAGTTGAAGCCGAGAAGGTTCAAATTACCAATTACTTGTGTCTAGTAAGGCTCTTATGAGTCTACCTATTTACAACTTAGGAAGAAGTCCTTTTTCTAGATTTCTTAACCATTAGTTGTTTTGGTAAGGAAACTATGTTGTTCAGAGGATTAAAAGGAATAAAAGTGGTGGAATCCAAGGCAAAGTCTTTGAAGGCTCGAATGATAGTATGTCATTGCTCCTAATCTTTTTCTTTCCAGTGCCATATTTCCTCAAATGAATATTCATTGTCCTGATATTCAAAACTTCTTTGAGAGAGAACTTATTTCATTATAATATAACATTATAATATAACTGCTTGGTTTTCTTATTTTAGATCTTTATTAGTTGTAAAGAAAATAAGATTAGTGTTTACAACTTGTAGTACTTCTCTGTCAAATTATTGTCACAAAGCTTCTCCCTGAACATGTTTAAATTATTTTTCACCCAAATCTCTTCTGATTAACATTAAAAAAATACACAAAAACCTCTTATCACAAGTCATAAACCATGGATTTAGTGTAAAGGAAAATCAACAATGATAGGTTATAGTAGTAATACCTGATATGCTCCCACCAAATGAAGAATAATGCAAGCATTAGCAAAGGCAACAAGCCAATAAGGCTCATAAAACCCAAACCCTGTCGAGATGTTTCCTGGTGTACCATTTCCAAAAGCTCCATGTCTAAGGCATCCACAAGGTAGGTAGAAGAATGTTGTCACAATGGTTGCAACCATGGATATCTCAAATAACCTCCAATGCCATTCTCCATTTTAACCATCGTACTTATATTCGATATGTAATGTCTTCGTTAATCTCCTCATCATTTTGTAATACTGGTCTAAGGTATTTAAGTTTAGAAACTTGTAGTATGACACCTTCCATTTTTTACTTGCAATTGCAAAATTAATAATGTATATACTACACATATAGATAGTCAAAAACAAAAAGAAACTCAGACTAAAGAAACTTATGATAAATAATTATGTCAGTTTATGAACAAATCAGGATCAATCTAGAAGCAACACGAGCATGGCATTGAAGTCAAAATATGAAAGACTATGGTTGAATAAGTATAAAGAAAAAAGCTTGACAAATCTTAGTTAAATGTGAACTAGGAAGGCAGAATTTAAGCGATATTCAGGTGAGAAATTCCTTTCTTAAATTATATAGTTAGATACTTCGGCAACCGATAACTTTGGCAACACTTGGTTTCAGGGAACAAGATCAGTTGTTCTTGCAGGAGTAGTTTCAACTCTGAAATTGGTTGGGGGAAACTTGACCGATCACAGGTTCTTATTCCTTGGTGCTGGAGAGGTAAGTCATTATCCTTCTGGGATCATGTTTCCTTCTTCATTGTTTCCTACAGATAAGAAAGCCTAATCATTTCACAACAGAGAAAAAGGTGAAAAAAAGAGAGTACTGAACGTTATCAGATTACTTTGAATTGTTGTTCACTTGAATTGCATGGCTTGTGGTTGCAGGCTGACACTGGAATAGCAGAACTCCTAGCACTTGAAACTTCAAAATGGGTTAGATTTCTTACATGATTATTAAACTAACGAGTTAGATTTTTCCAGAAACTAACCATTGTCTTGGCAGACAAATGTCCCAGTAGAAGAATTGTGCAAGAACATTTGGTTGGTAGACTCACAGGTTTTACAAAAGCCAATTTAGCTCTTTCCTGTGGAAAGCAATTGTTTTTTTACCATTGTATCAATCTTTTATTCCTACTTTTGCAGGGTTTGATCGTGAGATCCCGCAAAGACTCACTTCAATCTTTCAAAGAGACCCTGGGCTCATGAACATGAACTTGTTAAGAAACTTGTAGATGCTATTAATTTATGGCTCTCCATCTCTCTTGCCTCTCACTCACAGAGAAGTAGTTTCAAATTTCTTACATTTCAATGTTTTCTTCTCAGAAAATTAAACCAACGGTTTTAATCGGAACATCAGGACAAGGGAAAGCTTTTACCAAGGAACTGATTGAAGCTATGGCTTCCATCAATGAGGTAACATGTTAATCAATCCACTTGCCAACCTACTGTGCATTTTGATGCCACAGAAGCTAATCTATCCATCATTTGTAATGCTTGCAGAAATCTATTATTCTTTCATGGTCAGGAAAGAAAATAATGTGTATAAATTTTCTACCAGAATTGGAGCATGTATGGGATAAGGATCCTGAGAGAATTATTAGCCTTCAACTGCTAAATGAAATGTGTGTTAAAGAATGTAAGAGTCTTAAAAATTTGTTTCCAGCATCGGTAATCAAAGATCTTACCGGACTTGAAGTGTTTGAAGTAACAAAGTGTGAAGAATTGGAAGAGATATTTATGAAGAATGAAACAAGTGGAGAAGAAGAAGGATCAACACAAGAGTTTGTGTTTCATCGTCTCACTACATTAACGCTACAACAAGTGTTTAGTTAAAGTAAGACTTTTAATAAAATACATTGTTGTTAAAATTGATTTTATGTAATGATAAATTGGCTTAATTAAATTTGAGATTCTATGCATGTTATTCATCAAGTACTTATTTACTTGTTATATTTGATTAAAATATAATTTACTTGTTATATTTTATGTACTTGATTTATTTTTATAACAGTTATTTACTCCTTAGAACTTTGCAGGTCTTGCACGCTGGTGGAAAATTTGGTGGTGCCAACAGTGGGTACTCTGTTTCAGGAGGTTTGCACGGTGTCTCAGTTGGATAACAATTATATTTTCAGAAGGTAAGAAAAGACGTTAATTTAATTTATAAAATATAAAAATACTGTGATTGCCTCTTTTAGTTGTCAATGGAGATTTCATGTTCTATTTATAATCATTGACTTTTTGTGATGGTTATAAACACAAAAATGCCTGAATATTAAAGCAATGTTTTATACTTCACTTTACTCACAATGACTTTATGTTGTGTTTAAATTAATTGTTGAGGGTCTTGATTCGATCGCGTTACTCTTAATCCTGAGGCTCTATACAGTCTAGACTCTAGCAATCCATCATTATACATTATTAGGAAATTTTTTTGTTGAGAAATTTTTTTGTGGCTGTTAAACTGATTGGCTGTTCTATATTGCTATCAAGTGCAGTCAAATGAAGATGCTCTTCATTCACTATCTCAAGTTGGAGAAAATTCTCATGTACAAGATGAAAATAAGGAAGTGTGCCACATGATAGATGTAACGAAGAAGAACCTGGGTTGAGATTGAATTGGAGCCGGGTTAGCCCCCTAGCCCCCATTTTTTTGTGCGACGACGACGGCAGCATTCGGCCCTTCTCTCAATCACAGTAGTCGACGGCAGCATCAACCTCAAAACTTGCAAGAACTGCAAAACCCAATTCGACCTTTCTCTCAATCACCTTCTTGCTTGTCGATTTCACACTGCTCATTTTGAAGGTACCCACTTCGTTTCTCACCTACTTCATGTTTATTTGTCTCTCTATGTTTATGAGTGTGAACCAGAAATAGTATCTTGAATGTGTTTGTTGGTGATATATGGTCGAAGTTAGGGTGAAGCACCCATTTATCCACATGTAAGTTTGTGGCTATGAGAAGTGATTTTGGTGTTTGTAAGATTGAGCCATTGTATAGAAGCAGAGTAGTCTCTTTGAGTCAGCTCAGTGTGAATTTAGTGAAGAATTTTTAGGTTATCGTGTTCATGCCAAAAGAAATCAAATCGATCCCATCAGAAGGAGGGTGAAAGGTTGGATTTTAATGAACTTTTGGGAATCTGAGTAGTGTGGTACTACTAGTGTTGAGTTACATAATACGCACTAACTATCGTCCTCCTAGTGTAGGGCGTTTGTCCTTGAGGTAAAGGACCTTCCACCTCATTTTTGGTTCAGTTTAGATCCCGTGAACAGCAAAATTGCTGATGATGAATAAGAATTTACTTTATATAGCTTCAAGATGATGTTTACTGGCAAACTTACAAAAGTCACCCTGTCTTTCCATCAACATATAATGCGTATTGGAAAGAAACTTATTCAGTCAATTCCCACTCTTAAAGAAAATATTGATCTCTATTTTTCTTCCTATCATTTATATCTTGTCATTTCTATCTCTCTAATTAACAATCCAACTAACTGACTAATAGGGACTAGGCCATCTTTAATTGGGATGTGCGAACGTAAAAGATTTTAAAGGTTGGCAACAAATTTAAGTTGCAATACTAAATTTGCATCACAATAATCCTATTTAAATTTAAACTTAAATAATATGTCATCACAGAAAAGGTAGAGGTTCTAAGGTATTGTTAGTAGGATATTGGGTGTACTACTAGAAACTGTTAGAAGATTTTAGTGATCTCTCTGTAATTATTACTATAGGGTTAGAGTTCTCTGTATACAGAGGTTGATATACTGTTTCAGAAAAATCAATTGAGTGAGAATCTTCTTTCTTTCAGATAAATAGTTAAGGTTATTTAAATGGGATTCAATCCAGAGAACCAGTTGGGTAACCAAGTGGAATGGGCTATCCCCTTTGTTTCTTTTTCTACCACTTTTTTCTCTGTCTTCTTAAAATAATCTTATCTTAATTAACATCAACTACTTTCTAATCTAATCTCATAGTATTTAGTAGTTTTCGATTCAAAGCAAGGAACCAAGAGTGTTTCTCCTGATCTTTCTGGTTCTCAATTTATATTTTTTAGATTATGCTTTAGTGGCTTCTATTTGCCAATTCACTGACAGGATCTGGTAAAGAACAATGATCAATAATAAGCATGAACAATGACAAGGGTAAGTGAGAAAACAAAATCTGGATATGCTTTTTATTCTCCAGATATGATGTTTTTTGTTTCAGCATTTAATCATAAAATAAACCTTCAATTGCTATATGTTTCTCTGCAGAGGTGTTTCTATTATGCAGTTTAAGTTGGGTTTGAGGTTGGGTTTGTTGTTGTAGAATTCACTATCTTTTGTTTCTACTTTTATTATTATATTTTTTTCATGGTAAAAAGGAAAAAGGAAAGTCTATAGACTAGCCCTGACCCACATGGCTTTAGGGATATTTGGTCCTGTGAGTTTGTTTTCGCCCCAACCCACATGGGCTAGGGTCAAATTTTATAAAATGGGTTGTTTTGACAGGTCTACTTAGGAGGTGGAGGTGGGTTGGTGGTGGTGGTAGTGGTTTAGGAGGTGGAGGTGGAGGTGAGCTTGGTGGTAGTATTCAATGTAATCTTCAAAACATTTGAAAATCAATAATAAGTAAATTTAATATTAAGAGCAATAGAGAGATAAAAGAGAGAAAAAGCGCATGCGAGAAAGAGCATAGGACAGAGAAAAAAAATTACAAATGTTTTTACCACATTACCATAAAGTTAACTCTGTTTTTGTCAATTTAATAAAAGGACTTGATTGGTGTAATTATATCAATGGTTGTTGACTTTTTTTTCTTAGATATTTTTTAATTATTTTTATTTTTTAAAATGTTTTAAAAAAAATAATTTATCATGTATCAAATTCAAATCGTGATACTTAACTATGACAATGTGATATGACCATGATATTATCATATGTCACTGTCATATCATATGTCACTGTCACGTTCTTTGTCATTATCTTAATTTCACTTTGATTCCGTATTTTTATTTTGTTTCAATTAAGTTTTTTTTTTTAAATTAAACAATTTTTGTTCATCTCCAAATTAAAACAAAATTTTATTTTTATATAAATATTTTTATTAAAATTGATATTTTTAATAAATCTTTTTAAAAAAATTAACTTTATTTATAATTATATTTTACATTGAATTTTATCTAAAATTATTTTAAAGTTATTAATAGAAAATAGGTTTAATCATTTTAGAGGTTCCTATGTGTGCAGATTCGTGTCAATTAGGTCCTCGTATTTTGAAATAGCTATATTGAATCCCTTTTATATAAAATTGAATCAATAATGTCTATGCCGTTAAATGTTGTGGACGACATTAAATTTTTTGCCTTGCGTGAGCTAGCATTTAATAACACGTGGCACAATAAATCTCGTTGCGTGGAAACCTTCTCCCCTTCCTTTTCCTCACCAACTCCAACCTCACCTCCATTCCCTGAAAACCTTCTTCTCACCCTCCCACACCCACTTCTTCAACATCTACATCCACGCCCATCCCCTAATCCAACCGTCCGACGCACTTCCCATGCCTTCCCATCTCTCATCATCGTCACTCTTCGTCTCATCGCTACCCCAGTCCTTGGTCGTCGATAAAAGATATGTTGGTAAATAAAATTTATTGACGGATATATATTTGTCAGTAAAAATCTGTCGATAATATTAATAATTATTGTAGTAAGTGGAGGAAGAAGAGGACTTTATTGTCCAACCAGAAGCCCAAGAACAACATGGTAGTATTATTGTGCCTGAAACACTTCTGGAATCTTCACCTGCAGTAGCACAACCTACGGAACATGCCGTATAGAAGTCGAACGGGAGCCCATACCACAACTTCAACCGGTAGCTGGTGCTAGTGCAACAATGTTAGTTGGTGGAGCCAACCCTGGTGTAGTAGAATCGTCCACTATAGCAGGAGTAACAAAATCTTTTGACATAGAATCGGCCACTACAGTAGGAGTAGCAGAATCGACCACTGCAATAGGAATAACAAAATGTCGACAAAACCATGAAAGACAAGAACTTTTTCGAAACTATATCACTCGATATACTTCATTAACTTCGGTTGATAGCATACTAAAAGGGGTCTGGATTAATACAATAACTGATACTGTTCTAGTACCAATAAACGAATTTTTAATATATAAGTTATTACATCGTAACATTGTAAGAGAAACGAGTCTGAGAAGATTAATAACTACAGTGATAACATCAACATGTGAATCTTTTCTAGCTGCCTTAACTTCTATGATATACTTCAGTGTTTTTCGTCATTTGGAATTTGGAGCAAGAATATCCGTTATTGCACTGAGTATAGTCTTTCTCCTAATTGTAGGAAGTTCGGAAACGACATTTAAAAGATATATGAAAGTTAATAAAGTAAATTCAGTGATATAGTTTCGAAAAAGTTCTTGTCTTACATGGTTTTGTCGACGTTCTGCTACTCCTGCTGCAGTGGTCGATTCTATTAATCCTGCTGTAGTGGCTGATTCTATGTCCAGAGATTCTGCTACTCCTGTTGCAGTCGGCGATTCTGCTGCACCAGGTTGGGCTCCACCAACTAACATAGTTGCACTAGGTACCGGTTGGACTTGTGGTATGGGCTCCTGTTCGACTTCCACTACGGTATGTTCCGAAGGTTTTGCTACTGTAGGTGAAGATTCCCGAAGTGTTCCAGGCACAATAATACTACCATGTTGTTCTTGGGCTTCTGGTTGGACAACAAATTCCTCCACTTACTATAAAAATTATTAATATTACCGACGGATATATATCCGTTAGTAAATTTTCATTACCGACGAATCTTTATTCTTTAACTGACGGTCAAAAGCTTTTGATAAATCCGTCGGTAATGTGTATGTCACTTATCGACGAATTTGCCAAAGGCTTTTGGCCTTCGGTAATGTGTATGTCACTTAAGTTTTGCAAAATATTTATTAAGAAAAAGCTAATTAACATTGCTATCCCAATCTCTCCTATAAGTACGAAAACGTTTCTAAAACCTCCTAGATTCTTTTAAATGTGGTTTCCGAATTTCCTACAATTAGGAGAAAGACTATACTCAGTGCAATAACATATATTCTTGCTCCAAGTTCCAAATGACGAAAAGCAGTGAAGTATATTATAGAAGTTAAAGAACCTAGAAAAAATCCACATGTTGATGCTATTACTGTAGTTATTAATCTTCTCAGACCCGTGTCTCTTACAATGTTACGATGTAGTAGTTTATATATTAAAAATTTGTTTATTGGTACTAGAACAGTACCAATTATTGTATTAATCCAGCTTATTCACGCTCGCCTCACCTTAATGCGAGTTGAGACGCCCCATTGGCTTCCTTCGGTTTCTGACCGAATATACTGCTACTCGTAGAGCTTTTGCTCCAGCTTCTATTTGCATCTGCATCATCAACAAAAGCACACTTCACTTTCTTCATTCTCTCCCATCATCTTCAACCCATGCACTTCGAGCCTTTGCTCTTTCTCTACGAATGCCGCTTAACCTTTGAATAACCGAACCCGTTGGAGCTCACCTCATCACTACGTTACGAAGTGGTCTTGCCAAAGCGGTTCGAGCTCTCTGCTATCTCTAGCAAGACCACCACTCCAACACCATAAACATGGCTTTGCTGTATCCCTTCACCCGAAAAGCAGAGAATCAAATACATCAACCACAAACTAAGTCAGACCATGAAACTATGCCTCTTTCCATCTCCAACCATCAAATGAATTTGAATCAGTAGAATGGTTACTCACCAAAAAATCATATAACAGAAAGAAAAAATAACCGAACAGTGGTTTCATCTTCACTGACTCATCCCCTCCTCCCTCGTTCCCTCCATCACCATAGCCGTATTCACACTCACGGCTATCACCACACCTCATTCCCAACCAAACAAACACAAAATATATTACAAAGACACGCAGAGGTAAAAGACGGTGGTTCGGTGGTTTTGGGAAAATCCTTAAGGCACGGAGAAGTCGATGGTAATTTGGGAATGGTTTAGGTTGTTTCTTATAGGTTTGGTGTGGTTCACGGTTGTCGGAGGCTGAGTTGCCTGGTAATGGGTGAATGTTGAAGGCGAAGAGGAGGGTCCGGTGGTTGAGGATGATGATGATGATGGGTGTCGTTGGACTCGAAGGAATCAGAGATGAAGGCGGAGGAAATCCTTCCTTGGGGTCGCCGTTTTCGAAAGGAGAAGGAGGCGGCCTGGTGTGTTAGCTCGGACGAAGGCTCCGGCGGCGTGCGTCCTTACTGGCGACGCCATGGACGGAGGTTCGCGATGTCGATTTGAAGAAGTGTTGGTGCGTGTGCGGCGGAGGAAGACCCTCCCTTGGGCTGCTGTCCTCGAAGCGAAAGGGAGAGGAGGCGGATCTGAGGCCAGTGACTAGCGGCGACCTGGGTGGCGTCGACAACGGAGAGTTGGACCGGATAGAGGGCCCTCCCGCGGTGGCTGTTTGGACGGTGGCTGGGGCGTGGCTGTTGAAGGGTGGAGGAGCATCTCTGGGTTTCCTGAGAAAGAGACCTTGGGGTCTCGTTTGAGTGAAGTTGTATGATGCACAGAGTGAGAGAACCCCTAAGGGTTTCTAAGCTGGAGAATGAAAAGGCCTTGGGCCTGTTGCTGACCCAGCCCCCTTTTGCGCAACCCCCATTCTTCACCCGCGCACCCCCATGCATCCTCGGGCCAGTGCTAGGCCAAGTCCAAGAAAAAAAAAACAAAAAAACCTTTCTCCTTCGCACAACCCTGTTTTTCACCCGCACACCCCCACACGTTTTCTTGGCTTGGGCTCAGGCCCATTCGTGGACCGTGTCTTATCATTTTATGGTTTTTCCGTAGTTTTCCAGAATAAACTATGGTGGCGACTCCAAATCTCTTTTTGAAAAACCTGTTCCTATTTTTGGATCGTCATCCCGTCGCGATTCCGGTTGCGACACCCATTATACCCAACATGTTGAATTTGCCATATGGCAAGGCCGAGTTAGTCATCAACCTAAATGTTAATTACTCATTAATTGTTAATTTATTTTTGTTATATAATTTTGTGTTTTTATGTAGGAACGAAGGGGGATCAAGGTGATCTCTAATGGCAAAAAGTTGAAGCATTTTGGAATGTACCATGAGGCTATTGAGCCTTATATCTCCATGTCGGGGTTGGGTTCCTTAGTGAACCTATCATACGAGTATGCCAATCATGGATTGATCGTTGCCCTTTCGGAGAGATGGCACCATGAGACGAATATTTTCCACCTCCCGATAGGTGAGATGAGCGTCACATTAGATGACGTTCTCAATCTACTCCACCTACCCATCATGGGTTAATTTTGTGAGGTCGAGGAGTTAGAATATGATGAGGCTCGATCTCATATTATGGAGCTGCTTGGCGTGGACCTGCCAAAGCTTTAGCTGAGATGAAACAGTTACGCGGTCTAAAAGTTAGGCTGAGCTGGCTGAGCTCTCAACTCAAAAAACAATCAACAATCAAACAATAAAAGTGAAGTGAACAAAATGCTACTGAGTGTGATGAAAGTGAAAAAATGGGAAGAAGGAAGGGAGTGCATGTAGGCTAGACATTTAGGGTTATTAGTAGTTGAGAGAATTGTTGATGGTTAAAAAATCATTAAGTCATCATTAATTTTATTTTAACTTTAATAAATGAATAACAAAACAGTAAAATTGGAGAGTGAAATAGGTAGGAGCCTGCTCCTTTTTTCTTTCAATTCAACACTCTTCATGATGTGACTAACATATGAATGAACTGATCCTTCTGACAACCTTCACAACCCGCAAGTATTTTTCTCCGAAAGTTCATGGAAACCTCTCACACAGATAACGTCTCGGGTCTATATGACTCGGTGGGCGTAATTGGGTTTAGGGTTTAGGGTTTAGGGTCTATATGACTCGGTGGGCGTAATTGGGTAAGAATTTTTAGTTTAAACTCACTTTTTCTCTCTTTAGTTTCTTGAACCTGAAATTTTTGTTTGTAAAGTTTTAATTACAAATATGACTTTCCGTTTTCGAAAATTGAACATATTTTATTTGACTGTTAATATAACATAAAATTTAACACAAGAAAAATTGCACACGGCAAAATCATAAGGATGGAAAATAGATTTAAGAGACGACTTCTAACATTTGCCGTATAAAGGAACCTATATTCTATTTGATTCACACATATTTTTTTTATAAATAAAAAAAATTATTTTTTTTAATGACTATGAATGATTAGGTGGTCGTATTGGGTTTCAAAAAAAATATAATTCCCATTTTATTTAGACTACGAGTTCTCCGAAGATGAAGTTGGCACTTTTAGGTCAACAAGTTGTTTTGTTTTTTGCTTGGATTCCTCTTAGACCAAAAATTAACCAGGATCACTTTAATCACGGTGAGGGGTTTCTCTCGACCAAAAACGGGGGCTCTCTGTTTGTGACTGGATGCAAACCTTGATCATGCTCAACCAAATTCTAAGATGGCTGAAGAGACCAAAGGTACTGAGACTTGTATGTCTTGCTTCATCTGTTGTTGGATTGCTCTGTTATGCACTCAGTTCCTCTTTCAAGTATTTACTAGGAAACTGGAGCTGGTGGAAGATGCTTATTTATATTGTTTTCAGTTTCATCATTTGCCTAGCCGTCTTGTTCACACCTGCAAGGTCGAGCTCCACCTCTCTCCGGTTGGAAGCTCATTTGGCATTTTTGGTTCTAATAATCACTTCTGTTTATTCCTTTTTCTTCGATAACGTGGTGAAGGGTAAACCTGATGCATACAGTCTCATCTCTTGTGCTGCTTTTGCTACCATGTCGCTTGGCTTGTCAAATCTCACTCAATTTGGATTCCAGATCGATCTGCTATATTTCTTCTGCGGAGGTTTAACAGTACAGCTCATGAAGATCAAATTGTGGTTAGTCACTGTTGGAGGTGGTTTCACTTATTCCCTCCTCCAGCTTCGTCACTATCCGAGCTACACACAAGGGGAGAATCTTCAGCTCCTGAACCAAAATCATGTGATCATTCAAGTCGATGATTCAGGAAGAATTAGTAGTAGCAGTCCTGTTATCATGGAACAACAAGCTAATGCTGATGTCGGTAGTACTCTAGGCACCTCACCAGAAGATGGGGATCTTATTCAAAGCAATTCAACTTCAGAAAATGGAAGCGTTGATGATGGTCTTTTCGTCCAACAACAGTTCATCAACTGTATAAAGGAGTTTGAAAAGGAGAATCAGATGCTTGTTCCCATGGTTTGTAGTCACGTGGAGAAATACCTTAAAGCCGTGTTTGACTCCAACGACAAAGACAAGGACCAGATTCAAATGTTGGAAGTACCGGTTCCAGACGTCAACTTGGTGATGGATGCACTTCCATTTGAAATTATAAGCCGCCTTAAAGAAATCGTGAAGCTGATTGTGGAAGGAGGTTTTACGGAGGAATGCAGCGACATTTACAGCAAATGGCGAAAGGAGTTTGCAGAACAGTGTCGGCGGGCACTTGGGTTGCAATTTCAGACGCCCAAGGATGAGGACGTTGAGAAGTGGTTAAAAACGTGTAAGGCAACTTCGAAGATACTGTTTCCCAATGAAAGGAGACTCTGCGATTACCTCTTTTCAGGGTTCTCTGTCGCTGCGGATGCCTTCTTCGACAAGGTTTGCAAGGAACTGACGATTGGACTAGTGAGTTTTGCCGATACCACCGTGACAACTGGGAATTTGCCGAATCTTCTGTTCAACATTGTCCCTAAAATGTCGGAGCCATTGGTCGAGTTGACACGGGAGTTCATCTCACCGATTTTGTTTGGCAAATTCTCGTTTGTAAATGATATTCAAGACGTTCGGCGAAGATTGACTGTGCTAAACAAGTTGAGGAAACTTACTTATCCCAATAATGTGCAGGCACCTGTTACTGATGGAGGGCTTCATCTGATTACTAAGAAAGCAATGGACCACATCCATACAATGTTTAAAGGTAAGATAAAGCAAAAGTTTGGCCAAGCTTACCGCTTCGTAAATTCTTCATTTTGGGTGGTGATAGGAAGGATGATTGAGTTGTTAGAGAGCGAATTGGAAGCCAAGTCTAAAGACTTCTACGCTGACCCCGCCCTGAGCTCTGTTTTTATGATCAATAATCTCAGCTACATAGAACAAAAGACGCATGATTTGCAATTCGACGATGATTGGTTTCGAACAAACACAGCAAAGGTGGAAGAAAACTACAACCTGTATCTAAGAAGTTCGTGGAATAAGATGGTGGACTTTTTGAAGGTTGAGACGAATGAGTTGGCGGAGGCTGATGTGGTAGCGGAGTTAATGAAAGAAAAGCTCAATTTGTTCAACCTGCACTTTGAGGAGACATGCACAATTCAATCTACATGGACTGTCTCTGATAAGCGACTGAAGGAACGAATAGTAAAGTCCATAGAGGAGATTTTGTTACCAGAATATGGAAAGTTTTGTGACAGGTTTCGAGTTGTTTTTGGTAATCAAGCTTATCACTATATTAAGTTTGGATTTCTAGACATTCAAAATTGTCTCAGCCATTTGTTTCTTCTAGATGATGAGATGACTCTCGAAGACAAGAAAACTGTATGAAGTTTGCAATAATTTAAAATACAAAATTTCATTGTTATACGTGATGTTTATAAAATGTGTTTTACTGTTTTTCTTTAATTTTTAGTTAGTATATTTCCTTTAAACCATCTAATTTCTAACATATTATGTGGTTGATCTTTTATATTTGTCAATAGTCCCTTGTCGTCCATAGAAAATACTGTAATTAACTCGTAATAATTATATGTGGTAACAATGAAACTTTTCTTATCTTTCGTCTCTTTGTCTTTTTCTTGATATCGATATTTATCTCTGCAAATGTTTTTTGAGAATATATATATATTAAAAAGCTAGCTTTAACAATGTATTTCCACCACACTTAAAAACAAATTACAATTGTAAAAGACACGTTAAATGTTTTTGTAAATAATAAAAACTGTACAATGATAGTTGTCTTTTGAATCATCATTGAGTGGAAAACAATAATAGTTTTCCATTGAATTGTTATTAAAATGATGTTTTTAACAATTATTTGGGAAAAGATGAACATCTTATGATTTTAATTAATTGTTAAAAAATAACTAAGTGTAAAACAAAAGTATGTTTCGTCCGATTGATAATATTTAATCTCCACAACAAATAATAAAAGAAGCATAAAGGATATAACACTATACTGTCTTAATTTTTGTACAATAGAACATTCTCAGATGATAAAATACATAGAAGTAAATAACATCGTATAACATAGAAAATATATTAATACGTATTCTATGCATTGTAGAGAAAGTTTTTCACTTTCATTTGTCAAAAATATTTGTTGGCTAAAAGACAATATATCATAAGATTTCTCTAGCAAAGAGATAAAAGATGTTTTTTTTCCAACCAAATTCCTGAATAAAAAATTATCTAACTATGGAATAACTATCAATATAAATTGTATTTTAAGATTAAACAAAAAAATGTACACTCTCCAATAAAATAATAAAAATAAATACATTAAGCTATTGAAATATTGTTAAAATAAACATTTATTTTTGTATGGTGTGCATTATCACAATCAAGCTCCTCAAGAAAAAAACATTTTAAAAGTTAATGTTACTCAATAATTAGTGTTTCTAGTATGGGTTGAGAATTATAATTAACACTCTTTTATATTTTTTTGTCAATCATTTAATATCTTCTCAAGTCTGCATTATAAAGTTAACCTCAATCCTTTCTCTTCAATCCCTTAAGTCAGTGGTGAATACTTATTAAAGGTAATCCAATCCTTAAGTTAGTTATATATGTCTAATCGCTTAATACAGTAAAATCTCAAATTCCTAATAAATACAATCATTTATCAACTTATATTATTTTTGTATTTATAGGTTTCGAGATGAACTTTTAATTAGAACTAATCTAATCATGACCTAAAGGTCAATAAATATGTTTTACCTATAAATGTATTGAATTTGTACTATTGGTGTTTGAAAATGATTACACCCATCAACTTACCAATAAACTGTCCGGTTCACATAAACTTAAAAGTTAAGAACGTTCTTTCAATATTTTTAAAAACATTGACCAAAGGTCACATTAACTACCTTCTTCAAGTCTATATAAGGAAAATAAAAAAAATAAACAAAGAGACCATGTTACATAATGTTAATAGATACTTTTCCTAATAACTATTTTGATCATTTAAATATTCAAATTTATTTATTCTAGATGATTCTTTAAATTATATTTGTAAACAATAAAACAAATTAATTTGATATTATTAAAATACACATAAAAAAGTATGTGAAAAATATAATATAAAAAATTACATTAAAAAACTAATGAGTTTAAGCAAAGTATCAATATATTGTGAAAATCATTAGTATACTTTTAAAACACATAATATATACCCATAAATAAATTTCAATATTGTATTATCATATAAATAAGCAATACACCTACTAGTTTATAAAATGAAATACTGAAATATAAAAAATAATTATAAATTTGTAAGAGATGTAACATGTAACATCCCAAAAATACAGTAAACACCATATAATAGAATTAATTACATTTAATGATAAATAAAAGCAGTCTTAATTTAACAACGGCAAAGGTTCGGGCCGAACGGCCTTACAAGCAGCGAATTACAATTAACGACGTTCGACCTAAGCATACATGACCGAAACGGTTTACAAAACAGAAATACCGAATGGTCAATTAAATCAAAAAGGGGAGGGGTCGTTCTAATACGGTACTCTAATCTAACTAAACTAAACAATTAACCGAACGTACTACTGTTCGGCCTTCACTTCAACCTCGACGAGATTTTCTTCCTCTAAGATTTCATCTTCAAGCGTCTCCTCAAGCAACGCCTCTCCATCTGCTCACATCCACACGAATGATCATTGCAAGACAAGAACGGACGTACAAGGACGAGACAACACAAGGAAAAACGAAAGGTAAGCTTATTGAATTTAATTCAAGTAATAACATGCATTTCATAACACATCAAACGTATTAAATACATTCCAACATATAATTCAATAAATTCTTTAACTCAACCAATTCCTGATACTAGACTGACTGTCCGGACCGTATGAATTCTGTGTAGCTACGACGTTCGTGCACCTAGGTGGTATAGCTGGAATTCTCATCAGCTACCACCCGAGGTTAGTCCGTTCCGTCCAAATTACATTTATGGACTAAAACCTCCTGCCATTCCCACACATGACATACTCCCCTCTACTTGAGGACGAGCACTCACGGAACATCAGGATGAATCGCCAGCTAAGCTTTGTCCACATTCATACTTTACCAATTCCAACTTTCATCCAAGAGTCGTTCCTTCCTGGAACGCTCGTTCAAAATCCACAACCATCATTTCCTTTCATATACTGTTCATTCTTTATAATTTTTCACTTTAATATCATTTTCATCATCCGTTCCAATTACTTAAAATGACGAGCGTTCAACCCTCTTCATAACGAGGACGAACGTTAAAACTGAGACCGAGAAATCCTCGTTTCAGAACAGAATAAAACCGACACATATCAGGTGACGAATGTCATTACCACTCGAATCAATTGAATGAACTGACTCTAGAACGATCCGATCAATACTCAGAATAAGTTAAGTACCAAGGCTCTAGGCCGAATCCAAATGGATAAAGATACCTCAAGACGATTGAATGACCATACCAAGAATAATTCAATTATATAAACCGACTACCAGTCAATGACCAGACGTGGTACACAGAGTTACTGAAATTTGGACGAACGCTATTTCCACCCGTTTGGTAATTAAATACAAGGACGAGCGTTCGGTATAAGACCGAGCGCCACTCATAACGTACGCTTTGGGTCGAGACCCATCGTTGATTCGAACTGATAATAGAAATAGAAATTAATATAATGATAAGAGATGGGGAAGTTAGGTTTTTAAGAATGACTAAGTGTACGAATGTATATTTACAAGCTTCTCAATTTCTCACATAACACTCAGGGCATCTACGTTTGGCCAAACGCTCAAACGTAGCACTTAATACAAGAGGGCGTTCGTCCTCAACTAGAAATCTTTCCAAATGAAAGAATTCAATTCAAAGAAGTTTACTAACAGCACCGAACGGTCAAGGACCGTTCAATGACGAACGTTCATTATCATAGGAAATTCATATTCAAAGTTTCATTTACATTAAACTCATTTCTCAGCATAAACTTTCATACTTTCAAATACTCATATCATAGTCCATTTCATTTTTCTCATACATCAACTCATAATCATAATCATATACCAAAATCAAATATCACCATTTCATGCTTCATACAACTCACATAACGTTCATACAGCACAACACATACACAAGAATTAAACTGAATAAGCTTCCCTTACCTGGATCAGTGGTGAACGTTCTAAGAGTATAATTTTTTGGTTGTCCGTGTACAGCTTTCTACTCCAACGATTTCTTAATTCTTCCAACTAAGTCTAACCAGAAATATAAAGAAGAATTTAGATGGTACCCCTGCATGCAACCAAAACTTGGTTTTGCATGTAACCCAAGAACGAACGATTAGAGATGAGAACTTACCAGCTTCAGACTCTGAAACTGTTCGGTCCAAACTAAAGCTTACGGCGCCGGGAGTACTTCTATGGTTTCTGAGTGATGAACGGAGAAGAAAAAGGATGAGTTTCAGTAGAGAGAAGGAAGAGTTTTCTAGAGAGAAGGAGGAGGAAATGAAAAGTCTGAGTTTGGGAAGAAGAAGGTGCATGCAGAAGAGTGACGCGGATTTCAGAAAGTTCAGTTTTGTTTAAAAATGAACGTCCGTTCTCCTGCTGACACCTGTATCCCACTAACTGATTTTCTGATCCTCTTTTATTGACACCTGACGTCCGCTCAGTGGGTTTTCTAAGTGCGTTTTTAATGTTTCTGAGCAGGGTTTTGAATACATTAATTGTGATTAAACAGGTGGGGTTTTGGGTGTTTTTAACGAGGCCTGACATAACATGATTCCGATCTACCTTAGAAATAATATTTAATATTTTTTAATTATTTTTTAAAATACAATACAAAAAAGTTAAATTTTATTTTTTAAAAATATTTTTTACACTATATGTATATCAATTAAAAATAATTATTCATAAAATCAAAATAACAATAATAACTGATTCTTACTAAACATACTAAATAACACAGTTGACTAAAATTCATTTAGTCTCCTCATTCTAAAATCATTTAACACTACGTCTATTTAAGTAATATTCACATATTATAATTGACAATTTAGTATTATAATTATTATCAATAATGATTTATCCTATAAAAGTTAACTAATATTATTTCCTCTAAAAGTTAACTAATATTATTTAAAGAATACTCATTTTATAATAATGAAAACGTTCATAAATATTTTAAACTTTTTCAATTATTCCGAGAGTCCAGATGGATCACCCTTTTTCAGCTACGAAAAATCTCGTTCAAACTAACAAAGAGTTTTCAATCCCAATAATATGAATAATAATAGGTAAAATAAATTATAAAAGAATATCAATAATATTATAAACATAATTCAAATATTTATCAATTTAATAAATTAATATAAAAAAACGTGCCAACATACGAATTTCAAACTAGTTGACAAAATTAGGATACCAGCGTAATTCGAAAAAGAACGTGAGTATTTAACCTTTTCCATTTCCAGTTTCTCTTCTTAGACTTTGTCCTTCCATACACAATCTTCTTCATTTTTTCTTTCAAATCAACACGCTTTATGAGTGTCTAACATGTGAACTGAGGACTCTCACACCCTTCAGAGTCCACAAGTACTACAAGTTCGTGGAATCTCCCCACAGATATAACGTGTGGGGTCTTGATGGATTAGCAGCAAGAGTGGTTTAGTAAATTCACTGTTACAATATATAACCATATATATTAACATTTTAAATTAAAAATTAGAAAAAAATTATTAAAATATTATTTCATGAAATTATCATGTAGAAGTATTTTTTATTGAAAGTGTCAATGATCAGTCCACAAATCATCTCTATTTTTTTAAAGTGGTGATATGGTAATATCATTAAAAAAAAACATTTGCATTAAAATCTAAAATAATAAAATTTTAATTATATTTATTAATATTTAAAAAAATTGTTAAATGAGTATTTTTTTTTTAGAAATGTCAAAAGAGATGTCAAAATCCCTCCCAGAACCTGCCCCAGCCATCGACCCCACCGCCGCCCCGTTCTAGATATGCGTGTGGGGTCTATATGACTCGACCAATATGACTCAGTCAGTGATCTTTTTTTTCTTAAATTCACCACAAGGAGGCTATCTGTTTGTGGTCGATGAATGGTTGGATGAATACGATGGCCATGTTCAGCCAAATTCTGAGATGGATGAAAAAACCAAAGGTACTGAGATTACTATGTCTCGCTTCAACTGTTGTTGGACTGATCTGTTATGGACTCAGTTCGTTTCTAAACCATTTGCTCGGAAACTGGAGCTGCTGGAAGATGTTTCTTTATATTGTTTTCAGTTTCATTGTTTGCCTTGCCGTATTGTTCGCACCGGCAAGGTCGAGCTCCACCTCTCTCCGGTTGGAAGCTCATTTGGCATTTTTGGTTCTAATGCTCACTTCTGTTTATTCCTTTTTCATTGATAACGTGGTGAAGGGTAAACCTGATGCATACAGTCTCATCTCTTGTGCTGCTTTTGCTACCATGTCACTTAGCTTGTCAAATCTCAGTCAATTTGGATTCCAAATTGATCTACTCTATTTCTTCTGCGGAGCTCTAACAATACAACTCATGAAGATCAGATTGTGGTTAGTCATTGTTGGAGCAGGTTTCACTTATTCCCTCCTCCAGCTTCGTGACTATCCGAGTGACACACCAGAGGAGAATCTTCAGCCCGACGAAGAAAATCAACTCTTAATCATTGAAGTTGATGACACAGAGAGTGATGCACAACAAGCTAATTTTGATGTTGATAGTACTCTAGGTAGTTCACCAGAAGATGAGGATCTTAGATTTCGAGACCATCTACTCACTCAAAGCGATTCACATCCGGAAGATGCTGGTCTTATCATTCAACAAGAATTCATGAATTGTATAAAAGAGCTTGAAAAGGAGAATCAGAGGCTTGTTCCCATAGTTGGTAGCCACGTCGAAAACTACATTAAAGCCGTGTTTGACTCCAAAGAAGTATCGGATCCTAACGTCAACTTGGTGATGGATGTACTTCCATTGGGAATTATGAGGCGCCTTAAGGAAAACGGGAAGCTGATGGTGGATGCAGGTTTCATGGACGAATGCATCGACATTTACAGCAAATCGCGAAAAGCGTTTGTAGAACAGTGTCTACGGCCACTTGGGTTGCAATTTCAAACGCCCAACAAGGACGTTGAAAAGTGGTCAAAAACGTGGAAGGCTGTTGGGAAGATACTGTTTCCCAATGAAATGAGACTCTGCAGTTACATCTTTTCAGGGATACATGATGCTGCGGGTGTCTCCGCAGTCGAGAAAGTTTGCAAGAAAATTTCGACTGATCTACTAAGTTTTACCGATACCACCATAACAGCTGATAACTATTTGCCGAATCTTTTGTCTTACATCGTTCCTAAAGTGTCGGAGTCATTGGGCGAGCTGACACCAGAGTTAATCTCACCGACTTCGGTTCACGAATCGTCTATTGTTGATGATATTAAAGATGTTCGGCAAAGTTTGGGTATGCTAAACCAGTCGAGGGATAGTATTCACCCTAATAATAATGATATTAAAGACGTTCGGCAAATATTGGCTATGCTAAACAAGATTGGGGGGAATATTCTTTACCCCAATAAGGAGAAGACAGGTCTGATAGATGGAGGGTTCCATTTAGTTACTGATTTGCTGAAGAAGAAGATACGGAAATTATAGTATTTTTTTTGGACATTTAATAATTACTATTGAATTGTATTTGAATTTTTTTTTAAATCAAACTAATAAAATAAAGTTATTAGTGGAATGACTATTAATTATGGAATAATTACTTAGAATTTAATTTTATGTATTTATTTTTGTATTTAGACTAATGAAGTTGAACTTATTTTTAAAAAATTAATTAATCCTTTTTAAATTCATATTTTAGCACAGTTCTTTTAATTTACTTTTTTGAAATATTAAATTTATTTGCATTAATATTATAGTGTAATTTTATTTGAATTTTAATTTAAAATTAACATTCTTTTAATATTATAGAGTAAAAAAAATACATAACTTGGATTGAGTAACTACATTCAATCTTTAATCAACATTGGAGATTAGAATCTTATAATGAAAAAAAAATACGATGAGGAAAGAAATATATTATTAAAAATATCCATAAAATCTTAGATCCAATCAATAATAAAATCGAAAATACCTTGTATTTAATAATATCATTTTGTTTATTATGCTTTAATTCAACACTGATTTTATTTACTGATGTTTAGATGTGTTTTGCTTATTATATATATATATATATATATATATATATATATATATATATATGAGATTATATTTAGGTATGTTAATCTAATCAAGATTCCAAATTTTCATAATGGTGTGACATTATAATGTTAAAAAATATTAATACTAAATTGATAACAAACTAATTTATTTCAAATAAAAGAAATAGAGATACTAGTACTGTATCTTTTGAAAATAACACCAATAATTATAATGTGAAATTTAAATAGAAAAATGTTACTAAACAAACATAGTTGAAATTGAAAACAAGTGCCTAAATGATCTACCACGTGTTTACTGCATTATTTTGTTTATATGCATTAAATCTCTACGAAAGGCATCTAAATGAGTAACGGCTGAGCCACCATTTGTAATTGCACGAAGACATATCCGCTGAAGAGTTTTGGATCTTTCCCTGATTCCCCTTCCAAGCTGTGTCCAAATCCATAAACTTTTGCAGTAGCGATACAATTTCACCCTTTTCCACCAAACTATTCACATTAACGTCTTCCTTCATCCTCCAACCAACCTTCCAATCCTCTACTATCATCTTACTGTCCAATGGTTGGTCCATAATTATTGGAAAGGTCAAAAACGGAACCCCAGCAAGCACACCTTCTTTTGTGGAATTCCAGCCACAATGAGACCAAAACCCTCCAATACGAGGATGACACAACACTCTCAATTGGTCACACCATGTCCCCACTAATCCACTGTCCCCACATGAGTTACTCACATTGAAAGTCTCGTATCAACTAGAGATAGGACCAATTCACAGTATATAAGTGAATGTAAACTTTACTTTACAAACCAGTTTTGTAGAGTTTAGTTAAGTTTAAAGTTCACTTCTTAATATAATATTCGATATAATATCAGAGTCGACATATTCAGACTTAAATGCACTCCTTAACAATCCACAGTAACAGAATGCCACTTTCTCGCAAAGCAAATGCAATCTCATCAATTTGAGCCCTTGAAACCGAGAAATGGCTCCCTTGTGAGATGTAAAGAACAGAACCAACAGGTTGTGCATCTAGCCACTCCATGTAGCCATGGCTACTCCCGTTGTTAGTGCTCAAAGTGGGAGTGTTTTGAAGGCTAAAATAAGGTATGGCAGGACCAATAGTGTATACGGGAAAGGGCAGCTATTCTTTTAGGACATCGATGGCTTCAGGTTCGGGCTCGTAAATGGAAGCGCATAAAAGATATTGTGCTCTGGAAACCCATTTGAAACCTTTTAGGCACAACTGCATCATTTGTGTACTTCTACAACTTCCATCGTTTAGCGGAAAATCTGTTAGGCGCATTGTGGAAATCCCAGGAATATAATCCACACGCTTCCCACCAAAAGAAATCCGTAAATTCAATGTTTCCACATATCAGATATGGAATTTCGTGAACTTCAAATAATCTTTTGAAGCAGAAACCAGGACGAGTAGGGATAGTCTTAGAAGTTCGTATTTTTTCTGTAAATTATATCAACTGATGTATAATTATACATTATAATGACTATTTATGCTAAATACAATAAACTTTAAAAAAGAATGAGAATATGATTAAATAATCCTGAACATTATGTACTTTGAAAATACACATTACATTAATAAGATAAATATTAATGTAAAGTCATAAGCATTAATAAGATATAACTTGTAGTCTTTATAATATAATATAACATCAAATTTCTAGGTTTTTTTTTCTTGTTTTGATCTTTCGTTTATTTCACTTTCGTCTCTAACGGTATTGATTCAATGTCCGTAAATTTATAAATCACTGGCACATTATTTAAGATTAACATGTTTTCTTAAAAAGTTTCGAATTTTGATTATCGTCTCTCACTTTAAAAGTTAATGACTTCCTCCTCGTATTTTTTAAAGCACATTGGATCCTATCTAAAATAAGCACATGTTCCTCTTTGTAAAAGGAAAGCATTTAAAAGTAGGTTTAATGTTTCGGTAGGTCTCCATTTTCGTCAAGAATCTCAAATAGGTGTTCTACTTATTTGGTGTGTTAATTGAGTCCTTATTTTGTGAAAATTGTAACAATTAGACCATTGTCGTTAAATTGGACACCCAACGACATTAGTCTTTTGTTGACATGGCATAGTGGACTATGTTTTAATTGAGGTGGACTCTATTACTTGATGTATGTGATTCTGACGTTGATATTTTATTTTTTTTAAAAAAAAGAAATTGGAAAGAATGAATGAAATATTGAGAATGAATTAGGGATTTAAATTATTCAAATTAGGGATTGGGATTGGGAAAACTTCGTTATAAAATTGTAGGGGTTCATGGAAATTGGAAATCAATTACACAGATTGGAGATTCAATTTGAAAAATTAGGGTTCATTCACAGCTAACATTGATACAATCGCGAAGTATGCATCACGATTTATGCAGGCTGAGTTGACATCCTTGCTGGTTAAAAAGGTGTTTCTAGTGACTTGGAGATTGTTCTCAATGGTGCTTCTACCTTCCGCTCGGCTTCTTGTGATGTTGGTTCAAACAAGATCAGTTTTTTCTTTTCTTCTTCAGAGATGCCACTGCCATCCCCAGTCACCGTGACCCATGGCCGCACCCATCAACGTCTCCATTGACACCACCACCATCAACCACCACTAAGAACACCCAAATATCAATTTGAAAACCTACCCCCAAATGCAAGATCAAATTACAAGAACAAAGAAACCCAAATTAAAACCCTAGCCCAAATCACGAAATCAAAAATCTACAAAGAATATTCAAGAAACCTAAATAAAAACCCTTGTCGCGACGTCGCCAGAAAATCAATCTCGTCGCTACAACACTCACTACGAAATGAGAAGGGAAGACGCGTCAGCGTCACGTCACCGTAGCGCCAGCGCAACGCCGTTGCCGTCAGAGCTTGCCTCCCTCCCGCGAAACCCAGTCCCAAAGAAGAAGGAAGGAGAAATTTCTTCCTACGTCGCAAGCTGAACCAAAAGGAATAGGAACAAGAAAGTTCTCCCTTAAGTCCAAAACTTGCAGTAGACCAACCAAAAGAGAAATGACCCTTCAAAGGTGGGTCCATTTACGAAAAAAAAACTCAAAGAAGGAAAGAATAAATTATCTAAATATGGTACTGTGAAAGTGATTAAAAACATACATCACCATGCCACATCAACCTTCCATTAACACTGTTAGGTCCAATTTAATGGCAAGGATCTAATTGTTACAGTTTTTAAAAAATAAGGACTCAATTGAGACATCAAAGAAGTAGGAAACCTATTTACGATTCTGGAAGAAAATAAGGACTGAAAAATTAAAATTTAAATATATCATACAGATAAAAAGAGTAGAGTAAAATATATTATGACAAAAGTAACATTTTAAAAAAAAATAAAAACGAAAACCACATATTTAAAAGCACAATTTCAAACTAATAAAAAATTTATAATAATCAAACTTAATGAGTTGAAGATAAATAATTTGTGATGTTGATTACCTGACAAATTGACAGGGTAATGTCCATTTTGATCTAGAAGGTGATGGTGGTAGAGCACAAAGAACATAGACGCGGACATGGTCCAAAATGACGCCACCGGAATATTCCTTCGGATTCCAACCACCACTGCCCAATACAAAAGGGTGTCAGCTACGATGGCCGTTGGCGGCAGCTGAAGGCAACGGAGCAACTCCTCAAAGGGGGCTTCCATTTTGGTCATGACAGGTTCCAAGAAACCGAGGTGTTCGTTTGTGCGAGTGAGTTCGGATGGTACCACATTGGGGATTGAACGGAGTTCGATGCTGTCGGGTTTTGGGTCGGAGGCGATGAGGGCAAGCCATTCCTCGGTGACCATGAAGGTTACGACGATTCCAGTGTTGTTGGAGAGAAGCAACTTGCAGAAGTTCATAAAGGGGTTGATGTGGCCCCTTGCAGGTAGGGCATGGCCACGAGGTGACAGGGACAAGTTGATGGAGCTGAAGGAGCTTCCATGGTGGACTTAGGGGTTGCAGAAACAATTAAGTCTTGGAAGATGAAAGTTCAAAGCTACAGAACAAGAACACGTGCTTTCATATGTTTGTGTTTAGAAAAGGACCCGATACTTTAACAACTTTTTTTAACACTGTTTTGACAACACCACGCGTCACATTTGGATTGGAGGAATTTGAAATTTTTAATTTTTTGAAAACGTGGAGTTTGAACTACGTAGGGTTTGTTTTAAGTGAGCTTCCAAAAATACCCCTGGTCTGTTTCATTGGAAATCAACGATTGGTGTCCCTAGGTCTTCATTTTGCGTTCTCGTTGTTGGTTCTCTGTGTCTCCCTCCATTTTCGTCAAGTTGGTGTTTTTCGTGGAGGTTGTAGTGCGAAATGGAAACGTCCGGTGAGCATGGTCCGACGACAAAGGTAAATGCTTTCTCGTTCCATTTCCTTCGATGCGTTTTGGGTTTGGGTTTGGGATTGTGTTGTTTTGGTTATTGGGTTTAGTTGTTTTGGTTATTTTGTTTTGGTTGATGCAGTTGACCGTTCGTCACTCATTTTTGACAAAGTATATATGTAGTTTGAATGAATGCTTGACAGACGAGCATCGGTCAGTGATTGCGAACACTCCATTTGCGTGGTTTTTAGATTTGGGTGTTAATGTTAAACTAGGTAGGAATATATTGAGTGAGTTATTGGTTAAGTGGGACTATGGTGAGAGTGTTTTGTATAGAAAGCTCAATTGAAGTGGTCAACTATGGTGACCTGGGTGATCATTTGCAAAAACTGTTAGTTTCAGGCACAAGTTCAGTTCTATTTTGTTCCTTTTTGTGATTCAATGGTGGTAGAGGGTGGGAGGTGATGTTTGGTGACCCCAAGAAGTGGGGAAGAAGCCATTCTTACTGAGGTGAACAACTTGGATAAGTTTTGCGTTGATCACCTGGAAAAATAATGTGGTAACCGTTTACGGGGGCCTGGTAAACGATTACGCGAGAGAAATCAGTGTTTTGTACAGAAAGCTCTACTGAAGTAGTCAACTGTGGTGACTTGGTGATCATTGGCAAAAACGGTTAGATTAAGGCACAAGTTCACTTCTATTTTGTTCCTTTTGGTGTTTCAATGGTGGTAGAGGGTGAGAGGTGATGTTTGGTGACCCCAAGAAGTGGGGAAGAAGCCATTCTTAGTGAGGTGAACAACTTGGACAAGTTTTGGGTTCATGTCCTGAAAAAACACTGTGGTAATCGTTGACGGGGGCCTGATAAACGATTACGCGAGAGAAATCAATGTTTTATACAAAAAGCTCAACTGAAGTAGTCAGTTGTGGTGACTTGGGTGATCATTGGCAAAAACTGTTAGTTTCAGGCGCAAGTTCAGTTTTATTTAGTTCCTTTTGGTGATTCAGTGGTGGTAGAGGGTGGGATGTGATGTTTGGTGACCCCAAGAAGTGGGGAAGAAGCCATTCTTATTAAGGTGAACAACTTGGACAAGTTTTGGGTTGATCACCTGGAAAAAGACTGTGGGAATCGTTTACGGAAGCCTGGTAAACGATTACGCGAGGGAAATTAGTGTTTTGTACAGAAAGCTCTACTGAGGTAGTGAGCTGTGGTGACCTGGGTGATCATTAGCAAAAACTGTTGGTTTCAAGCACAAGTTCACTTCTATTTAGTTCCTTTTGGATATTCAGTGGTGGTAGCGAGTGGGAGGTGATGTATGGTGATCCCAAGAAGTGGGGAAGAAGCCATTCTTACTGAGGTGAACAACTTGGACAAGTTTTGGGTTGATCTCCTAAAAAAACACTGTGGTAATCGTTTACGAGGGCTTGGTAAACGATTACGCAAGAGAAGTGAGTGTTTTGTACAGAAAGCTCAACGTAAGTAGTCAGTTGTGGTGTCCTGGTGATCATTGGCAAAAACAGTTAGATTAAGGCACAAGTTCACTTCTATTTAGTTCCTTTTGGTGATTCAATGGTGGTAGAGGGTGAGAGGTGATGTATGGTGACCCCAAGAAGTGGGGAAGAAGTCATTCTTATTAAGGTGACCAACTTGGACAAGTTTTGGGTTGATCAACTGAAAAACACTATGGTAAGATCACCTTGATCCCCCTTCGATCCTACATAAAAACACAAAATTATATAACAAAAATAAATTAACAATTAATGAGCAATTAACATTTAGGTTGATGACTAACTCGACCTTGCCATATGGCAAATGCAACATGTTGGGTATAATGGGTAAGTAAGGAGGTGTCATGTGGAACTCCTGGGAATCCACCATCTTCATCTTAATTTTCATATTCTTCCTCACTAAAGTCATCCTGCTGCTGAACATCCTCCTACTCAACATAATCATCCTCACCATGTCCTTGATGTATAAACTCTTCCTACTTCTCATGATCATGCTCATCAATAACGTCCATGCGATATTCTTCTACATGTCTTCTACGAGCAGATGTCGTAGGTCGTCTCCTTTCATCATGTGATGAAGATGATGGCTCACCACGAGAAGATGAAGCCTCAACATGATAAGATGATGCACCTCTAGCTCTAATCATTTTTATTAACCATTTGTATTATTAACCAATTATATTATTAATTAATTATATAAAAAAAATAATTATAAAATAATAAATATTGAAACAAATAATAAATATTCGAAAAGTAAAGAATTAATAACAAAATAATAAATAAATAAATAAAATAACAAAAAAATTACTTAAATAATTACAAATTATAACAAAAACATTAGAAATTATAAAATAAATTAAGAAAATAAATAATATGTAAGAAAATAAAATTTACGATTAATAATTATTATTTAACTAAATCATTAATTTAATAAAAATTACAAATTCAGAAACAAAAATAAAAAAATTAAATAAAATTATATACATAATAAATAATATATAAAAATTTTAAAATGAAAAAAAAACAAATTCAAAAAAAATTAACAAACAAATAAAAAAAAATAAAAATATACTCAGAAAATATATTAAATTTTATTTAACATTAAAACATAACATAAAAATTAAAATTAAAGAATATATAAATATTAAATTTTACAAAAAAAAATATAAATTTAAAAAAAAAAATTAATATACTGACATAAAAATGTTTAATCATTTCGTAGGTTCCTATTTGTGCATATTCGTATCAATTAGGTACTCGTATTCTAGAAGAGCTCAATCGATTTTTTTTATGTAAAATTGAGTCAATAATGCCTTGTGGATGACGTTAAATGTGTTGCTTGGTGTCATGGTGAGGTAACATTTAATAACCACATGGCACATAAAAAGGTCATTACATGGAGTTAAATGATTTTAAATTTTAAAAAACTTTCTTTGGATTATTTAATAAAAACATAGAAAGTTAAATTTAGGTTTAATAACCTATTTTGTCCCTAGTTCTACTGAATAATTTAAATTCAGTCTCTTATTTTAAAAGTGTTTCAAATTGGTCTTCACTTATTAAATTTTGCGTCAACATCGTCCCTTTTGTTAAATACGTAGAAATGACGTAAACTCTATTTTCTTTATCATCTGCTACTTTGTGCAACGCAACAGTTTTGTCAATGCTATTTGAGTTTTTTTATTCTTCATAACCACGTGTGAGAAGCCATGTTGGTAAGAAGCGACCAAGTAACACCAAAATGTTAGAAGGTGTTCCCTTTGCTGAAAGTGTCAGTTGCAGAACCGATAATGCTGAAGTTCCAACATTGTCAGAAAGAAGAAACCGAACAAATTCGGGATCAGGGTAAGATAAAAAAAAGTTTCAAACTTTTTCTTGTCTTTCTTTCTTTGGCTTTCTGGAAATTACAGGAAAGAGAAGAAGACTGAAGAGGAATTTATAGAACACAAACATACAAACATAAAGCCAAATAAGTTGGTATGATCTTCTTGTCTCCAAAGTAGCCACACCAACACACTATACTATGCTAGCTATGATATTCTCTCTTGAGCCTTCTCATTTTCATCTTGTTTTTTCTTTCTTCCTCTATAAGTGGAAGCAGTAGATGCATATCTTGAGGTTGAGTGGAGTCAAAGCATGTTTAGTTTAAATTGGGATAATTTTTTAAGCATGTTTAGTTTGAGTCAAATATGTTTTTGCCTCTGATCATTCATAAATTTTAGGTCAATTTGATTTTGAAAATAATAATTATACTTTGTAGAGGGGATAATTCATAAATTTTAGGTAAATTTGATTTTGAAAATAATAATTATACTTTGTAGAGGGGATGCAGTGTTGGGAGAGTAGGGCGAAGTAGAGGTTGAAGGGTTGTGGAGGCCTGGATTAATACAATAATTGGTACTGTTCTAGTACCAATAAACAAATTTTTAATATTGTCAACACCTAATTTCGTCCGAATGACTAGATAACAAGATAATAATGTTTTTATTATTATTTTATTATGTTTGATCTTATTATATATTTTTTTTTATTTTTATATTATTCTATTTTACTTTATTACTTTAATTCTATTTCATGTATTATTATTATTATTATTTTCTATTATTTTTATTATATTTCATTATTATTACATTAGTTTATTTCGTTTCTTATTTTATGTTAATTATACGTTATTTTATTTTATTTCGTATCTAATTTTATTTCATTTTCATTTTATATTATTTTATTTTAATTCTTTTTATTTTACGTTATCGTATTTCATTTCTTTTTCATTTTGTTCCCCTTTACTTTATTATTTTAATTCTACTTTTTATCATATTATACTATATAATTATTTTATTTCATTTTATGTTATTATTCTGATTTTATTTAATATTATTTTATTTTATTGTATTTTATTTAATCTCTTTTAAAAAAATAAAAAAAAACAAAAAAAAGTGATCACTTGCACTTAACGTTCATCTCTGTTTTCAATGCTAACTTTTTTTCTTTTTTTTGGTCTTAAATCATTGCGCATCTATCATTTTTTTGGTGAATTTTTTTGGCTCAGACCTATGTTGCAGCAAGAAGCAATAGCTTTAGCCAGTTGCAGTAAGAAGAAAGGCTGGCAATAGGGTGGCATGAAGTCCTCACACAAGGAAAAAGACAAAAAAAGAAAAGTCAATAAAAAAAAAGAATGATCCTGGGAGCAATATTCCCTGAGTCTGGTACTCACCCTTCACAGACTATTCATGTGGGAACCATCAAGAACCACGGGGCACAGACAAAAAAAAAACGGATTCTGAGTTTCTCTTCATATCTCGGTCTTCCCAAAGAAGCTAAAAGAAACCCCTGGCCATTCGTTGAACAAATTCATCTTGCATTCCAATAACCATTGCCAAGGCCTCAACACAGAGAAGCAGATATGTGAACTTCTGATGAACCCACTTTCTCCTCCATTACATCCATCATTCACCTCTCACCCTCTTCTCTATTTCCTCATCACGCACATCACAGGAAACCACTATTCCCTCAACCCACACCATTAACTGCAAAAACAAAATCCTCCTCCTTTCACTCGTTGGATATCACCATCAACTGGAGTTCACTCTCATGACCATTCTCCCTGGTACTTATGAAGCAGAAAAATAGTGTTTCTTTAAAGTGCCTCCCTGTGTCTAACGCTGAGGGGACTGAAGAAAAGAAGTGAAGTTGAATCACAAGAAAAAGGATTACAAGGACTTACGAGAGAAAAACGCAAACATAGAAGGTAAGTCCTCCTTCGCTTCATCTCTCGCAAAAGTTATGAATGTTAGATGATTACAATCTACTCTTAATTGGGTTTCTGCTTCCGTTTTTACTTGATAACGCCTGGCTTTGTCTGCTCGTATTGAACTTGCAATTATATTGAGTATACATGATTTGCTTCTGCACATTGTTTGTTATTCATTCATCCCAACAAACAGAAACCCAAATTTGCTTCAGCTGATTCCTCCATTCTCTGTCAACGCCCACGGCCCATATCCATCCACCAACCACCAAGAATCCCAAGAGCCAAACCAGATATTGATACTAAGCCTTCATGCCTCCTTTCATCTCCAATCACCAACGAAGGAGTTGAATCCTTGAGCAAGAAACACATACACAACAGGAACCAGAAAACCCATCACATAGAATTCCCAAACATCGTCTTGGCAAGCCTCAGTGGCCGTTTTGTATGATATACGAACCGTGGGACCACACTAGTGGTGGCCTCGGTGGCGGCAGTTTCCGCCTCTGTGGTGGCGGCGACCACGGTAGGAGAAGAGGGAGAAAAGAGTTACGCGCGCCGGCAGCGAGTTGCGTCACCGACGTGACCCTGGTTCGCGATTCGGAGGCGGCGGCGACCGGTTTCAGTGGAGGCGATGTCCGGCGGCAACCTTGGCCGTGACGTGCGACGCCGGTGCTGTCTTGGTTCGAGACGTCTGGGCTCGCTCAGGCGGTGTTCGACGGAGAAGGGAGAGAACTTCCCGCGCGTGAAGAGGAAGGGGGAAAGAGTTGGCGGCGGCTCCGGTGGCGCCCGGTCGCCGGTGACGCCTTGGACTGAGCGGGGGTCCGTCACGGTGGCCGGCCGTTTGAACGGAGGCTGAGGCAGAGTGAGTGGTGAGTGCCTCTAGGGTTTCTCGTCCATGGGAAGAAGCTTAAGTCTCTGGAGTGCATCAGCGTCTGAAATGAGTTAGGATGCGAGAACCCCCAGGGGTTTTCCAGAACTGAGAAGCGAAAAGGGCCTTGGGCCTTCTGATCCAGCTTAAAAAAAAAAAGAAATAAAACCTTTTCTCTCTTACGCGTACCCCCCGTTTCTCACACGCGCACCCCTACATCCATTCCCTGCCTTGGGCTCAGGCCCGTTCTGTTCCTAAAAAACAAGAAAACGAATTTTTTCCCTGCGTCCCCTTATTCTATTTTCGCACCCCTCTCCGCCTGGGCTTTGGCCCAGTTCGTTTTTTTTGTTTAGGCACCCTTGTTTCTTATTTAGTACCTCTGTACCCTTTTTTTTATTTACTTATTATTTTACTTTTATTTCATTTTATCTTTTACTTTTTACTTTATTTTCATTATTTATTTATTTATCCTTTTATTTTATTTTTATGTTTTTTTTTCTTTTTTCTCTTTTGTTTCCATCTTAAATATTTATCTACTTTTTTAAATGCACTTATATAAGAAATGATAAAAAATATGTTTTAAAGGTTAAGTACATGTGTGATCGATTGCTTCGTTCTTGTACTAAAAATATTTTCTCTTTCTTAAATAAAAATTACAAAAATATGTTACAAAAGGTTAAATGCATGTGTGATCGCTCACATTGTCCTTGTGCTAAAAATTTTTTCTCTTTTTTAAATAAAAAAAATACAAAAATATATTTTAAAGGCTAAGCACATGTGTGATCGCTCGCATCGTCCTTGTGCTGAAAACATTTTTCCTTTCTTTCATAAAAATACCAAAAAAATATTTTAAAGGATAAGCACATGTGTGGTCGCTCACGTCGTCCTTGTGCTAAAATCCTTTTCTCTTTCTTTTATAAAAATACCAAAAAATATAAAATCTTCAAAAACTAAAAACATTAACACTTTCAAGCAAATAAACAATCTTTACTCCAAAACTACGTGATCCTTGATTCTTTATCAAAAGTGGAGATACGTAGAAGCAAGGCTAGTCCTTGTCAGGTTCACTTCCTCAAAAATCCAAATCTATCTAAAATCATTTCAAAACAAATTTTCAAAAAGAACTACGTAACCCGGATTTCTCATTCTGAATGAGAATACGTAGGAGCAAGGTCAATCCTTGTCGGGCCCAAAAAACTAAAAAATATATTTTGTTCATTTAGAATTTTATTTTAGGGGATAGTTAAACATTTTGAAAACCACATGATATTCGTGCATTTAGTTAAAGGTACTGCCTTAGGGCAAGCGTTGTAGGGTGCTAACACCTTTCCTATGCGTAACCGACTCCTGAACCCAGAATATGATTTTCGTGGACCGTATCTTATTATTTTATGGTTTTTCCGTAGTTTTCCATAATAAACTATGGTGGCGACTCCAAAATCTCTTTTCAAAACCCGTTCCTTTTTTTGGATCGTCGTTCCGTCGCGATTCTGATTGCGACAAATATATAAGCTACTACATCGTAACATTGTAAGAGACATGGGTCTGAGAAGATTAATAACTACAGTAATAACATCAACATGTTGATTTTTTTCTAGGTTCTTTAACTTCTATAATATACTTCACTGTTTTTCGTCATTTGAAACTTGGAGCAAGAATATCTGTTATTGCACTGAGTATAGTCCTTCTTTTATTTGTAGGAAATTCGAAAACGACATTTAAAAGATATCTAGGAGGTTTTAGGAATGGTTTCGTACTTATAGTAGAGATTCAGATAGTAATGTTAATTAGCTTTTTCTTAATAAATATTTTGCAAAACTTAAGTGACATACACATTACCGAAGGCTTTTGGCCTTCGGTAAATCCGTCGATAAGTGACATACACATTATCAACGAATTTATCAAAAGCTTTTGACCGTCAGTAAAAAAATAAAGATTCGTCGGTAATGAAAATTTACTAATGGATATATATCCGTCGGTAATATTAAAATTTTTTGTAGTAAGTGGAGGAATTTGTTGTCCAACCAGAAGCCTAAGAACAACATGATAGTATTATTGTTCTTGGAACACTTCGAGAATCTTCACCTACATTAGCACAACCTGCAGAACATACCATAGTGGAAGTCGAACCGGAGCCCATACCACAAGTTCAACCGGTAGCTAGTGCAAGTGCAACTATGTTAGTTGGTGGAGCCCAACCTGGTGCAGCAGAATCGGTCACTACAACAGGAGTAGCAGAATCTCTGGACATAGAATTAGCCACTACAACAGGAGTAGCAGAATCGACCACTGCAGCAGGACTAGCAGAACGTCGGCAAAACCATGTAAGACAAGAACTTTTTCGAGACTATATCACTAAATTTACTTTATTAACTTTTGGATTTATATCCGAAATTTCGGTTGATAGCATACTAAAAGAGGTCTGGATTAATACATTAACGGGTACTGTTCTAGTACCAATAAATGAATTTTTAATATATAAGTTATTACGTCGTAACATTTTAAGAGAAATGGGTATGAGAAGATTAATAACTATAGTGATAACATTAATATGTTGATTTTTTCTGGGTGCCTTAACTGCAATAATATACTTCACTGCTTTTCGTCATTTAGAATTTGGAGCAAGAATATTCGTCATTACACTGAGTATAGTCCTTCTTTTAATTGTAGAAAATTTGGAAACGACATTTAAAAGATGTCTAGGAGGTTTTAGGAATGATTTCATACTTAAAGTAGGGATTGGGATAACAATGTTAATTAGCTTTTTTCTTAATAAATATTTTACAACACTTAAGTGACATACACATTACCAAAGGCCAAAAGCCTTCAGTAAATTCGTTGGTAAGTGACATACACATTACCAACGAATTTACCAAAGGCTTTTGGCCGTTTGTAAAAAATAATAAAGATCTGTCGGTAATAAAAATTTACAGACGGATATATATCCGTCGGTAAAAATCCGTCGATAATATTAATTTTTGTAGTAAGTGGCAAGAAGCCCAAGAACAACCAGAAGAAGAATTTGGTATCCAACCAGAAGGCCAAGAACAACATGGTAGTATTATTGTGCTTGGAACACTTCTGAAATCTTCACCTGTAGTGGCACAACCTGCAGAACATGCCATAGATTTACCGACAAATCTTTATTTTTTTTATCGACGGCCAAAAGTCTTTGGTAAATCCATCAATAATGTGTAAGTCACTTATCGACGGATTTACCAAAGGCTTTTGTATGTCACTTAAGTTTTACCAAAGGCTTTTCGCCTTTGGTAATGGTTATGTCACTTAAGTTTTGCAAAAAATTTATTAAAAAAAAAAGCTAATTAACATTGTTATCCCAATCCCTACTATAAGTACGAAACCATTCCTAAAACCTCCTAGATATCTTTTAAATGTTGTTTTCGAACTTCCTACAATTAAGAGAAAGACTATACTCAGTGTAATAACAGATTTTCTTGCTCCAAATTCCAAATGACAAAAAGCATTGAAGTATATCATAGAAGTTAAGGCATCTAGAAAAAATCCACATGTTGATCTTATCACTATAGTTATTAATCTTCTCATACGTGTTTCTCTTACAATGTTACGATGTAATAGCTTATATATTAAAAATTCGTTTATTGATACTAGAACAGTACCAGCTATCGTATTAATCTAGGCCTCTTTTAGTATGCTATCAACCGAAGTTTCGAATATAAATCCAAAAGTTAATGAAGTAAATGCAGTGATATAGTTTTGAAAAGTTCTTGTTTACATGGTTTTGCCGACGTTCTTCTACTCCTGTTGCAGTGGTCAATTCTGCTACCCCTGCTGGAGTGGCCGATTCTATGTCCAAAGATTCTGCTACTCCTGTTGCAGTGGCCGATTCTGTTGCACCAGGTTGGCTCCACCAACTAACATTGTTGCACTTGCACCAGCTACCGGTTGGACTTGTGGTGTGGGCTTCGGTTCGACTTCCATTATGGTATGTTCTGTACGTTGTGCTACTGTAGGTGAAGATTCTTGAAGTGTTTCAGGCACAATAATACTACCATGTTGTTCTTGGACTTTTGGTTGGACAACAAAATCCTCCCCTTACTACAAAAATTATTAATATTACCGACAGATTTTTACCAACGGATATATATTCGTTAGTAAATTTTCATTACCGACGGATCGTTATTTTTTTACTGACGATCAAAAGTCTTTGGTAAATTCGTCGATAATGTGTATGTCACTTACCGACGGATTTACGGAAGGCTTTTGGCCTTCGGTAATGTATATGTCACTTAGGTTTTGCAAAATATTTATTAAGAAAAAAGCTAATTAACATTGCTATCCCCATCCTTACTATAAGTACGAAACCATTCCTAAAACCTCCTAGATATATTTTAAATGTCGTTTCCGAACTTCCTACAATTAGGAGAAAGACTATACTAAATGCAATAATGGATATTCTTGCTCCAAATTCCAAATGACGAAAAGCACTGAAGTATATCATAGAAGTTAAGGCACCTAGAAAAGATCCACATGTTGATGTTATCACTGTAGTTATTAATCTTCTCAGACTCGTTTCTCTTACAATGTTACGATGTAATAACTTATATATTAAAAATTCGTTTATTGGTACTAGAACAGTACCAGTTATTTTATTAATATAGGCCCCTTTTAGTATGCTATCAACCGAAGTTTCAAATAGAAATCCGAAAGTTAATGAAGTATATCCAGTGATATAGTTTCGAGAAAGTTCTTATTTTCATGGTTTTGTCGACATTTTGCTACTCCTGTTGTAGTGGCGATTCTGCTATTCCTGCTGTAGTGGCCGATTCTGTGTCAAAAGATTTTATTACTCCTGTTGTAGTGGACAATTCTGCTGCACCAGGTTAGGCTCCACCAGCTAACATTGTTGCACTTGCACCAGCTACCGGTTGAACTTGTGGTATGGGCTCTGGTTCGACTTCTATACGACATGTTCCGCAGGTTGTGCTACTGTAGGTGAAGATTCTAGAAGTGTTTCAAGCACAATAATACTACCATGTTATTCTTGGGCTTCTGGTTGGACAATAAATTCCTCTTCTTCCTCCACTTACTACAATAATTATTAATATTATCGACAGATTTTTACCGACGAATATATATCTGTCAGTAAATTTTATTTACTGACATATCTTTTACCGACGACCAAGGAGTGGAGTAGCGATGAGACGACGAGTGGCGATGATGAGAGATGGGGAGGCATGGGAAGTGCACCGGACGGTTGGATTGGGGATGGGCTTGGATGTAGATGTTGAAGAGGTGGGTGTGGGAGGGTAAGAAAAAGGTTTTCAGGGAGTGGAGAAGGTGAGGTTGGAGTTGGTTAGGAAGAGGAATGGGAGAAGGTTTCCACGCAACGAGATTTATTGTGCCACGTGTTATTAAATGCTAGCTCACGCAAGGCAAAAAATTTAACGTTGTCCACAACATTTAAGGGCATGGACATTATTGATTCAATTTTATATAAAAAAGGATTTAATATAGCTATTTCAAAATACGAAGACCTAATTGACACAATTCTGCACAGATAGGAACCTCTGAAATAATTAAACCTATTTTCTATTAATAACTTTAAAATAATTTTAGATAAAATTCAATGTAAAATATAATTATAAATAAAGTTAATTTTGTTAAAAAGATTTACTAAAAATATCAATTTTAATAAAAATATTTTTATAATATTTATATAAAAATAAAATTTTGTTTTAATTTAGAGATGAACAAAAATTGTTTAATTTAAAAAAAAACTAATTGAAACAAAATAAAAATACGAAATCAAAGTGAAATTAAGATAATGACAAAGAATGTGACAGTGACATATGACATGACAGTGACATGATATTATCATGGTCATATCACATTGTCATAGTTATGTATCACGATTTTAGCTTACATGATAAATTATTTTTTTAAAACATTTTAAAAAACAATATAAAAATAATTAAAAAATATCTAAAAAAAAAAGTTCAACAACCATTGATATAATTACACCAATCAAGTCTTTTTGTTAAATTGACAAAAACAAAGTTAATTCTATGGTAATATGATTAAAAAAATCTGTAACTTTTTTTTCTCTATCCTATGCTCTTTCTCGCATGCGCTTTCTCTCTCTCTTCTCTATTCCTCTTAATATTAAATTTACTTATTAATGATTTTCAAATGTTTTGAAGATTACATTGAATACTACCACCAAGCTCACCTCCACCTCCGCCTCCTAAACCACCACCACCGTGACCAAATCCACCACCACCAACCCACCTCCACCTCTTAAGTAGACCTGTCAAAACAGCCCATTTTATAAGATTTGACCCTAGCCCATGTGAGTTGGAGCCAAAACAAGCTCATAGGGCCAAAAAAAAATTCATTAAAAAAACCCACAGGACCAAATATTCCTAAAGTCCTATGGGTCAGGGCAAGCCTATAGACTTTCCTTTTTACCATGAAAAAAATATAATAATAAAAGTAGAAACAAAAGATAGTCAATTCTACAACAACAAACCCAACCTCAAACCCAACTTAAACCGCATAATAGAAACACCTCTGCAGAGAAACATATAGCAACTGAAGGTTTATTTTATGATTAAATGCTGAAACAAAAAACATCATATCTGGAGAATAAAAAGCATATCCAGATTTTGTTTTCTCACTTACCCTTGTCACGGTTCATGCTTATTATTGATCATTGTTCTTTACCAGATCCTGTCAGTGAATTGGCAAATAGAAGCCACTAAAGCATAATCTAAAAAATATAAATTGAGAACCAGAAAGATCAGGAGAAACACTCTTGGTTCCTTGCTTTGAATCGAAAACTACTAAATACCATATGAGATTAGATTAGAAAGTAGTTGATTTTAATTAAGATAAGATTATTTTAAGAAGACAAAGAAAAAAGTGGTAGAAAAAGAAACAAAGGGGATAATAAAATCAAATGACAAGTTGACATATATGTAGTGGTTTCCAACCTAATTGGTTCAGATTAAAAGGAAAATTGGGTCATAGAGTTTATCTTGTTTTATAGAAAAACTAGGTCAAAATAATTCTTAAAATAAAAAATTCTACAACATTACTATCATGGCTTTGAATTGCGATCCATTACCCTTATGACTATTCACAACACATCAAAGCATCAATGAGAGGAACATGGATTGATTAAATCAATCTTTTTGGGGTCCTGTATTGAAGCTGGTACAGAAAATATGTATAAGTGTACCTTATAACTAGTTTAGGGGCAATATGTACATTACACTCCAATCAAATACCCTTGAAACTGAATAAACTGCACTCAAACACCAAATTTCACTCTTCTTGCTTTTACTAGAAACTTTATAATGAATAATTAGAAATTGATGCTCCAAAGTAACATGATAGCCCATTCCACTTGGTTACCCAACTGGTTCTCTGGATTGAATCCCATTTAAATAACCTTAACTATTTATCTGAAAGAAAGAAGATTCTCACTCAATTGATTTTTCTGAAACAGTATATCAACTTCTGTATACAGAGAACTCTAACCCTATAGTAATAATTACAGAGAGATCTCTAAAATCTTCTAACAGTTTCTAGTAGTACACCCAATATCCTACTAACAATACCTTAGAACCTCTACCTTTTCTGTGATGACATATTATTTAAGTTTAAATTTAAATAGGATTATTGTGATGCAAATTTAGTATTGCAACTTAAATTTGTTGCCAACCTTTAAAATCTTTTACGTTCGCACATCCCAATTAAAGATGGCCTAGTCCCTATTAGTCAGTTAGCTGGATTGTTAATTAGAGAGATAGAAATGACAAGATATAAATGATAGGAAGAAAAATAGAGATCAATCTTTTCTTTAAGAGTGGGAATTGACTGAATAAGTTTCTTTCCAATACGCATTATATCTTGATGGAAAGACAGGTGACTTTTGTAGGTTTGCCAGTAAACATCATCTTGAAGCTATATAAAGTAAATTCTTATTCATCATCAGCAATTTTGCTGTTCACGGGATCTAAACTGAACCAAAAATGAGGTGGAAGGTCCTTTACCTCAAGGACAAACGCCCCACACTAAGAGGACGCAGACTTAGTGCGTATTATGTAACTCAACACTAGTAGTACCACACTACTCAAATTCCCAAAAGTTTATTAAAATCCAACCTTTCACCCTCCTTCTGATGGGATCGATTTGATTTCTTTTGGCACGAACTCGATAACCTAAAAATTCTTCACTAAATTCACACTGAGCTGACTCAAAGAGACTACTCTGCTTCTATACAATGGCTCAATCTTACAAACACCAAAATCACTTCTCATAGCCACAAACTTACATGTGGATAAACGGGTGCTTCACCATAACTTCGACCATATATCACCAACAAACACATTCAAGATACTATTTCTGGTTCACACTCATAAACATAGAGAGACAAATAAACATGAAGTAGGTGAGAAACGAAGTGGGTACCTTCAAAATGGGCAGTGTGAAATCGACAAGCAAGAGGGTGATTGAGAGAAAGGTCGAATTGGGTTTTGCAGTTCTTGCAAGTTTTGAGGTTGATGCTGCCATCAACAAAGTGTTTGTTCCGAAAAAAATGAAAATGCTTCGTCGTCGCAAAAAAAATGGGGGCTAGGGGGCTAACCCGGGCCCAATTCAATCTCAACCCATAAAATGGGGTTTTGGGGGGTAGGGGCTTTAGAAAAGCCCCCACCACCATCACCTGCTCCTCCTCCAATGCCTCCACCCACACCTTGACCAAGTCCGCCACAAACACCGACATCGACTCCGTGACCAAGCCCACCTTCCCTATTATTCCATTACCATTGATGTCTCTCTGTCCTCGTTCTAATGCTTCTGCACATTTATTTATTTTTCTTTTTCTTTTTCTTTCACACCTGCACGGTAGTCTTAAACTACTTCTGCATCATTGGGGTTTATCCTATTCATTCAGCTTTATTTGATTATGCAGAGTTTTTCTTGTTCCTAGCTTGGTTAATTTTACAATATCAAAGGTTAGTGATTAATTTCTGTTTGTAATGAGATGGTGACTAATGAGATAAAATCTGCCTGCTTTTGACGAGGAGATTGTACAATTTTCACAAAGATAGTAAAATCATCGACTTCCCTTTTTTGCATGCATGTGATCCTTCCAAGATGAGAAGAGAAAAATGTGTTCTCGTACCATTTGAAGACCCGTTCAGTTTTCTTCTCTCTCTTTTTTTCAAACGATTTTTTGCTAAAGCAATTTCATTCATTTCTCATTCAAAATTTATCGTATTTCAAAATTATTTTAAAGGTTTAATATGTATTTTGGTCCCTCTTTTCGTAGGGTCTGTTTAAAGTAGTCCTCTTTTTTTTCAAAAGTTCACTAACATCCTACTTCTCGCAAAAACGATGCACGTTAGTCCTTTTTGGTTACGGCGTTAAAAAGACTAACGGCACAGCTGCCCAGCTGGCACAAAACTGATGATTTGTACAGTTATGGTTGAGGTGACACTGTGAATTGCTGATTCATCTTGAAAGCAAAGAGATTCATGGTTGTTTTTCCCAAATTAAAAAGCAAAGTTAAGGTTGTTGGTGATTCGTGCTACATTTGTTCTCAAATCTAAAAGCAAAGGTTACGGTTGTTGGAGATTCGTGCTACTATTGTTCTGAAATTTAAAAGTAAAGGGTTAGGGTTAGGGATGACTTCATCACAAAGTTGTTCTTCCTGTTCGAAGGCAACGTCCAAAGGATTTTCGCAATCCTCACACGGTATTGTTTCGAGGGGAGTTGGGATAACTCCTATTTGCCACTGTGGTGATTTTGCTGTAATGAAAGTTGCCAGAACTTCAAGGAATGCTGGGAGGAAATTTTGGGGATGTCGTCATTACAAGGTGTTTTGAATACCGTAGTGACTTTTATGTGTATTGGATTTTATGTGTTTTAACATTTTTTTGTTCTTGGTGAATAATAGAGTGGATTTTCAACTGGGATGTCATGTAGTTTTTTCAAGTGGTGTTCTGAGGACAACGCTGATGATAGAGATGGTACAATTGTGAGACAAAGCAACATGATATTTGATCTGGAAAATAATGTGAAAGAGTTGCAGAGAAGGATAAAGTTATTACTTGGAGTTGTGTTTGTTGTTATTGTGTTGAACATTATGACATTGTGGCTGTGTTTAGCTTGATCTTAGGTGTGCAATGTGCAATTTATGTTTTGTTCATGTAATGGCTTAGGTGTTTAGCATCATGTTTTGTTGATGTAATATGAGTTGTTGTAATATGAGTGAACAATCTGAGTTCATGCAATAAAGTTTGTTTTAGTCCCCCCTTTGCTTTAAAAATGTTAAATGTGGTCCCGCATTGCTTTAAAAATTGTTCACGGTGGTCCTTCTTTCCTTTAAAAATTGTTCAAGGTGGTCCCTTACGTATATGACTGTAATACATATTAAGGATACCTGGCAAAAAACAGATATAATTACATAATATCACTACTTCCAAATATCACAACATAATATCAATACAACTATAATAACATATTTAATTAAAGTGCTTAATAAGAATTCAACATAGACAATTAAAGTGCTTAATAAGAATTCAACATACACAATTAAAGTACTTAATAAGAGTACAAAATACATCCAAATGCATCCAAATACGTCCAAATTTTCATTTAGATCTATGGATCTTTTCTTCTAATATTTAACTTTTTCCTTCGTTGTGGCTGACTTAAATCTCGAATGGAATCTTGACTTGGTAGTGGTGGGTGGTCAGATTGGGGACTTGATGGCTGTGAAGGTGCAAGGGGTTGTGAACTTTGTGCCTGTGCTGGTTCTGTTGGTTCGATGATGGTTGGACGTAAAGGGCACAGTTTTTTGTTGTGCCCTAGTTCACGGCAGATGCTACATTTCTTTCGTTGCCCACCAACACTCATTTGGGTCCCATCTTTCGTTAGCTCCCATGGCTCCATTCTTCTTTTTTTCTTTGGTCTCCCAGGCATGTTCCTCTTAAGTGGTGGCAGTACATAAGGAGAACTAGTTTTTTCCCATAGGAGGTGGCCATTCACAAGATAGATGATGGACGCATATGTCTCTTCATATGTGGATTTCCTGAACCAAATTGGAATAAAAGTTTCTGGATCTACATTTGAATAGTTCATTGATGCAACTGCATGACAACATGGGATGCCACTGATCATCCACTTCCTGCAGCTACATTCTTCATTGTCCAAGTCCACTATGAACTTGTTCCCAATGACTGAAACATGCCTAACCTTAAAAATCCTTCTTGTAGACCAGCTGAATAAATCAACATAAATAAGGCATATCAACAATTGGATATGAACATCAATAAGGCACAAGAACAACTGCATATGAACATAAATAAGGCACAAGAACAATATTACCTTGGGATCCAATATCTTGACAAATTACATTCCTTCATAAGTCTCTTTTTGATCTTTGGACAAACATTGAAATCCATAGATGCCACCTTGGTTCTGTTCGTGGCCCATCTTTTCATCAAATACAGTCTAATATCCTCCAGCATGGTTATAATGGGTTTTCCTCTAGACTGAACAAGAACACTGTTGAATCCTTCACTGATGTTGTTATCTAGAGTATCACACATTGCTTGAGTTCTGAACCTACTTCTTGACCAATACCTATTGCACGAGAATGAAGAAAATGGGTTACCAAACATCAGTAATGCAGAATCTTTGTGCATGTAATGGAAATAATGTACCTTGGGGGAATGGCTATGAGGTATTTATATGCTTCTTCATTCACTGCTCTGATATTCAACATCTCTCTCTCCCAAGCTTGGGGGTATGTGCTTGTGGCAGCCCTCCACATCAAATTCTTCAATATCTGACCAGAAAATCTTTTCCTAAAGTTAGCATAAAGGTGCCTGATGCAGAATCTTTGTTCTGCCCTAGGCAAAAGCTCTTTGATAGTTGGCACCAACCCCTGCCAACATCAATTTTTTAATCAAACACACATGATTAATAAAGTATGCATAATAAAATAATTTAAGTACTGCATGTACCTTTTGCTGGTCAGACATTCACGTGTACGCCCCACAAACTTCATTGCCCCCAAGGTCTTCAACCAATAATTGCAAAAACCAGGACCAACTATCTTTATTTTTGACTTCAACTACTGCATATGCAAGGGGTAGCATTTGCTCATTTGGATCCCTCCTAACAGCAGTAAGCAGCTCTCCCTTATAAAGACCTTTCAAAAAACACCCATCTAAACAGATGATGGGCCTACAACTAATAAAATTGTCCTTACATGCTTTAAGACAAACATAACATCTCTCGAATATGGACTGACCATTATCACTGTTCACTTTAACCTTAACCGTTGACCCTGGGTTACTTCTCAATACCTCATGTGCATAGTCATAAATCCTTCGAAATTGTTCTTTAAAATCCCCTTCACGTTGACTTGATGGCATTAACTTCGCCCTTCTTGCTTTAGAAATTGTTACATTGGTGTTCCATTTCCTTAATGCTTTGGTACGTAAAGACTTATCTATTTCATGACTCAACCACTTACTATTCATCATTTTAATGTTCAGTTGCCTGCTGCAAGAATGAACATCAACAATCTTCCTTAACTACCAAATCTTGCGTGATGGCAAATACCCACAGTAAGCTACCCATGGACACTTTTTTTGCCCACCCATGCATCTCACCCTTACCCTACGGTTATCATTTTTTACAAACTTAAGAGCCCTCCCAGCATGAATAGCATAACTTCTAATGGCTTCCTTAAACTCATCCTTATCGGTAAATATAGTACCAAGTTCCCATTTGTAATCTGACATTGACTTCTTTTTCCCAATTGTAGGAAAGGGACCTGTCGCAACCGGAATCGCGACGGGACGACGATCCAAAAAGAAACGGGTTTGAAAAAGAGATTTGGAGTCGCCACCATAGTTTATTATGGAAAACTACGGAAAAACCCTAAAATGATAAGACACGGTCCGCGAAAACCAGATTCTGGGTTCGGGAGTCGGTTACGCGTAGGGAAGGTGTTAGCACCCTACAACGCCTGCCCTAAGGCAGTACCTTTAACTAAATGCACGAATATGATGTGGTTTTCAAAATGTTTAACTATCCCAAAAACAAAATTCTAAATAAACAAAATATATTTTTTAGTTTTGTGGGCCCGACAAGGATTGACCTTGCTCCTACGTATTCTCATTCAAAATGAGAAATCAGGGTTACGTAGTTCTAGCTGAAAGACTGTTTGTTGTTTGGAAAAGCAGATGTTTTTAATTTTTTGAGATTTTATGTTTTTAATATTTTCGAGAAAAAGAAGGTAATGAGTACTAGGCCGACGCGAACGGTCGCACGAGTACTCATACCTTTTTAAAATGTTATTTAAATATTTTTAATTATTTTTGAAAAGAGAGATAACGATATTAAGCACTAGGACGATGCGAACGATCACACGAGCACTCATACCGTTATCTACTTATTTAGGAAGACTTGAGAGTATTGAGTGCTAGGCTGATGCGGACGATCGCACGAGCACTCATACCCTCTTCTAATATTACGTAAATAAGAGAGAAAGGTATTGAACACTAGGACGATGCGAGCGATCACACGAGTGTTCAACCTTTAAAACATATTTTTGAAATTTTATTTAAGAAAAGAAGAAAATGTTTTTAGCACAAGCACGACGCGAGCGGTCACACGTGTGCCTAACCTTCAAAACGTATTTTTTGTAAATTTATTTAAGGAAGAAGAAAAGGTTTTTAGCACAAGGACGACGCGAGCGGTCACACGTGTGCCTAACCTTCAAAACGTATTTTTTTGTAAATTTATTTAAGGAAGAAGAAAAGGTTTTTAGCACAAGGACGACGCGAGCGGTTACACGTGCGCTTAAACCTTTAAATATTTTTTGTAAATTCTTTTTTATTTAAACTACAAATATTGTATTATTAAATATATATTTTAAGATAAGTAGATGTTTAAAATAAATAGATAGAACAAAATAAAATAAGACAATAAAAGAAAATAAACTAAACAAACAAAAGAAATGGAAATGGCTGAACGGACGTTAGGACAGTATTCAGAATAGCGAGCGCTCGTTGGGGAGAGGACGAACGTCCGTTGGGGAATATAACGGACGGACGTTTAGAAATGTGAGCTGAATGACGAGCGTTCGTCAAGAGATATGACGAACGGACGTTGAGAACGAAGGCTGACTGACAAACGCTCGTTGAAGAGATGACGAACGGACGTTGAGAAATTGGGGCTGAATGACGAGCGTTCACTGGGAAGATGACGAACGGACGCTAAAAAATGGAAGCTTAAGGAAAAACGTTCGTTATTGAAATAGCGAACGGACGTAAAGGCTTAAGGCTAACGAACGCTCATTCGTTTAGCTAACGAGCGCTCATTCGTTTGGATAACGAACGCTCGTTAGGTAGAAGGCTGAGCGAACGGTCGTAAAGGCTTAAGTTTTAACGAGCGCTCGTTTATTTGGAAAACGAGCGTTCGTTGTGGGGAAATGGCGAACGGACGCCAAATAACGAGCGCTCCAAAAGAGGCCTAATGTTCCGGACGTACGCTCATTTCTGGGCTTGGCCTAGTCCAGTGCTCTCTAACCTAGAATTTTCTAGGGGTTCAGGAGGTTCACCCTCATTCCCACTCTCCAGCTCACGTCTTCTCTGACCCAAGGTCTCCAGCTCTGCACCACGAACTCACCACCACCTCTGCCATAACCGGCCACCGTCGCCTCAAACAGAACGCGCCTTGGCCTCGCCGGCGACCCCTCGCACCACCAGAACCACCGTCAGCCAAGACACCACCGTCTCCACTCCTCTCTCTTCGAAAACCAGCGATTCTCAGGGATGGTTTTCCTCCATCTGCATCTCCGATCCGCTCGTGCCATCATCATCCATCAACATCAACTTCACCATTGCTAAAACCTCCACGACGAACACGACCACTGTCACGATAATGTCCCTCCCCGTGCCTATACTCGTCCACCTCCTCGGCCACCTACACGGTCACCATCACCTACCAGGACGACCTTAGCGACGCCACTGCCACCACCACACATCAGACTACTACTTCCAAACCGCCAACCACGAAACAATCAACCACTCTCTTCCTCCCCATTCGAGGATTTTCTCGAATGCCGAATGCCCCCCTGCAACACCATTTTTCCCTCTCTGCCTCCCCTAATTTTTTAATGTTTACTGATTGGTTTAATGTTGGTTGAACCTCATTAATTTGGTATTGGAAGAGATGAGTGTGTTGTGTGCATATGAGCGTGAAGGGGATAGATGATTCTGATAATGGTGCATGGGCTGACGAGATAAGGGTGAATGGAGCTTATGCAGTAAGCATACATGATGAGTCTGGATGTACAGGTGAAACAGAGACTTACCTGCTGTTATGGTTGCTGCTATCGTTCGCTGCGTAGCCGGTGATCTCTTCTCACCGGTGCCGGTGCCAACGCTGATTCTGGATGATGATTCCAGATGATCCTTTCTCGTGTGCCCTCTTTTCCCCTTTTTTCTCTCTGATCCAACAAAATCCTCCCCCCAAAATCTTGGAAAAAATTCTCTTGTAACCACCTGGTCCCCTCTCCTCAGACCTGCTTCCCATACGCCTTTTCCACGTTTTCTATTTTTTTATTTTTTTATTTTTATTACTTTTTTTTGTTTCAATTATACTTTATTTATTTTCATTATTTTTATTTTTCAATTTTTTTTATCTACTTTGATTAATTGACTTTATTAAAACAAATTGCAAATAAGAAAAATAGAAATTGAATTAAAAGCAAAAATCTAAATACATAAAAAGAATAAAATAAAAGAAAAATAATAAAAACAATAAAAACACATTTTTTACAAACCCGGACAAAATTGAGTGTTGACAGGACCTCTACTTGGTTTGTCCTCAGTTTCATCCTCCTCACTTCCACTATTATCTGGAGTTAACAGCAAATCTGACTTCCATTCATCATCTGACAACCCCCTACCATCTCCTTGTGCTTCATTATCACTGTCTTCCATCCTGTATTCTGAATCACTATTGCCCAAAGCAATACCCAAATTACCTACCTCCTCCAAGTTCTCTTCAACAGTAAAATGTGCTTCATCCTCAGTATCCACTTCCACTTCTTCCTCACTGTCCACTTCCACTTCTTCCTCACTGTCCACTTCCACTTCTTCCTCACTGTTCACTTCCACTTCTTCCTCAGTGTGCAGTTGTACTTCTTCCTCAGTGTGCAGTTGTACCTCTTCCTCACTGTGCACTTGTACATCTTCCTCACTGTGCACTTCTACTTCTTCCTCACTGTGCACTTCTACTTCTTCCTCCACTCCACCCAGTTCCTCTGTGTCAACCTGCACTCCATCATCTCTCTCCAAGTCACCACCACAGTAAAGAGGACCTTCCTCAACCTCCTGTTGCACTTCAACAGGACCTTCTACACCAACCTCAACACCACTACCCTCACCACTCTCTACAGGCCCTTGGCAAAGGTAAAGAATTTCATCCTCATTTTCTACAACCACTGCTTCGCTCACTTTATGTACAACATACAAGTTGACTTTCCCCAACAATTTTCCCACATTCATCATGTTCAAAGCTCCTTTATCGTCATATAGCTTATATAAAACATGTTCAATATCGTAATATAACTCATGTACTTCAATGTAACCCAAATCTTTAAGTGAACCTACTACTCCAAAATAGCTCCATGTATCGGGGTCAATGTCCCAATAACATATCTCCCCACCTATATAATTAAAGGGCACTTCCTTTATCAAGGTCCCACCGTGGTGGACCACTACCTCAAACCTATCGTTAGACATCCCTACACTGCAAATGGAAAAGGGGGACCACTCATTAACTTAAATTAACACACCATGGGACCAATTTCAACACCCAACGCTAGTACTTTTTCAAGAAACCCCCCACCACGCCACAAATATAATCATATTTTAAACACAACAAATATAGAATCCACCCATTAAATACAAATCTGCACTGACAAATATAGAACAACATAAAAACAGTAATGCGATCACTAACCTCACTAGCACTGACGAACGAATGACGCTCTTGGACGAACCACGAACTTGATTTCACCAAAAATCAAAATCTACACTCTTGGAAAGGTGATTGTTGAACCCTAAATCGCCCCAAACTCGCCAGGAGATTTTACCCCAAATGTAATTAATCCTAAAATTATTTTTAACTCTAAAATTATTTTTAACCATATCTTTTAAATTAATTACAATTATTTTAAAATATTTTAAATCATTTTAAATTATTTTAAATCATTTTAAATTATTTTAAATCATTTTAAATTATTGTATTTTAACACATACCAACAATTCACAATGCCACCTCAACCATAAATGTACAACTCATCAGTTTTGTGCCAACTGGGCAGCTGTGCTGTTAGTCTTTTTAACGCCGTAACCAAAAAGGACTAACGTGCATCGTTTTTGCGAGAAGTAAGATGTTAGTGAACTTTTGAAAAAACGGAGGACTACTTTAAACAGACCCTAAGAAAAGAGGGACCAAAATACGTATTAAACCTATTTTAAAACTAAGTGTCTCTTTAAAGTATGAATTTCCTTTTCTGGTTTACCAATAAAGTCTAACATAGTTGTAAATAATTAAGTTTCTAAAACATCTGAAAGAAACTTAATTCTTCGATATTGCATATATGAAGAATATTTTGTTTTCATTTTTTTCTTCTATTCTTCTTAAAAACAATATTTTGTCATGTGACTACTCTCTGCTAGATATCTTTTAGCAATCATATTTAATTATATCTTAAAAACAGTTTTAAAAGAGTTTTTGAAAATTAAAATTAAACACATTTTAATGACCAAAATGTTCTTATTTTTATGTATTTCCTTTTTATTTAGATATTTATGTTATATATATATATATATATATTTATATATATGGTTTGTTAATTTATGTAACCTCTTAAAGTGTACTAAAATTTAGACTAATAAATGAAGTATTTATAGACTCAATTTGAAATTAGGTCAGAACATCAATAATTCACAATTGTCACGAATAATCAATTATCCTAAATGATAATCAATTATTTATGAATCATTTCAAAAGATAATTTTCCTGAAATAATCGATTATCCCAAGTGGTAATCGATTATTTGTGAGCTTATGCAAAAGATAATTTTTGAGAATAATCAATTATCCTTGAAGATAATTTATTATCTACAAATCATTTCATTTTTAGTTTTTATTGGTACAATCGATTATCCCAAGTGATAATAGATTATTCTAGTGAGTTTCGAAAATAATTTTACGTTGAATTTTTGTGTACATCTATGTATTCTAACTATTGAGCTATTACAAAAGAAGTATTACAAAAACTTATTCTTCAATGAACATCAATTTCTTCTTGTCTTTAAGCATTTCATCATCAAAATTCTTTTGGCTTTAAAATAACTTGTTGCCAACATAAAGCCTAATCCTTGTCCTTAATATTTATCTCAATGTTCTTTAAGTTGCCCATAATCTTGTTCAAGTCTACTAGCCACTCCACAATCATTCTTGATTTAGTCATCTTAAACACAATTGTTACTTTAAACTAAATTTAAGTGCCAAAGATTTGGTAACTTAAGTTTCACTCACACCAATGTAACAATCTTTTCATTAACCATTTCTCTTAATGATTTATCACTGATACTCATAATTATGGTGTTTATGACCTTATTGATCATGTCAGCCTTTTCCTTCCAAGAGGTTTTAGAGCCTATTTTCCTTTTCTTAGAATCGGGTAACATCATCTTAGCTAGACACCCCCACACTCTTAGATATTTAAGGTTAGGTTTATAACCTCTACATAGCTCATAGGGAGTTTTACTAGTTTTCTTATGAGTTATTCTATTTTGTAAAAAACACGTGGTAAGCAAGGCTTCTCCCCAAAGGTTATCAGGTGCATTAGAACTAATAAGCATAGCATTCATCATCTCCTTAAGAGTTCTATTCTTTCTCTTAGCTACTCCATTAGACTTAGGTGAATATGATGGAGTTACCTCATGGATGATACCTTCTTTAACACAAAAGTCAGTAAATAAAACATATTCACCACCTCTATATGATATAATCCTTTTAATTTTCTTATTTAATTGATTTTCTACTTCTGCTTTATAGGTTTAAAACACATCAAAGGCTTCATCTTTATGTTTTATTAAGTATACTTTGGTGTATCTAGAATAATCATTTATAAAGGTCAAAATAATTTTTACCTCCTTTAGAAAGTTTGTTTCAAATCAGTTAGATTAGTATGAATTAACCCTAACAGTTTAGTTTGACGTTCTACAAAAAAACATGTTTTCTTTTTTATTTTAGATTCTATACATATATCATATTTATTACTCTGTTTATCATGCATATTAATTAATCCTAGTTGTTTTAATTTCATAACATAGGAAGAATTCAAATGTCCTAATCTAGCATGTCATATATCATATGAATCAACAATATAAGTAGAATAAGACAATTCATTAATATTCTCAGAAATATTAAGTACAAAGAGACCTTGATCACAATCCCTTCCCCACAAAACATTATTTTTTGTCATTAAAATTTTGTTAGACTCGAAAAACACTTTAACCCCCACTTTTCCTAATAGTTCTACAGAGATTAATTTAACTCTGATTGAAGGCACATGTAGCACATCACTCAAGGCCAGAATCTTTTCAGATGTGAGTTTGAGAAGAGCTTTCCCTTTTCCCAGAACAGGAGTGGTCTTGGAATCACCGAGGTAGACGTGTTCTTCTTCATCCCCTACACTAGTGTAACAAGTAAAGACACTTCTGTTTGCATAGATATGCCTGGTAGCACTAGAGTCTTCCACCCACTTGCTCACATTGGTCATCAGATTTACTTGGAAAACGACCGCAACGATAATGTCATCTTCTTCATCTATATTGGCCTTAGGAAGATTGTCGTTTCTTGCTCTACGCCTGCACTACGGTGCATGATGGCCTAGCTTCCCACATGCGAAGAAATTTCCTTTCTTCTTAAAGGTGGGGTTAGATGTGTTGGGGCAATATTTTCAATAATTATTTTTTTTATTGTTATCAGGTTTGTGTTCGTACCTTTTTGGAGCAGGTTTGCTTCTATCATGTTTGCTTTTGCAGACAATGCTTTGGCCCTCACAGCAACACATTCTTTCCTGTTGGTATCTTCAATAATTATGTGAGTGATCAGCTTTGAAAGTTACATTTGTTTGTGTCTATGTTTTAGTTGTTCCTTGTAATCAATCTAGGAAGGTGGCAGTTTCTCGATCAGAAGCTTTGAAACAAACTCATCTAGTAGAAGAATGTTCTCCGCTTTGATATCTTTGAGTAGCTTGTGGTACTCATTGATTTGTGACTTTATGTCCTTGTCTTCAACCATTTCCCAACGATAGTAATTCCCAATGATGAATCTTTGTCTAACTATATCTTCAGCAGTGCATTTGAGAATCAACGAATCCCAAATGTCTTTCGCTTCCTTATAGGAACAATACACATCGAACAAATCATTAGAGAGTGCACTAAGTAAAGTATGACATCATACCTTGTTTGCATGAACCCAATCTTCAACTTCTTTTGAATTTGGAGGGAGACTAGAGTCAGGTTTTGAAGATGAAAGAGCAAAAGCGACTTCGTACATGTCTAAGAGGGTTGAAACGCGTTCTTGCCAACACCGAAAATTTTGACCAGAGAAGACTTCAATTTTTGATATATCCGGGAAAGGTTTCGAATACCGTCCGAGTTCCGGAAACATATTCTGATTCTCCGGGATTGAGTTGTTGTTGTTGTCAACCATAAGTCCTTAAGATTGTTGTATAAGTTGACAATAAAGAACAAAGATCACGAACAAAGGATTTCCTGAGGCTTGTAGATCACTGTCCTTAAGGACTTATCCGCGGTGTATTGCGCAAGCTCCCAAGATACAACAGGAACATCTCTCAGAATTTCTAAGGATCTCAGAACTAGCAAGGATCTCTATAAAGAGAATAAAATAAACCCATAATATTTTTAGGGAGAGAAGAAAAGAGAAAGAATAATTTCTGATGATATTTTGGAGTGACAGAATTCTCTATTTATAGAGTTTATCAGGCCCAAGACCTAAAATATCTGTAAGAGAAAACCTTTTTTTATTAATAAAAGGAACGTGGAAACAAATATGAACGTTGGGAGCATGCCTTTAGGAAAAATATCTCCAAAACAAATGTTGGAAGCAAGAGACTTGCAGTCCAAGCTTAGAAAAATTCTTCCACATTTGGCTTTCGCAACTATCCATCCAAAACTTTTGCAGTATTATATTAAAATAATATATATATATATATATATATATATATATATATATATATATATATATATATATATATATATATATATATAATGTCACGCGTTAAAAAAAAACATAACATAATCCAAAAAAGAATTGAAACAAAAAATCCACAAATGAATAAAAATAAAATGGTTTAATACCTATTTTGGTCCCTACTTTTATGGGTTTGGTTCAAAATGATCCTACCTTTCAAAAAAGTTCAGTAAGACCCCGTAATTTGTTAAAAAATGTTCAGTCTAGTCCTTTTCGCTCACACCGTTAAAAACCTAATGGTGCAAATGCCACCGTGGCGCAACCTTATTGAGTTGTCAAGTTTGATGATACGTGGATGTTACACTGTGTAAATATAAAAAAAAAAATTAAAATGACACATCAGCTTCATCTTCCACCTTCACTGTGAATTTAGGTTTTTTCCCACGTGACATTAGAGGTCGTCGTCTCCTTCTTCCTCCCCCTCTCCCTCTCCCTCTCCTCCCCACAATAAAAAGCAAGGGTTACATAACTGTTGCTTGCAAGTCCTACTAACATGGAATTAGCATGCAAGTCCTACTAACATGGAATTAAACCGTCGCTTGCTTTTTCTACCTTTTTCTTGGTTTTAAGCTGTTACAGCTTTTTTGTTGAAGCTTGAATTTGTGAACAGGTAGCTTTGGCAAAACAGAGAGTTGATGAATATATTTACTCTTAGTTGATACAACAAACTGGCACCCAACAGTCAGCGTAAGTATTTTCCATATGATTTGGGTCCATTCAAATTGTAAAATTTTCCAGTCAACAAGAAACAGCTACTCCACTGTAATAATTAAGATCTTTCTGTAAACATTTTTAACCCCATTCTAAAGGTGTCATTTTATAGTTCATTGATAGTGTAAAATTGTTTAAGTCTGCATTGTGGATTAAAACCAATAAACTATTTTTTAAGTGATTTATTACTTCAGTCTGAGATTCAAAATTTTTAATGAACTTTTCGTGTCTTAAAATTATGTGCCCTTACCAATGAGCAGACAACTGTAAACTACAAATCAATTTGTTGTTTAAGTATATTTAATGAGAAATGTTAAGAAATCGAAACCCTAGAAAAATTGAATCAGCGACGCATCTTCTTGGGCGAGGTTTCGGTTCAAATAAAGCTTATTCTCCATTTTCCAGCGAAGACTGAGTTTCTGGGATTTGGGTTCACAGAGTTTTTGAGTTTTTGGGATTTGGGGTTTCCAGAGTTTCTGTGCACAATGAGATTAGGGCGTGTGAGAGTGAAATATAAGAGGGTTTTGCTCTGATATTTGTATCCCTCTTCATCGGAGTCGGAGTGGAAGTGGAGGTGGGAGCCGACGGAATCAGAGTGGGAGGGAGAGGCGTGCTTGGGAAGCTGGTGGAGGTGGAAGCTGATGTGTCATTTTAAATTTTTTTAATATTTACACAGTGTAACGTCCACGTATTCATCAAACTTGACAACTCAATAAGGTTGCGCCACGGTGGCATTTGCACCGTTAGGTTTTTAACGGTGTGAGCGAAAAGGATCAGACTGAACATTTTTTAACAAATTATGGGACCTTACTGAACTTTTTTGAAAGGTAGGATCATTTTGAACCAAACCCATAAAAGTAAGGACTAAAATAGGTATTAAACCAAACAAAATATATAAATACAACCAAAATACAAAACCACGGGACTAATATTTGCTGCTTGTCATAAAAAAACTTCACAATTCCTTCAATTTTTTAATTTTATAAACAGTCTCAAATAGCAAAGTCATGCTCATAGACTTTAGAATCCAGTTCAAAGAGCCGAACACTTCATAATAATCACACCATCACAATACCTAATACCACTGTATGATTCCCAAGCTGTCCATTCAGTGATTAAAGCTGCAGGGGCCATTTAAATTTATTACACATTCTGGAGCTGGAATATGGACCCTCACCGTATTAATGTCCCAGATCAGACCTCTTAAAAATAGTTCAAGTTGGTAGAATCCATGAATATTACATTCAATTTACTACATTGGCAAATCATGTACAAGGTGTCACTTCTGGTGCTCTACTTGATTGTTTTGTGGGAGGACTTAAAATCGGACATTAAACGTGAAGTAATTGCACAATCACCCCTACGTTACTAACGACTGATTGTTTTGGCCAAAGTCTTCGAAGAAAAATATAATACTAAACCCAGAACCTACCAATCAACCTATCTCCCTTTAAGCACGAGCCACAAACACAAACTACATATACTGCTGGCCAATCACTCAAATCCACCACCATCACCACCTCAAACCAATCAAAAAACCAATAACATTAAGAAGATGTAAGCAACGGAAATGCAGTTAAAAGAAAAGGGTCTTTGTTTCACATGGGACGAAAAGTTTACTTTTAATCATAGGTGCCCAAACAAGCAGTTCCTGCTCCTACAAGTAGAAGAGGAAGATGATACTCGGTTACCACCTGATCCCCTAGATGATACTAGTCGCATAGAGCCTCCTGATCTAGAACATCACTTATCCTACAATACCCAAAAAGGATCTTTTGGATTACGAATTGCTCATTTTCTTATTTTACCGATACCAAATTTTCAAGTTTTAGTGAAAAATGGCAATGCATTAGTAGCTGAAGGATTGATCAAAGAGTCGGAAGTTAAAGTACAGGGCCAGAATATGAAATTACCAGCTTATTTGCTTCAAGTCTCAGGTGCTGATCTTGTTCAGCTTGGTTAGCCACTCTGGGTTCTCATGTGTCTGATTATAGTACATTGACACTAAAGTTCTTCATGGGCAAGCAATTCGTTACCCTACATGGGGAAAAACAAAAACTTCCTAGCATAGCTCAATATATAATCATATAAGACGAATGCAACATATTGATTCCATTGCGGAGCTTTTCACACTCTATTTTGAACAACCTAATTGGCCTCAGGATCAATGGATGGATATCCCTAAGAATATGGAACCAGAATGAGCATTACTTTTGTACACTTACAGACAAGTCTTTGCTTAAGGAGGGAGTCGTTCGATGGATAACGTATTTTCTCTCATTCTTCAAGAAAAGGCACAACGTGATCATTGACCACAATTCATCTATTTCTGTTTCTAATTCGCTTGCTTTCTCGATTTATGATAATCAAAAATCCCCAAATGTTAAATTTTAAAAATATAAAGAAACAATGCCCTATTGTGATTTACTTGCTCATAGAAAAGAAAAATACTACAAGTTTGTCGGTTACCCACCCAATTATTTCAAGAATAGTCCCAATAATGTTGCTAATCAAGTTGAATCTTCGCCTCCTTCTTATGTTGATTTAACTCTAGCTTGATGTAAAAAATTCATCAATTTTCTTGCAACAAAAATTCAATCTGAAATTACCTGATATTGCTATTAATGTTTCAGGTACAAATAAAAAATTTTCTTCAATTAAAAATTCTTCTTGTTGGATTTTAGATTCTAGTGCTATACCTCACATATATGTTGTTTTTCAAATATTTATCATTCTTATACTTCTGTTTCTAATTCTTCTGTCTTAATTCCAAATTCCACGAGAATTAAAGTTGAAGGTATTGATAGTATCAAGCTTAACGAGGAGATATTTCTTCATAATGTTCTCTATATTCCTATTTTTCGTTTCAATCCTTAATTGCTTTAATTTGTAATAATCTTTTTCATTTTCTCATGGAACCTAATGTTTTCGTTTTACAAGAATTATAAACATAGAGAATGTTTGGCACTGTTAAACTCCTACACGACTTTTTGGTTCTGGATTTTACTTTATGTTCTCCTGCACCTTTTATTTTCCTATGAGATTTTGGCACAAAAGATTAGGCCATCTTTCTGTTAAGATGTAAACCTAAACTTGATAACCGTTTTAACTGTCAAATGACAGTTCTATGGCCCTATCTCTGTATACATATATCAGTTGCTGGTTAATGAAAAACAACTAGTTTTTCTCTCTCTATTCTCTGTCACGCTTTATCATATGTTCATCTGCACCAGCGCTATCACTTTCTTCTTCAATATATAAAATTGTGGTTGATAAAATTCCCTTGATTGCCATTGATAATTCTTTTGATTGTGACATTTGCCATCTTTAAAAACAAAATAAATTGGCATTTTTTAATCATACTTTAGTGCAAATTATTTTGACCTTATTCATGCCAATATGTGGGATCCTTTTAAACATGCTACTTATATTGATTGTCGTTATTTTCTCACCATTGTTTATGACAAAAGTTGTTTTTCCTGGGTTTATCTTCTTATAAGTAAAAATGATTGCTTGTATACAATCCATAATTTTTGTGCTTATGTTGAAACTTAGTTTTAACACTATAGTTAAAGTATTTCATTCTCATAGTGCTAAAGAATTATCTTTTAAAGATTTTTTTTCTCTCTTAAAAGGTGTGATACATCAATATTCTTGTGTTGAAAAGCCTCAACAAATAGCATTGTTGATCGTAAACATCTTCATATTCTTAATATTGCTTGCTCTTTGATGTTTCAATCAAATGTTCCTCTTGTTTATTGGGGTGATTGTATCAAAATTGTTCCTTTTAATATGAATCACATTCCCTCTCTTATTTTAGGAAATTAATCTCCTTGAGGTTTTGTTTGATAAAATTCCTTATTATGTACATATAAGGGTTTTGGTTCTTTATGCTATTCCTCTACTTTTTCTTCACATATCATAGACATAAATTCAGTCCTAGAGCTACTACTGTTATGTTTTTAGGGTATCCCCTGATTATAAGGCTTATAGATTGCTTGATATTTACGCTAACTAGATTTTTATTTCTAGAGATGTTTGATTTTATGAAAATATATTTCCTTTTAATCATATATAGACTAATTCTACGGATATTTTTTCAGCCTATTATTCTTAACCTACATCAAACCAATGACATTACTGATAGTGATTGTGATTTTAAGCATCATTTTAGACTCTTCTTCCCCTACCCCTTATGACAATTTCCTGGGACAAATGCTCAGTCCATATATATATATATCATCTCTACCTATACTGATAATCACAATCCTCCTCCATGCAGGTATGTTCGTACCACTATTCCCCTGCTTATCTTTCTGAGTATCACCAATATAATGTCACTTCTGATTTAAATAGTACATATCCAATTCGTCAATGTCTTGATCATTCTCGCATTTCAAATTTTCATAAACATTTTATTTATCAAATATCCTCTAATTTTGAACCTTAGAGCTATAGCCAAGCTATAAAATATCCCCATTGGAAAGTTGCTATAGAATCTAAACTTCAAGCCATGGATATAAACCAAACTTGGACCATTAATTACTCCTTTTTCCCCTGGTAAAAATCCCATTAGTTGTAAATGGTTATTCAAATTAAATTTTGATGGTATTGATTCTATACACAGTTAAACTTGTTGGAGGTTTTTCTCAACAATGGTATTGATTTTCAAGAAACTTTTTCTCCTGTGGAAAAAATTACTACCCTTAGACTTCTTTCTATATTGCTTTGAAAAACTAGAATCTTTCAGAACTTGACATAAACAATGCATTTTTAAATGGTACTCTTAGCGAAGAAATTTTTATGGATTCCTTAAGGATATAATCATAATTGTTCTTCTACCACTTGTCAACCCTTAGTTGTAGGTTAAACAAATCTATATATGGTCTTAGACAGGTTTCACCAAGTTGGTTTAATAAATTTTATCCTACTCTTATTTCCTAGGGTTTCACTCAGTCTATGTATGATTCCTTAAAGGGTTTGCTTTCAATTTTATTGTTGTTTCGGATTACGTTGATGACATTATGCTTGCTAGTCTTAGTTCAACTATCATTCATTTTGTTACTACTATGTTGAATAATCATTTTAAATTAAAATATCTTGGCAATCTTAATTTATTTTTAGGATTAAATCTTTCTCGTCCAAGTATGGTATTTTTATGTCAAAGTCATTATGTCTTGTCTATTCTTTCTAACTTTGGCATGATGGGTTGTAAACCATTTTTAGTTCCCATGATGTCGAATGTTAAGTTTCATTATAATTCAGGTGATCCTTTACGAGATCTAAATATTTATAGACATCCATAGATAGATTACTTTATTCAATTATATACAAGCCTAATATTTGTTATATTATTCATAAAGTAAGTAAATTTTTGTCTAATCCTTGTTTTGAACATATGAATGTGTAACGATTGAGAATAATGTTGTCATTGAGGAAGAAGAATGGGTAGAAGAAATGAGGGGCAAGGAGGAGTTAGTTGGGGACCTAGGACACATGGCATATGCAACAAAAGATAGCGGTAGACCACAACATGTGAGGGAGAGAAAAGTGAATACATGGCTCAAGGATTTTCATTGGTGAATGAATGGATACAAAAAGGAAAATTAGTGGGCATTTGGAGGCAGGCGATGATTGGAAATATTCTCTCTCTTGATGTATTTCTTTCATTACTGAATTTTTTGTTTAGTTGATACTACAATTTCCTTACAAGGACCTTCAATTGAGTTACTAAGTGGTTGTTGAGAAACACCTGGTGAACTAGGTACAATTGGAGGAGCACAAAAAACAGGAATATTGATAGTATTAGAAGGAGACATATTAGAAGAAGAATGATCATTAAAATAAAAGGAAGACTCATTGAAGGTGACATTTGCATATATAAAATAACGATCAAGAGAAGGAGAAAAACACTTGTATCCTTTCTTTGATTTAGTAAAGCCTAAAAAAACACATTTGTGTGATTGATGAACTAACTTATCAAGACCAGGACCAAAATTATGAACAAAACATGCATACCCAAACACTTTTAGAGGTAAGGGGTGAAGGAGTTCATAAGGAAATAAGATAGAATGATGTAAAAACTGTTATATTAAGGCACAAGTTCACTTCTATTTAGTTCCTTTTGGTGATTCAGTGGTGGTAGAGGGTGGGAGGTGATGTTTGGTGACCCCAAGAAGTGGGGAAGAAGCCATTCTTACTGAGGTGAACAACTTGGACAAGTTTTGCGTTGATCACCTGGAAAAACACTATGGTAACCGTTTACGGGGGCCTGGTAAACGATTACGCGAGAGAAATCAGTGTTTTGTATAGAAAGCACTGCTGAAGTAGTCAACTGTGGTGACCTGGTGATCATTGGCAAAAATGGTTAGATTAAGGCACAAGTTCACTTCTATTTTGTTCCTTTTGGTGTTTCAATGGTGGTAGAGGGTGGGAGGTGATGTATGGTGACCCCAAGAAGTGGGGAAGAAGCCATTCTTATTGAGGTGAACAACTTGGACAAGTTTTGGGTTGATCTTTTGAAAAAACACTGTGGTAATCATTTACGAGGGCTTGGTAAACGATTACGCGAGAGAAGTGAGTGTTTTGTACAGAAAGCTCAACTGAAGTAGTCAGTTGTGGTGACCTGGTGATCATTGGCAAAAACAGTTAGATTAAGGCACAAGTTCACTTCTATTTAGTTCCTTTTGGTGATTCAGTGGTAGTAGAGGGTGGGAGGTGATGTATGGTGACCCCAAGAAGTGGGGAAGAAGCCATTCTTGCTGAGGTGAACAACTTGGACAAGTTTTGGGTTGATCTCCTGAAAAAACACTGTGGTAATCGTTTACGGGGGCCTGGTAAACGATTACGCGAGAGAAATAAGTGTTTTGTACAGAAAGCTCAACTGAAGTAGTCAGTTGTGGTGACTTGGGTGATCATTGGCAAAAAATGTTAGTTTCAGGCACAAGTTCACTTCTATTTAGTTCCTTTTGGTGTTTCAGCGGTGGTAGAGGGTGGGAGGTGATAACAAACCATGCCAACATATAACTTTAAAACATTTCATTGACATCAACAAAATTCAGCATAAGACAACATTAATAACAATTACGATAGACAACATACACAACATTATTTAGTGTAGGTTTTATATATTACAGTTATCTATGAAATGGTGATAGTCTTCATAATATACTATTACAGTTATCCAAAACCAACTATTCTTTGTTTGGTTCTTTGGATGTTGATGGTTGGTCAGATGGAGGGACAAATTTGCAGAGGATGTCATCCACATTGAGTTTCTTCTCTGCCCACATAGGTAGTCGAATGACAGGTTTTGGGGTCTCCTTCACGAGCTCAATTGTTGGAGGACAAACATCAGCTGGAAAAACCTTCACTACATTGCGATGCACGATATTGAGGTAGTAGTTTTTCCGAAATTTAGTGAAGGGGTGCACCTAAATGAACATACCAAATTAATTAAAACAACAACAATGAAAGGCAAAAAAAAATTGTAATTTAAGTAGTGAATGGATGAGTTACAAGATTGAGTAACATAACAGAACCAACTCCAATATTGTCTCCAAATTGAGGATGTTTAAGAACTTTCTTGTTCAACGAAGCCTTCATTGTGGCAGTTGGGTCTTGCTGACATATAATAATGAATTAATCAACCGGAACAACTACTCTGAGAACATCTTGTGAGAAGCATGACCATGCAAAGAAAGTCTTTCAACCGCCCAAGCCTACAATATCATAATATTATTTAATGACACCTATTTGACAATGTTCTCCATTCCATTAACATAATAAACTATAAATCATGTTACCTGCAACACGGCCACATTGCCATTAAGAGTTAGTGACTGCGCGATACCTCCTCTCATAATTTTCTTCATACATTTATTTAAATTTTGTACAATATGTTTATGTACACCGGTGTACCAATCGTATAGACACAAACTATCTAAGTCATCTAACACTGCAAAAGGCATGTTAAAAACATGTCTTGACTTCCTAGGAAAATAAAAAGCATCCAAATAGACTAATATATATAACCTAGATACTACATCAACCTCAATGTTTTTATCATGCACAATCACATTAAACATGTCCGTCAAATCCTTCAAACTGATGATTTTTTAATTAAACATTTCACCAACCAATCCAACTACTGATTCATCAAATGGAATCTCTAAACCACCTATTTCTAAACCTGTGCTCATGAACACATCAATAATAGAAAATGGCACCAATTGTTGACTAACTCTAAACTATTATCATGCCCGGCCCACCGGCACACCATCACCTTCAATAATTTCAAATTGACATCCAAAGGGCTTAGAATGTTCAAACACCACCTAAATGGAGTCATCCTAATGCGCTCTACATGACCCTTTCCTAGTAAGCGATTCATTTCAATAATGATCGATAAGTCCATCGAGGTAAGAAGCCGCCACTACACAAAATTATGATAACTTTATTAATTACAAAACTTATGAGGATAAAACATAATCTATAAAAACAAAATTAAATTTTATCTCACACTTCGTTTTTGGGCTTCCATTGCACTTGCACCAACAGAACAACATTCCACACAGGTTAAATCATTACGCTTAATGACACACTATAACGCAAATGTACAAAATATAGTTAGGGTTCGTGCATTTTGGCTTACAACAAAAACACAACCACAACAACAAAGGAAAAGAACAATGCACCACAACCACGTCGAACAGACGAAAGTCCACAACACTGTCACGAAAACCAAAACGACACCAGCCTTCGAACGACAGAGAAGATGGAAGAATAGATGACACAACGACAGAGATGAAAGAAGTCAAGACGAAAGTCCACAAAACTGTCACCACCCCCAAATCGACACTAGGGTTCCAACGACGGACAAGATAGAGGCTGGATGACACAATGATTCGTGGACAGAGCGTTGCTAGGAATTTGAAAAGCGCGAAAACATTTTTGTAGTCTTTCCCTTCCTATTTTTCCCTTCCACTCAATATTTTTCTGTTTTTTTTAATTATTTTTGGCCAATGCAAAGCTGCCAGCTGGCATTGTCAAAACATTGGCAAATATATCTTGTCAAAGAAAAATTTTCGTTTGGAAAATGATGAAAATGATGTGTTTCGTCTTATATTTATATTGGTTGAATCATTTCTTTCCTTTTCATTTTCGTTGCAAAAGCGCAGTTTTTTTATTTTTTTTTTCTTAATTTAGTTTTTTTTTAAGATTTGATATATGATTATGTTTTTTTCTGTATTTTACTAATACATTTAGAAGAGGTACCACGTGTGAGATTTTTTATTTTAAAAAAATAAATATTTTTATTTTTATATTCTATTAACCTTTTTATAATCTTGATTTTTAAATATAAAACATGTCACATGTCAAATTACACTACAAAAATAATACATTTTAGGAGGGGTTATTTTCCGGCGGTTTCAGACACCCCGATAACTTCCGGCGGTTAATAAGAAAAACCGCCCCTAAATATTTTATTTTTAATTTTTAGAATAATTTCCCCTTACCCCTCCCGCCTCTTCATTCCTTCCGCATAATCTAAATTTCTCCCCAAACCCTAATTCTCTCTCCCCGCTGCCTTCAATCTCCCAAACCCCTTCATTCCTTCAACATAATCTAAATTTCTCCCCAAACCCTAATTTTCTCTCCTCGCTGCCTTCAATCTCCCAAACCCCTTCATTCCTTCAGCATAATCTAAACTTCAAACAATTTCTTCAAAACAGATTTGTGGTTCCCCGCATCCGTTTGGTTCCTCGCATCACAATCTTCAAACAATTTTCGTGTTGGTTCCTCGCATCTGTGTGGCTTCGTGTTGGTTCCTTGCTTGGAAACGAGGCGTTCGTCAAGATATCTTATTATAGAAAGAACACAATACTCTCAACAAGGTTCCGATCAATTTCGTGTGTTTTATGTTTTTGTTTTGTTTGGTTTTTTTTCTCTCTAACCTGAGTGCATGTGTTGCGCTGAAAGAAATAGAGGTGGAGTGTGAGTTTTTGAAGAGGTGGTGTGAGAATCTGACGGAGGAGAACAAAAGGAAGTGCAAGAGCTCAGTGCGGAAGACTTGAAATATGATTTAGGTATGAATTAATGGAAAAATAAATCGCATAGCAGGATTTTATGGTTAGGCTAATAAATTGTTTCCAACTTTTGAGAGTAGCTTCGTTACTCATGTTATCTTGTTGAGTTTGGAATCATGAATGTGACATTTGATAAAAATGATTAACATTTGCAAATAACGAATTTAACCTTAATAAAATTGTCTTTGCTTACCAATCTCAATCTTCACAACAGTAGAGTGTCGTAAAGACCAAATTTCCAACTATAACTACATTATTTATTATACAGTTTAACTGATATCATTACACAGGTTTAACTTTTTTCTGATATGGATGATTTATTACACAATATATTTTCTGAAATTGTTTGTAAAATTTTTAACTTTAATTTTTATGAAGTTAATGAATTTGTAATACTTAAGCATGAAAGTGTGTAAAATTTGTTTTGATCAACTAGTTTGCATGGAGCCATTTTTCCACTCTAACTGTCAGACCCTTCATCCAATCACACAGTCAATGTAACCATTTGATTGCTTTGTTCTTCCCATGTGGATATGAGTCTCTTGCTTGAACCTCGCTCCCTTGGACGAAGCTTCCCTGAAGCTTCTTGGCTCCTCCTCACCATAAATGAACTTCTTTTTCTTATCTGTTTTTCATGAGTTTTTGTCTCATGTAGACAAACTGAGATCCAAGAAGACAAGACCATGTAAGTATTCTGAGATTTTAATAACAATTGTTGTTTGTTTTGGTTGTTAAAATATTACTAGACTCCTAATTTGTTGATGAAATTTCTGTGACAGAATATCCCCTCAAGACTCAGTCATGTATAGACCATTTATGACATGCGATGATTAATAAACACATATTACATATCCCTCTGCTTGTAAACAGAAATAGGTACCCTTTATTGATAGTGTGTTTTGGTCTATGTCAGAATCAGAACAAGGTTCCAACCTCAACGCCTCAACTAGTGATTTTCTTATGATGCAAAGACCTGCCAAAGGGTGAAAAATCACTTTGTATGGTTTTGCTTCTGATAAACCATTTGATTGAACTTATTGTATCATTTAAATAAGTTCATTTAAATACTTAGGCAAGGTATTATCCTAATATTGCAAAATCAAAGTAGACATGGTCAAATAAGTTCATTTAAATATGATGACCGGATAGTATCGCTTAAAAACAATAATTTAATTTTAATTTCAGGTATGTTTTGATGTTCATTCATTATTTACAAATGAGAAGACTTGTCATCCTTCCATGCTTGCAGGTGTGTACTTCAGACTTCATTCTTCTATTCCTCTACGTTAGCCTTTACTTAGCCTTTTAAGAAGTGGAGTGTCACTGGCTCTACTATTAATGTTTCAGAAGTAACCATTTATTTTGATCTACACATAATGGTCTGTGTTTCCATTTTCTACATAATGAAAAAATTGATTAACTAAGAGTTCTAGGCATCTTTTCATTTTCATTTTCCATACAATTGGCTGGAAAACCACTTCAAATTTTTATGTTGTGACAAAGCCTTGTTAATGGCAAATCACTTTTTACTCTTGAGAAAACCACTTTAGCAATTGTGTGGCTAGTGTCAATGGAATAACTTTTTTGCAGTATGCAAATCACAGATGTTCAGTTAACTTTGTCAAGTTTGTACCTCATTAAACATTACCTCATATGAATAATTTTGTAATTTAATGATTAAATACTATTTTTTGTACAGGAGATGGAGACAACGTATTATGTGACTGTGATATTAAATGTGCTTCCTTTGATAAAGTTATATATGCAGAGAACTCCACATATCTAATTAAATTAAAATAATTTTGTTTTTAATTCATCTATAATAGTTTTGGTTTTTATCATTCAATTATTCAATTAATTATTTTAAGTAATTACTCATTAATTATTATCTTTGTTATTTTCATAGTATAAATTACTTATTTCAATTTCTCTCTTAATATATAAATTATTTGTCTATGAAATTTTGGGATTTTAAAGCTATTTTAAAACTGACAACAACGTTACATACGTTATATCTATCATAGTTTAATGACTCAAATTATGCAAAATTTATGTGGATTATATATTAAAAAGAATAAAATACTTACTGAAACATTTAAATAATGATAAATTTAGTTAAAATCAACATAGCACTCTAGACTATCAACCTGTAGTTTACACTACCTTCACTTGTTGTATGGTGAAGAAATACACTTATGACAACTTATATTCTTCTGTATGATATAAAGTATATTAGTAAAAGAAATTCAAAGCTAAAAACAACAATTCATAATATTTTTTCCCAAACAAACTATGTAACTTTGATCTTGTATTGTACTTGGATATGCAAGGGTAAGGGCTCGCCCTTTCTAAGCTGAAAACGATAAAGAATAACCAAAGCACTTTGTACTAGATCAGGACTAACTCTATTCTTTGTTTTCCATAATAACTAAAACTGGGATAATGTATTCGAGCCTTTTCCATACACAGAAAGATACTCCCGATTTCTCAAAATTTGTCTCTCTTCTCCTAACCATTATGCACTGGTACAATGGGTTAGCTGGATAAAGTCTCCTTTCGAGATCTTCTTCTGCATGTAAGTAGCTCAAATGGTAAATTTGGTTTCTCATATGATTACATTCACTTTTACTTTAGAAGTGACTATGATCCATACCATTCATTATAATCACACTGGAGATGCTTCACTATTTATTTGTAAATATTTTTCTTTTACGAGACATGATGTTTTCCATTTAAACCATAACTATATTAAGGTCACTTTTATGGACTTGGCATAAATATTTATGCTGTAAAAATGTCCTCTCTTGCTGTTAATTTTAATGTTACTTTTGGAAACCTCACTCATAATCATGAATCAATCAAGAATGAATTTTGTTGTCATTTCCTCATATAGCTTTGTTTGCAGTAGCTGGAGGTTACTCAAGGATTTTGTGACCCTAACCCTACTGAATATGTTGATAGTGAGAAAACAGAGCCTGGACATCGATTCAATAAAGGGGGAGTTCATGAAGATTATAAAGAATGGCTATGAAGGTTCTCCTAGGAGGATGGAGATGTCCATCCTGTTAGCTTCTCAACTGCCAAATTGATGTTAAGAAAAGGAATTCGGTCTTCCATATTGGCTTGTTTGCAATGTATCACCAGTTCGAGTGAGGATTATAGTGGCTAGATCTATTTTATTTTGATTTATCTGCTATCTTGTTGTATTATAGACCTGTATATTCTATGTTATATTGTAGGTATATGATAAAGCAAGTATGTCAAACAATGAGAAATGTAATAAAGAACAAAATTAAACATTGTTTCTTTTTAGTAATGTAATGAACATCTCAGTCATACTTTTAGTATTTTAATTTAGAGTTGAACATATTTCTTTTTTAATATATATGAACAATTAGTTGTATGACCATATTAAAAAATATTGAACAATATAGTTTATTTTATATGTAATATTCAATTTTAGTTAATAGTATTTCATCTGTATGATCAATAAAACTAGTTTTTATCACAATTACATTTTATTATAATAATAAAAAAATTGTACACATTTCAGGTGGTTTTAGAATCCCGATTAGGTAAAACCCTACAAATAGGGGCGGTTTTAAAAAACCCCGGTTAGTTCCAGCGGTTTTGAAAAAACCCCGCTAATACCGGCGGTTTTGAGAAACCCCCGTTAATACCGGCGGTTTTCATAAACCCTCACAAATTACCGGCGGTTTTGCATAACCCCGGTTATTTCCGGCGGTTTTAGTAAAACCCCCACTACTACCGGCGGTTTTTCAAAACCCCCGCTAATTGTGGCGGTTTTTAAAAAAACCGCCGGTAATTACTTAGCGACGCAGGTTTTCCCATCGGTTTTCCTAACCGCGGGTAACATATTTTTCGGGGGTTAAAACCGCCGGAAATGGAAAAAATAACCCCCGGTAAAAATCTAATTTTTTGTAGTGTTAATATATCTTGTTACAATACAAGAATAACATAATAGTGGCAATGTCACGAGACATGCAGGTTATTATCTTATTTTTAATTTGGTTTTTATATTTTTATTTTATTTTAATTTAATTATAATTTTTTTTTAATTTAAACAATTTTATTTTTCCCTGAATTGAAATAAATTTATTTTTTATATAAATATTATATAAATATTTTTATTAAATATTTTTACCAAAATTAAGTTTATTTATATTTATATTGTATATTAAACTTTGTTTAGAATTTTTTTTAAATAAAATAATTACTTTCTTATCAGATACCAAAGACAATGCAAGCGAAGGCACTAGTAACACCAAGAATGTCGACGCCAACGAAATTAGAGCAAACAAAAGCATCCCACTAGCGTTCAAGTGTGATAATGTTTAAAATCATTGTGGATGGGTTCGAGAATGTGATGAGGATACACTAGTGCAGTCAGGAAAAATGACAGCTCTTATTTTCGCCAATAGGCAATGGTTCCTTAACCGAGGCATATTCAGGCAAGGTAAAAAGGTTCCGGACCGAAGCATAAAAGGGTAGGATACTGTCTCGATTCAGAGTTCACTGAAGCAGTAGATATTTGAATATTTTTAATTTTTTTTCGCAAGATTTTATGCTTCGGTTCAAATGGAACCGATGTAGTATGTCCCTCTCTACTGCCTCGGTTGGGACATTAACCGAGGTAGTAGAGTCCTTTTGTGGTATTTTTTTCATCCGCCAGCTTTTCTGCTTCGGTTGTGACCTTAACCGATGCCATAGGGTGCTTTTCTGCCTCGGTTATGGTCTCAACCAAGGCATATTCCCCTGTTTTTTTTTTAAATCAGGTTTGTTTCTACTACATTCCCAACTGCAGAAACAAACCTGCATATAATTTTACAATCAGAACATTCTAGAATAATACAAAAGCGTATATTTTGAATGAAAATTATATTAAAACATAAATACATTCAATGTAATAATAAATCAACTTCTTAGAAGCATAAATCAATCCAATGTAATCATAAATCAACTTTGAAGCATAAATCAATGCAATGTACAAAGTTAAACTAATAATAATGCACAAAAGCATAAAACAACTTAGAAACATAAAGTTAGAACTTACTGTATCCTAATATCTACTACATACTATTATATAATTGAATTACATATTTAGCTAGTGCTTTCCTCACGAGTTGAAGTGACTTCTCTGGAATTGGAGCAGTCCTATTGAATCTATGCATAAAACACAATGATTTCAATTAGTGTATTTGAAATCTAAACTATAGAGAAAATAAAATTCAAACCTAAATATTACCGTTTGCCATCCACTGGTGTAATATGCACGAATAATGGTCATCATCCAAAACATGACGTAGTAACCACATTCATATGACCATGTTTGTCTATTACACTACAATATATCATCATAATTATAAAATGTTAAGTAACATCATTGGAATGCAACCAAATGTAACAAAGTATGGACTAAAATACCAAACCTTAAGGGCAACCCATGCAAGCTTTTTAGCTGTAGCAGTAGATCTCCTAGATAACATCATATGTGTTGCGAGGGAACTATTAAAAAGAATTGCTTTAGCATACATTGATATAACAAAGAAAGTTGAAACATTGAGGTTCTTACCAATCTACTACATGTCTAAGAGAGCTGGGAGGAGACTTGTGCAATGAACAAAACCAGGCAACAGTGTTCTCGGTATAGAGATCATAAGTAGCTGCCAATGACACCTGAAATTGGTAATAACTTAATTGTCATATACCAAAATTAATAAATGAAACTTTAAAGTTAACAAACTTCACTTACGCAATTATATAAGGGAGAAAATATATCTTCTTCCCCATTCCAAAGCAGGTGGTGATGTATGTTTGGATATCGTCAAATTTATTTCTTTCATGAGTCATAGAGGGGTCAATGAAGCCATATACATCGTTGAACCCCTTCTTGTTACTAACATCAAACATATACCTAAAATGAAGAAATAATCTGATATAAGTAACTTGATAAAAAGAATTATATAAAAAAGTTCTCATAAACTTACATCATTCACAGCTGAATGAGTGTAATATTAATTTCTTCTCTCCCCGACGCAAGCTCCCTAACATCTTGCTGATGCAAGTACAATGGGATCTGAGCTTCTCTTCCAAATGTAGTAGAATCCCAATGTACATTCATCGGCGCATCTGAAATGATTTTAGCAAGCTCGTCTAACGCACCAAGAGGGTCGTCCTCAGATAAATGAGTCTTCTTTGGTGTAGGACTTCCCTCTTGACCTATCTGTTGTTACATGAAAAAATGGTTATGTTATAACGTCAATTAGAAGTAAATATTAAAATTGAAAAGTATATAGTACGAGTGTTTATCGGGGGATCAGATACATCACCAACCAAATGTCTAGGCCAAGCGGTGAAGGACTTAAATTCCTCTTCCACAATGAAGAACTCATCTGTAGGCACAGGAAGAACGACATTTGGTACGACAACTTCATCCACCGTGACCTTGACCTCATCTTCTGCTAGTTGTACATCATGCACTACAGTGGTTGTCTCATAGACTGTGCCACGAGCCACTAGCATGGTCCCGGTATCAGAGAGAATATATAACTGACATGGATGAGTGTCATCCATGTCGTCTCCTGGGGCACCGACAATTAAGCAACTTCCTTTACCGCTTCTACTTGTCAAATTAAATGTTAGGTTATATAATAAGGAAATTAATAAACAAAATTGATTAAGTTTACCTGTAGGGGGCACAACATGTTCCGCTACAGGAGATGGCGGAGGACGATTGCCATAATCCTCATAACGCTGCTGAAACTGGCGGGCAACCATTTCAAGAACTTCATCATACAACTCTACCCGAACCTTCTTTGTGATCTCCTGTGTCATCTCTTTTCTTATTTCCTCCTTCATATTTTCGTATGAAGATGGACGCGAGGAAGACCCAAAGAACTGTCATATGCCTATGCCAGTCCCATCAACACGCACCCGTTCTGGGTGCTCAGGTCGTCCAATATATGTGGCAAGAATATCCTGATGACCTTCTTGTGTGAATTGACCTTGGGAGCTCTGCTCAACCAAGGAGTCCTGTAACATAACAAAATTTCAAAATCATTTGAAAGATCTATGTAATATATATAACAAAAATGTTGTAAAAATATGAGAAATGACATCTTACAATTCTTTCAGATATCTCTCTGACAGACTTGGAAGTGTAGGAGCCCAATGGTCTTATATGGGCTAACTTCCACTTCTCGTGCCGAGATGGTGGTGAAGGAGGAGGAGGAGGATCACCACCCTCAGAAAGTGGAAGTCTACTATCCGACTTCTGCTTTATTATTTTTTTCTCAAGCTTCCTATATCCACCACGAGACAGTAGGTGTGGAATTTTATTTTGAGCACTTATTCCCTGTGCTTTTGACCTTTTTTCTATGACAAAATAAAACAATTGTCATAAAAAAGAATTATGAATGATGAATTGAATGATTTTACCTACACTTACCTGCCACATCTCGGATGAACGAAGCTCTACAAACTGACGTCATGTTTCTTCGTCAATTATTGAATATTTGGAACACAGAGTTTCATTACTTTTTGGTCAAAATATATATCTGGACATCAATTTTGTCTTAAACCCTCGAAATCTTTCTGCAATTGCAGATAAACACTTATTCCTTAAGCTCTCGACATTTGGCATATCAAATGTCATCTACAACAAAGAAAGTAATAACCTTATATCAATACAAATTTATCAATATAATGAATCTAGAATTTGGAGCAATATTGTTTAACTTATCAATAGATCTTGCCATATGAGATTCCGATCAGCCTGAGATACATGGTCAAAGGATGGAATAAGTATAGAGATACGATCACGTGTTAATACTCCAAGGTAAGACCTAAATACATCTGCATTTGGGCCAAATGCAACTCTAGTGACCACGTCAATAATGACAGGTGTCCTCTCACTTGCATTTCTTCTAAGTATAAGTTATTGTAACCTCATCGCTCCTCTCGCTCGTCTAGAAGTGGTGGGGACTTCATCCCCTGACGAATGAGGTGACTCAGCCATATATCTGTCACAATAAATAAGATGAAAGATTAATAAAACACTTATAAGATAACATATATTATTTAACAAAAGCCATAAATATTTACACAAACATGAAATTCATACATAATCATATGGATTGGTCATATGTATATTCCCTCATTGTGATCTTCCCGAATTGCTTGTATATCATCAATTAGAGGGTCGTCATCCAAATTTATTGTCTTTTTAAAGGAATGGTTGTCAACAATATGAAGATTACTTAGATTCCCTTCTTTATCTTCAATTTGTCTTTTTCCTTGAAGAGCAACATACCAATGGTCAAATGCAGGATCTTTGACATAAAAAAACCTGACTTGCTTGATATGCCATGATAAACGGTTCGTCTCCATAACCAACCTTTTGAAAATCAACAAGTGTCATACCAGATTCATCTATTTTGATACCACTATTATTATCGACCCACTTACATTTGAAGAGTGCAACATAAAACTTAGTGTAATCAACCTCCCATATCTCTTCAATTCTACCATAATATCTCATGGATCCAATTACAGGATTTTGATCTATGAATGTGGAAAATTTTAGCAACTCAGCTTCTAGACTAGCACCACTATTTTGTACTGTACTTTTATCATCCAAAGTCTTTGTATAGAATGTGCAATTATTAATTTCATAGCATGTATAACATATAACATCAAACTTCAAACCATTTGCAAGCCATAACAAAGTCTCCAAAGACTGTGATTTTTTCAAAACTTCAGATTTGAACCAGGACAAGAATGTTCTGTTATGCTTCATCAACTGCCATTTCTCTAATTGTCTTGGATACTTGTCTTTTACAACGGCTTTGTGTGCTTCCAAAAATGGGATCACTTCATCTGTGTTGTTTAATATGTACAGATGTGCTTGCATCAATTCTTCACGACTTTTCGTCACCACATTCACACCTCGGATGCTTTTACTTGTAGAATATTTATTTAACCATGATGTCCGAGGGACTCCTATCGGATTTGCTTTAGTCATATAATCAGAGCAAAACTCGATACTGTCTTCAGCAATATATCTTTCAATCAATGAACCTTTTGGACGATATTGATTTTTGACATACCCTTTCAAAATCTTCATATAACGCTCAATAGGGTACATCCATCTTAAGTATATTGGTCCACACAACTTTAGCTCTCTGACCAAATGAACAAGTAAATGCACCATGATGTCAAAAAAGGATGGAGGGAAAACATTTCTAGCTGACACAAGATGATGATAATTTCGCTTTGAAGTTCATCTAACTTTGTAGGATCGATGACTTTACTACAAATTGACGAGAAAAATGAGCACAATCGAGTTATGGTCTGCCTAATTTTTTTGGGCAAAATTCCATGAATTGCCACCGGTAACAATTGTTGCAATAAGACGTGACAATCGTGAGATTTGAGTCTAACAAGCTTTTTAAGTCCTGCATTGACACTAAGCTCTTGATATTTGAAGAGTATCCTTGTGGTACCTTTATACTCTTTAAACAAAGACAAAAAATTATCTTCTCTTGTTTGGACATTGTGTAACATGCAGGGGACAAATAAGTACGTTTACCAATCTCTCTTAGTGCTAACTCTTCTCGGATCTTCATGTCAACCAAATCCAAACGCGCATTCACTCTATCTTTTGTTTTTCCTGGATTTTTAGTAGTGTATCAATCAAGCTATCACAAACATTCTTCTCTACATGCATGACATCTATGCAATGTCTAACATCTAACTTTGACCAATATGGAAGATCAAAGAATATTGATTTCTTCTTCCAAGGGGTCGTTACAGAAGACTTCTTGGACGTTTTCCCAAATACATGATGTACTCTATTAACTTTTTCAAGAACTTCAAGTCCAGTAAGTGGAATGGGTGCATTGTCTTTCTCTTGTTCTCCATTGAATTCTTTCTTTAACCTTCGATATGGATGATTAGATTGTAAAAATCGCCGATGACGCATATACATTGTCTTCCTTCCGTGTTTTAATTGATGAGCTACAATATTTTCTTCACATATAGGACATGCTTTATGACCCTTCACACTGTATCCCGAAAAATTACCGTAAGCTGGGAAGTCATTAATGGTGCAAAATAAAATGGCATGCATCATGAAAGTTTCTGAAGCAAAGGCATCAAATATTTCAACCCCATCAACCCACAACAACTTCAAGTCTTCAACTAGTGGCCTAAGATAAACATCTATGTCATTTCCAGGCTGCTTTGGACCAAATATCAACATTGACAACATCATGTACTTTCTTTTCATGCACAATCCAGGAGATAAATTGTAAATTATCAGTATAAGGGGCCAACAACTGTGATTGGTACTTAAATTACCAAATGGGTTCATTCCATCAGTAGCTAAGCCAAACCTAAGATTTCTACATTCTTGACCAAATTGAGGGAATTCTTGATCAATATTTTTCCATTGCTTTGAATCAGCTGAATGACGAAGCAACCCATCAGTTGTTCTCTCATCTGCATGTCATCTTAGGTTTTTAGCGTCTTTGGGATTCACAAACAAACGCTTAAGTCTAGCCACAACTGGAAGGTACCAAACTACTTTTAAAGTAGAACCATTCTTTTCTGTGTGACCACTATCTTCACTGTTTTTTCTTGACTTGTATCATGATAACCCACATTTTGGACACTTTATTAAAACTTCATTCTCATTCCTATATAATATGCAATCATTCGGACATGCATGTATCTATTTATACTCCATACCCATCAGACAAATAATTTTTTTTGCATCATAATTACGAGTGGGTAATGTATTTCCATCTGGCAACATTTCATTCAACAACGACAATAATTCTGTAAAACTCTTATCAGTCCATCTATTGGTTGCCTTTAAATTCATGAGCCTTAACACCACTAACAATCATGTGAACTTAGTTGAACCGACATACAAAGGAGTCTCCGCATCAGTGGACATCGTTTCATACACATGCGCTTGGGCAAAAGCTTATGCGCCAACATAGCAGATCATGTCCTCTAAGTTGTCTTTTTCTGGTCGATCTTTCATATCCATGGTAGAATCATATACATTTTCAGTTGGAGAGACAATTGGAAAGTCTGTTAATTCGCCGTGCCATATCCATGTTGTATAACTTCGTATGAAACCATCACAAATAAGATGTTCTCTAATATCAGTTGCGTTTAACTTCTAACCATTCAAGCAGTTCACACAGGGACATCTGAACTTGACTTCATCATCACCACTTGTACTCGCATTACGTTGCGCAAACTCTATAAATTTTTCTATCCCTCTCTCGTACTCAGTGTTGATGCGTGGTAAATTAATCCACCCTCATCCATACGCATGTTTACTGAAATTGTTTACACAATTTCATTAATCTTGAATGATCACTTTGATCATTTTCATATTCAAGGTGTGACCCTATCCCATTCAAGAAGATTCACTTTTTTTAGTTTATTAAACATATCAATTTTAAACAACATATCTAAAATTTCATGAAATTTTGCCAGCATTTCGCATTGGTCTTCAGGTTACACGAAATGAAAGTGATTATAAATTACAATCAAATATGCACCCGAAGATCAATACAAAACACAACACCAAAATTTCATGAAATTTAAGACATGTATATTTAACAAAATTGATATGTATTAATAAACTATGAAAAATTTATTACTCTTCTTAAACTGTCCAACCGGACAATTCAAGATTCAATACTTATAAATTATTATTACCATCTCCTCTCTATTCATTTGTAAAAAGTACATTTGTTGAAAAAAATCTGGAGATAGTAAATAATTTTTGTATTGAATCTCAAACGGGAAACTAAGGCTAATTCACAACAACAAACAATATATTGAAGCAAACAACTCATGATTTCCAACCTTAAACTTTATTTAATCAGCAAATCAACCAATTTAATACAATAACCATTATATAACCATTATATCAATCTAATAATCAAATAACAATAACCAATATATCAATCTCACAACAACAATTATCAAACACATATCCATTTTAATACTAAAGAATAATAAAATTTATAATTCTATTTATCACCAATATATCATCTCACAACAATTATTATCAAACAAATATCAAAATTTTATGATCAAATAAAAATATAATTGCTAGTATTATGGCCAATATATCAATCTCCCACCAATTATTATCAATCAAACATAATAAATTTATTATCAATAAAACACAATAAAATATAATGAACCAACCATGAAATGCGCGAAAGAAATGGAAGTGGAGGCGGAGCCTGCAATGGTGGAGGCTACAGCGGCATGAGGCTACAGTGGCGGAGTGTGACCGGCGGAGGCAGGATAATCAGTCGTTGGAGGCAGCAGCGTCAGTCGTCGGAGGCGCAAATGCAGAACCCTTGGCTCGAGAGAAATGGAGGCAGTGCACAACGAGAAAAGGAGGCAGAGTCGTGGAAGGTTGAGGCACAGTGACGGAGAAGGAGAAGAAATGGAAGCAGGGCGAGAACGCCGATGGAGGCACGACGACCGCGGAGGGGAAGGGGCGGCGAGGGAAGTGGGTAGTGGTGGAGGAAGGGTAATGACACAGAAGAAGAAGAAGAAATCTCGCGTGAACGAAACACTTAGCAATTCTGGACTTTTAACTCCAGATATTACCTCGGTTAACCAAATAAACGAATCAGAAAGAGCCTACTACCTCGGCTATACCTAAGACCGATGCATAAACATTTCAGTAAATTTAATTTTTCAAATTAAATTGAGCTATATGCCTCGGTTAGCTGCCCACCTGAAGCGAAAAAGCCTCTATGGCCTCGGTTTCAAGCAACCGAGGCAGTGTCTTATTGTGCTAGAATGTAGAATGTTCAGAGGGAGTAGATTTTTAGCAGGCTATACTGCCTCGAGTGACTGCAGAACCTAGGCAATATCATTCTTTAGTCATTTCAGCACAGTGGCAGCAGGGCAACGTGGCAGGAAGTGCAGGAAGAGCAGGCATATATGCCTCGATTCTGAGTGCTAACCGAGGTAGTATCTTTGTCTTCAAAAAGTTGTCAGCTGAAAGGTCAGAGTTTGGAAATTTTGAAAACTTATATGCTTCGGGTAGCTCTAGGAACCGAAACAGTGTGCATTTTAGGCCCTGGTTGATTGAGAACCAAGGCATATAGTGTGTTTAGAATTACAGTAATGCCACCGCATTTTGATACGCTTCGATTTTGATGAAACCGAAACGTAATGTACGAGTTTGAATCTCCTTTTTTTTACTAATGATATTGGCAATGAAGAGAGAAGATAAAACATAATGTGGGAAGAGAGAAGAGAGAAAAATATGAAGAGAGAAGATGAGTGAGGATTTTGGGTTCTCTCAAAGAGAGAAGATTAACCTCAACGTGCGAATAAAAAAAAACTATTAAATCAATTCTTTATATAACCGATCTAAAAGGTTCTTAATTTTCTTTTTGTTTACAAAATTAAGATATTAGGTAAGCTTCTTCTATGACTAATCTAATAGGTGGATATTAGATTAGCTCCTTCTATAATCAATCTAATAAAGTTTCTAATATTTACAAAATTGTCAACATCATTTTATTTACATCGTTTTCTATACAATTTATCTAATACTTTGTTGTAGTATTCTCATTTTCCACCGGTAGAACCACGTTCACGTTGATATGTTTTCTCTTAACAATTGAGTTTTGTTAGGTCTATTCACTCTAAAAATAAATTAAAAAATTCATGTAGAGTGACTTGTTCTACAAGAAAATCACTAAGGCATAGTCAAACTTGAAGCACTTGACCTTGATTTCAAACTGAATTTTAACCATATAAAAAATGTTTTACATTATCACCAACTTTAAATGTGTTTGTCAACAAAAATATCAAAATAAAAATACTACAATCATCCACCATTTGAACAAAAAAAAAATCATACTTACCAAAAGGTATCCAAATGTTTCAATGTAAGATATCAAATAATGGTTGAGACACCTTATTAGAGGAATTGAAAGATGATCTTTAAAACTTAGCAAGAGATAAAGTTTTACAATTAAGTATAACAATTACGTGGAATGTCAAAAGGAATGTCATTACTCAAAAATCGAATAATTTTATCAAGACTTGTCCAAAATCTTGAATGTCTAATATAAATATTGTAATAAGAATTTATATTTTGAAAAACAATATTTAAAAATTAAAGGAAACAATATGAACAATTCTCCAATAAAATTACCACTACCACTACATTTCATTTGAATTAGAATCTGTATATAATTATCGGTAAATAAATTTAGTTTTTCTTCTAAATATTCCTGGAGTCCAACATCTTCTAGATAAAAAAACTGATTTTTAAGAAAGAAGATTGACAAATCACTATACTCTAATAAAGCATTGATAGACAAAAAATTAAAATTGAATTAAAGTACATAAAAAATATTATCCAAAGCAAAAGCTGAGCAAGGACAATAGCTACTACAAAAACAACATATGGATTGGGTAACATAAGGAAAGATTAAAAACATGACTAGAAAAGAACAACATGGGTTCTACCACTTCAATCATGGATCCATCTTTTAACAAAGCATTGGTAATCAACCAAAATGTCTTATTTACAAAAGAGAGAAGGTTGTATATAATAATAAACATAAGAACAATCTAAAAATAAAATTAAACAAAATAACTAATTATATCATATCTAATTATATTTGATTCTAATAATATAATATATGAGCCCTCAGTGCTCTCGAACATGAGCCCTTAGCACATAAATATAAAAAACTTATAATAATAATGATGCTTAATACCATTATCAAAAACATAGTTAGAACAATAATGAATCTTATACCTCAGGCTAAATATCAAAAACTTTCTTCGAACAATAATTATCTCAGTGTTTGGATACGAGCCCTCAATGCTCGAACACAAACCCTCAGTACGTATGATGAAATCAAATTTAACCTAAACATCTATTTCATGCATAAATTTTTAACATATTCTTTGCTTCAAAGAAAATAGAAAAGATTGTATATTTTTAACATTCACATAATAATAAAGACACCTTACTTGTTGACCGTTATAATTTGCCCCATTGCTTTGCATATATTCTTTGAACCCGAAATTATTTTCTACTCTATTCTTCCTCCTGACCGAGCTGGAATTATTTCCTACAACATTTTTTAGTCTGGTTACATGCTTGCTCCCAACCGAGATGAAATTATTTCCTATAATATTTTCAATCAAGTTCCATGTATGCTCCTAACTGAGTTGGAATTATTTCTTACAATATTTTTTAGCCAAATTACATGCCTTCTCGTAATTGAGTTGGAATTATTTCTTATACTAATTTTTAGCCAGGTTACATTCATAGTCCTAATTGAGTTGGAATTATTTCCTGCAGTATTTTTTAGCTAGGTTATATGTTTACTCCTAGTCGAGCTGGAATTATTTTCTATAGTATTTTTTAGTCAAGTTACATGTTTTCTCCAACCAAGTTGGAATTGTTTCCTGAAATATTTTTTAGTTAGATTATATGCCTACTATGAGCTAGAATTATATTTTGTTTATTTCATACATATATTTATTGTTTATTTTACTAATATTTTTTTTATGTCCTCTAGTGATGCAAATGATTTTAAGTTTGATGTTAAGAGTTTATGATGTTTTTGAAGATGAAATATATTTAGTTTATTATTAAGTTGTAATTACATTTTATTTTAAATTATTTTTATGTTATTAGGGTAATTTTGATAATATAATAATTTGTATTTGACCATTTTGGTAAAAAAAAAGTTTATCATATCTTTTGTTATCATTAATATATTTTAACTTTGTTACACATTGACACAAAAATATAAATATCTCAAATAGTGACCTACATTAAATAAAGTAGTAAACCTTTAAACTAAATAATAATAAAAATAAAGTTAAAACCTTTTTAGTATAATTGTCAAAGTAGGATATATTAATTCCAAAAAATAATTACAAAAAACAAAAGTAATTTTTACAATAAATTAGTTGAGAATAAATGAAGTTTAAAATCCACCAAAAAAAACTTTTATAACATGAATGTGATATCAATGATAGCGGAAAACCTTGGCAGTATAGATGTGACAACTCTAACTATAAAGGTTTAAAACCCTTGCAAAATGGTGTGCAGAGATTAAAAACTTCTACGAATCAAAAAAAAAAAATCATTAAATAATAATTTATTTATAGTAAATTTTATAAATATTTTAACTTTAATTATATAATTTGTATATGTAAAAGGTCATATCAAATAAAAAATTAAATAAAAAATAACTTTTACAAAATATCACTGAAATATTTAGACTGATTAGAATAAACTACCACCATAAAATATTTAAGATTATTAGAATAAAATATCACTGTAAAATATTTATATCTAGTAACAATCTACTTATTGCACTATACAGATTATATCGGTCGGTCCATCGAAGTTCATGATAGACCACCAGCTGACATGGTGTCGATCGAGGAACAGATGACGTTCACGATTTGCCATCAGTAGGCGTCGATCGGTTGAGATAATCGGTCAGTCGTACAACAGGTATATTTGATATTATTAATGGTTAATTAATAAGTTTAATTGTTAAATATGAATATACATAATATTAATGAATAATTAACGAGTTTGTTGTTTAAAAATATATTATATTAATGAATAGATAATACGCTTGTATAAAACCTGTAATACGAAATTAATGTCAAGTAAAAGATATTTTTTTCCAGAATCATATTAAAACCTGCTTCAGAAACATATAGCGGAAAAGTATTTTCTCCGGATGAACCATCCATCGAAAAAAATTACTTCAGGAATTGAATAATCAGGAGGGGAGCGAAGGAAGTATGTTCAACCTCAACCCTTTCAACCGAAAAACAAACGAAAACAATAACTAACAATATTTAATAAAATACTAAGTATATTGAAATATTAAAATAATCTTATTTTATGATTCAAGCATCATATAAAATAATTATATTGAGATTTTGAAACAATCTTGTGTTAAATTATTTTATTTTAAAATTATTCTTTTGAAAATATCTCACTTAAAATTTATGAAAATATAAAATGTTTCTCATTAGAAAAACCTCTATTCATTTTTTAAAACAAACAGGATTTCATACTGAAAATATGTTTTATATATCACAACATATATTTCGAATGCAAATTTTTTGTAAAAAGACATTTTGTTTTTATATTTTTAAACGAAAAGCTAGTTTATTAAACTTTTATGATTTATAAATTTCATTATATTGTTTTTCAATAATAAAATAGTTAAAAATAAAAATAATAATGATTATAATGATTATGTTACATTACATACATTTTATAATCTTTTCTACAAAGATAATGGAAGTATACATAAACTTAAACAATATAGTATATATTTTATAAAATACTATTTGATTTTGAGAAGGTTGTGATCCTTTTTAAATTCTTTTTATACCAAAAGAAATTATTTCATTAAGTTTATAAATTCATTAAATATTTTGAGTATGTAAATTTATTAAATTTGTGATTGTCAATTTTAGATAATACAAGAGAATAACTTATGAGATTATGAAATTATTTTCATAAACCTTCTCTCGCTACAAAAATAATGTATTACAAGAGCGATTTATTACCAGCAGTTCCGGGAATATCGGATCGGGTAATTTTTGGCAGTTTTCACCAAAACCACAATTATATTTTACCTTTTTTTTCAAATATATTTTCGGCGGTTTTATTCTAAACTGCAATTAAGTTTTCAATTAATTTTTTCCCGCACTCGCCTTTACTATTCCCTGACATTCCTCTGTTCTTCTTTTCCATTCTCTATTTCCCATTTTCCTCTCTGTCTTCACAGTTGAGCATATGGTTCTCCAGTCCAGCATTCACTTGCCATCTTGACTCCTGTTCATAGTCACAGTTCACAGTTCAGCATCTTCTTCTCCACTTCTCGACTTCCACTTTTTCGCGATTCGTTAGGGAGTGTGCGACGGTGTTCTTCGTTCGTCTTTGGCCTCTCGCCGGTAAGTTCTCTTCTTCTGAAATATCTAACTGCTTCGCCTGTAGTTTGACCTTTCCACTCTTTATGCCCAATATTGAAATGAGATAAGAAGGGAAACACCAGTGTCCACCTTCAATCATTCATCACTGGTAAATGTGGTATCTCAGTTACTCTTTCCAACTTTCACAATTTTTGTTGTCTAGTTTCTAAGCTTTTGAATGGGACGCGTTGGTAGGTGAGGACTAGTGCCTTGATCAGTTACCACTTACCAGCTTCGTTGCCCTTTGCATTGGACCACGATTCCATGTGGTTCCACACCATCCAATCAAATAAGCTACTACTGGTTGAGGGAAGAAAGAAAAAGGATGTTTCTGATTATGATAACGTTATCCTCCCAATAGCAATTAGAGAATATCTTACATAGGAAAAGCTACAAGTGCCACGGTAGCACAAAATCTCAAATCCATTATCCATTCTCTGAGCTTCAACCTCTTGAGCAGAATCTTCAGTTCAGACCAAGGCAACTCCTGAGATGGGTTCTGCTTTTGTTCCGATGGCTTTGTCTCTGACCTCTGTCACGCACCGCAAGCCTTCATCTCAAGCCTTCATCCCAAGCCTTCTTCAGGCCATTGCCCCCACCACAACCAAAGAGAACCTTCTAAAAAAAGCCACCGTCAAACTCCAACCCTCAAATTAATGCATCTTTGAAGGAGAAGGCAGTGACAGGACTCACAGCCGCAACCTTCATAACCTCTATGGTGATCCCAGAGGTGGCTAATGCTGCTGGATCCGATTTCTCCCCTTCTCTCAAGAACTTTCTACTCAGCATGTTCGCCGATATGGTCGGGCTGGTAGCCATATTTGGAGCATTTGTTGGAGTAGTGACAACAATAAGTCAAAGGTAAGTTTGGAATAATAGTCCAGTGACTCTAGCATTACATAAAGACTTAGTTGTATGCATTCTAGGTTCTGTCATGGGAAAATGGGTGTTTACAAAGGATAAATACGTATAGCTTATAAGTTTTATTTTATATATATTTGACAGGAGTACAAATTAATTGCATTAGAACATCTTTAAATAATAATAGCATTTAACTTACATAAAAGATCTTAAGAGAAAACTTTAATGGGTCCCAGTCCTTCTGAAATACATAGCTTATAAATATGACCTGCACATTGTAAAAGCTTATGTCAAATAAAAAAAAATACTATCCACTAAAGAATCAGGAGATGCTAGATTGAAAACTTACCGTAGCATAAATACTTGACATGGTGGCATATAATACAACAAACAAAGAAAGCCTTATAATTCCAATAACCAATACAATTATTTATCTACGAGCAGTGATGATCCTACATCAAATTTAGCAACCAACAAAAAGGTCAAAATGAATCCTTGTTTTGTGAACCGACATGCTAAATCGAACTCAAAATAACTTAACCTACCATTTTCAAAATACACCTTCTGCAAACTCGACAATGATGTGTCCTCGGAGGTTTATACATAAATCATTTGTCACATTTCTTCGGTGTTTCGTTCTAACAGATCAAATAAAGTAGATCATCAATATGAAAGAAAAAATAACAATATCAACATCTTAATCTTTCATGATGCTTGATGTGTTACTATGCTTTTGGATATGTTATACTGTCAATTTATGTGGTTTATTTTCAACCTCTAGAACTGTCCTAACTAGCAATAGGCCGAACCAATGTTGGTGTATGTACTTAGCTTGATTTTGCAGCATTTAGAGTTAATCAGATTGGGAATGAGAGGGACCCTGTTAGACAGTTTCCCGTGGTGGATTCTGCAGCATATTCTAGTCTAGAGTAGCATTTGGTTTGGCCCATTTCAGTGGGTTTCATTGGCTAATTCTGCAGTATTTACTTGACTAGTTTAAGAGTCCAATAGGTAACCAAGTTTGGTTGAGCAAGTTAGCACTTGAGAATGGTTAATTATAGGGAGTATTCCAGGGCTGGTCTGCGGCATTAAAACAGTCAGTTTAGCACCTTTAGCAACCAAGTATGGTAAAATCGTGTTGGTAAAACAATATTTAGTATAAAACAATTTATCCTCAACCTTCATCCTGTTTAAGAAAACCTCACCCCAGAGACAGTAAGCCACGTCATGCCCAAAAATGAATCTGGCACTTTCATTTTCAGTTTGAATTTGAAACAGTGATGATTTCTTTTCAAGATCAAGTAGATTTAGTTGTGGTTGTATATATCAGCATAATCTGAGTTGTCCATTGAACTGTTAACTTGTGTCAATTTGGTTATCAGTCAATCAACTTATTTAAATTAGTTTTCGTGATTCCTAGTCCCTACTTTATTAGGAGGAACATATAAAACAAAATATTCTTAATTTATTGTTGCATTCCTTTAGTCAACAATATTATAATATTATAACTATGTAGGGTAACTACTTAGTGTTCAATTCTTCAATCCTATAAGCAACTTGGACTATTTCACCTTTCAAATTTATAACTAAGTTTGTATAGGACTTAGTTTGTTTAGTAAATTCTTGTTATGTAGTTAACTTCATTCAATATGGTGACTTATTCTAACCTTCCAATTCTCTTATCATGAACAGAGCTCATTTTAATGGACAAATCATGGATAGACATGCCTCGAAATACAAGTCAATATATGGCAGGATTGAATACTTTTTTGGACTTCGCATTCAGTAATAGTGGTGTTAGGGGAAAGATAATATGCCCATGTCAGAAATGCAATTTTAAGAAATGGCAATTTCGTGAAATAGTATATGAACACTTAATTGTTAAACTTTTTCCAAAAGGGTATACAATGTGGCTTCTACATGGGGAAAGAAGAATAAATGAAGTAGGTGTCACTACCTATTATTTCCATACATCTTGTTTCACTACCCTATTATTAAACGTTGTATGTAGGAAAAAATTGAAGCATATGAATCTACAAACACATCCTCCTCTCAAACAAAAGAAACATCAAGTTCAAATTCATTGGCTCTTGCTTTAGGAAGCCAAGAGCATTGTGGACGCGTTTGTGGTCTAGGTTTGGGTCCTTGCCCATCTAAACTCTTTGGCATCCATGGTCATTGCCACAGTGGATCATCTTCAACTTCTCCTTCTTATGCAGAACTACAAACTCAGGTTTATACATACTTTAGGAATATTTACTTGTTTTGTTGTTTTTATCAATAATCTGTTTGCTAAAAAATATTCTTAATTTTCAAATAATTTTTTTCATTTCAGGTATCTTCATTGACATCACAAGTCAATGAAATGAAGGCAATGATGACATTTATGTTTCAAATAATATTCTTGTTTAATTATTTCTTTTTAATATATAATCTACTAACTTATTATTGTAGGTATTTGATCAAGAAAGCATGCCAAATGAGGAAGAAAATGAAGAACAAGATTGATCTTGTTATTCAAAACATTTTTTAATTTGTTATTCAGAACATGTTTATTTTTAATTTTTAGGAATGAACTTATGTTATTTCTTAGGTTTAATACTTATTTTGGTTTCTATTTTTGTCACTTTAGTTCAAAGTGATAATAAACATTTTTACGACATTTAAAGTGATCTTATTTTTAAATTTGTTCAATTTGGTCATTTTCGTTGATAACGTCTAAATCGTTAACAGAGTAGCGTCCATCTAAGAAAAACAGAATGAATTGTCATGCATTAGAACTCATAGTAGTTGGCTCGTGATTTAATGGGACAAAAGTTGTGTTGTTTCTAATTTTGGTTGCACGATTTGGGTTTTCTATGGTGAGATTCTGGTTCTAGTTTTCTTTGCAGGTTTGGGCAAAGATTGTTAGGTAAACGTAAAATGGATGGGGCCCACTTGCTGAATAATGATACAAATGTTCCCCACTTTGTAAAGTTGAGGATTTTGGGGAAAGTGTCTTCCCTTTGTTTGCTGAATTCCCGAAACTCTGCACCATGTTTCTTGGAGTTTATTTCTTTATTGGTTATAAAAGAGAGTAAGGTGTGCAAAGAAAAAACACCACCGAGAAAGAAGTGGGCATCCTTGCAAAGAGAAGAAAGAGAGGAATATTGAGTGTGTGAAAGAGAGAAAGCTAGAAGAGTGTGGTGTGTGTAGCGTGAACCAGAGAAGGAAAAAGAGTGGGATTGTACTTTGTGTTGGGTTAAGTTATTGTGAGTTGTGATAATTGTGTGTATCATTGTGAGAGTGAAGAGTGTTTCTTGTATTTTTGAAAACTTTTATTTTCAATAAAAGTATATTTGATACCAACAAATTGGTATCAGAGCTGTGAGAACTTGAGTGTCCGAGAAATAAAAAAAGAGAGTGAGAAATGGCAAACTTTGCAAACAGTGTGTCCCTTCCTCAATTGACAAAGAAAGTCAACTTTGATAATTGGAGTGTGCAGATGAGAGCTCTTCTTGGATCCCAAGACGTATGGGATGTAGTGGAGAGTGGGTACGAAGAACCCACAGACGACGAAGGACAGACGGCTGCCCAACTTGCAGCGTTGAAGAAAACGCGTGTGAAGGATAAATCAGCTCTATACATTTTGTACCGAGCTGTGGATGAATCTGGCTTTGAGAAGATAGTAAATGCAAAATCTTCAAAAGAAGCGTGGCAGATTTTGGAGAAAGTATACAAAGGTGACAACCGAGTCAAGCAAGTCAGGCTCCAAACTCTCAGAAGCGAGTTTGAAAGTTTGAGAATGGAGGAAAAAGAAAGAGTATCCGAGTATATATCTCGGGTGGAAGCAGTGGCAAATCAAATCTGTAGAAACGGAGAGGAGTTACCAGCCAGTCGGGTTGTGGAGAAAATTCTGAGATCGTTAACAGATGATTTTGAGAGCATTGTGTGTGCCATTGAAGAGTCAAAGGACTTGTCAAAACTCTTGATTGAAGAGCTTGCAGGATCTTTGGAGGCGCACGAACAACGGAGAAGAAAGTTGTATCAGCCACTTGATCAGGCACTTCAGGCAAAGTTTGATCTGAGGAGAGGAGCTTGGAACACTCAAGGCCGAGGTGATCCTGGAGGAAGAGGCCAAGGACGAAGAGGTCAAGGCCAAAGTGATTATGAAGATGAGGAAGAGCAAACCGGTCGACAGAATTGGCGTGGCCGAGGACAATGGAAAGGCCGAGGAGATCGGTCAAGTGTAGAGTGCTTTAGATGTGGTAAGCACGGCCATTATGCATATGACTGTAGATCGGCTGAGTGCTATAATTGTGGTAAGCCCGGTCATATAGCAAAATATTGTAGGGCAGAGAAAAAGGAGGAGATGAATCTCCATACAGAGGAAGCGGAGAAAGAAAGTGAAGAGTTAGGAATTTTGTTGATGGCAAGGAGCCCAGACGCAACGTTGCCGAGAAAGAGCCCGGACACTGCATTGAGGAGTTGGAGATCAAATGCTGAACTGCGTCCAAGTTGCGTGAAGATGTGGAAACCGGATGCCGAGATGCGTCCGAGGTGTGAAGAGTTGTGGAGATCGGATGTCGAGACGCATCCAGATTATGCAAAGTCATGGAGATCAGACAGTCCAGAAAGGTGTTTGGTCAGTTTGTATAGCTCGAAGGAGCTTGCAGAGAGCGTGGTGGATAGCTCAACAGAAAGCACAATGGAGAGTTTGCTGATGATTTTGCCAGATAGTGTAGAGGAGCAGGTGGAGAGTCCGGAAAGTCCATCAGAGAAAGTGGGAAACTCAGATTATGTTTCTGTAGAGAAATTTCAAGAGGTTCTTGCAGAGCTGGATCGAGAGCGTCGAGCCCGTGTTGCCGCAGAAAAAACGATGTCTGAATTGCATGATTCATTAAAGCAATTAAAGATGATGGATCAGGATGCTACAAAGAAGCGTGATAAAATTGACCACTTGGGAGATGATATTTTTCGTGAGAAGAAAGAAATGACGAAGCAACTAGAAGAAAGTGCAACGGAAAGTGTCGCACTGCGATCGGAGGCTGAAAACTTCAGCAGTATGGCGAATAGAATAGATGAAAGTGTAGAGATGAATCAAATTAGTGAAAAATCAGTTATGGTCAAGAGAGTCAAGGTGAAGAAGAAGACTACCGAAGCAAAAGAGATGTTCGACAGGAAGAATCCAAGTAATAATGGAATGAGTAAATTTGGTGTAGGATGAGAAAAACTCAAGACCCATTTACGTTTACGGGGGAATTTTGTTAGGTAAACGTAAAATGGATGGGGCCCACTTGCTGAATAATGATACAAATGTTCCCCACTTTGTAAAGTTGAGGATTTTGGGGAAAGTGTCTTCCCTTTGTCTGCTGAATTCCCGAAACTCTGCACCATGTTTCTTGGAGTTTATTTCTTTATTGGTTATAAAAGAGAGTAAGGTGTGCAAAGAAAAAACACCACCGAGAAAGAAGTGGGCATCCTTGCAAAGAGAAGAAAGAGAGGAATATTGAGTGTGTGAAAGAGAGAAAGCTAGAAGAGTGTGGTGTGTGTAGCGTGAACCAGAGAAGGAAAAAGAGTGGGATTGTACTTTGTGTGTTGGGTTAAGTTATTGTGAGTTGTGATAATTGTGTGTATCATTGTGAGAGTGAAGAGTGTTTCTTGTATTTCTGAAAACTTTTATTTTCAATAAAAGTATATTTGATACCAACAAAGATGAATGTGTGAAGGGGAACACAAAAGAGGTGCGAGCTTGATTACGTAAACCGTGGTTGATGATTCACGAGTGGCTATGTAATTTGGATTATTATTTGTGTTTTGGGTTTGCAAGTTTGCGAAGATAACGGCGCAATAGAGGGATTTCGCTATTGTAGTGGAGAAGGTGAACTAAGGCTTTGTGTGGGTGTTTCCATGGTTGTTTTTCTGGTTCTTTGATGTTACAGGTTAGGTGCAAAGATGAAGGAGATTTTGCAGTGGTCTGGTTCACGTGGAGGAGGCTTGTGGATCTGGATGATGGTTTGGGGATTTTGAGTTTTTTGGTCTCTGTTTGCAGGTTGATGCGTGATGGAGGGGATTTCGTGATTATAGTGGAGAAGGTGAACTAGGGTTTCGTGTGGGTGCTTCCATGGTTGTGTTTCTAGTTCTTTGATGTTGTAGGTTGGGTGCGAAGATGAAGGAGATTTCGTTGTGGTTTGGTTCGCGTGGAGGAGGCTCGTGGATCTGGATGATGGTTTGAGATTTTTTCGTTTTTTAGTCTCTGTTTGTAGGTTGATGCGCGAGAAAATGACGATGGAGAAGATGAGTGTCACCGGTGTTGTTCCCAGCATGGTTGGTGCCTGACGGAGGACATGTTTCTACGTTACATTCCTTGAACATGCCACATACATGAAAAATTAACAACTCATTCAATATTCACTTGTACGAACATTTCGTTGTTAATGATTTAGAGGTCGTTAACGAAAAAAATTAATTTAAAAATTTTTACAAAAAAAGAAAGTCACTTTTAAATGTCAAAAAAAAAATTGAGATTACTTTGAACAAAAAGTAAAGAAAATATAAATCAAAATAAATATTAAGTCTATTTTTTAAGTTGAGAAATTAATTGTAATTGTAATGTTTACATTTTATTTTATATAATAATTACTTTTGATTTTCAGATTAATTTGTTAATCAAATTATTTTAGAGTAATTAATTTATTTTAATTAATCTAAAAATACAAGTAAGTTTCATGGAACCCCGCAAATATTACCAATTTCTGTGAAACCCATGTAAATGGTTGCGATTAAATAAATCCCCGTAACTAGCGACAGTTTCTAAAATATCCTCACAAGTAATGACATTTACGAACAAAGCCTTCAGAAATGTTTTTGACGGTGATTTTCCTTGCAGTTTTGCCAACCGCAGAAAATGTTTACTAGAGGTTAAAACCCCCGCAGAAAGAAAAGTCTTGGTAAAATCATTTATTTTATTTTTGTAGTGTTTGTTTTTTTATGTTTTGCAAATTTTATTATTACATATTTCTTAAGAAAAATTAAAAACACACATGAAACTTTGCTTTTTTTTAACTATATTTAAGAAAAAGCTTGAAAAAAAGGCCAGATATTGTGGAGGTAAGATTTGTTGCATCATCTAAGTGTTGTCGTTATCCTCTTCATGAATTGTGTCTTGTATTCTTCATGGTAATAAGTTTATGTTTTGTGAGTGGAGTTGAAATCGAATTTTATTGAGTCCCCACTGTAGATGTCAATTTGTTTCGATAAAAAACTGAGCGTCATTTATGGAAGATAAATAAAAGAACTATTGATCTAAAGTAAAGTATAGAATATTCAAAATAAAATAATTCTATCCATTAATTATAGAAATTAATATTTTATTTATAAGCAAAATAATTATAAATAGTATATTATCCAAGATATTACAAAATATTTAAGTTACAAACAATAATGATTAAAATATAAAAATTATAAAGATAATAAATACGTGTCATATCTTTATATATCCTTTACAACAATATTTAATAATTAAATTTAAACTAAATATTGGACAAACTTAGTCCCAATTCTGGATTCAGGAACTTTAGATGGACTTTTGAATGTTTAATATATAGTATCGGGTCCGAGACGGTACATATATGAAATAGATTTGACTTTTGTCTTTCCACAAGTTACTTTTTTTTTCTATTTTTTTTTCAATTGAACACCCTTCATGAAATCTCTAAAATTCAACTCTTCTGATAATAACCTTCACAGGCCACAATTATTTTTCTCTGAAAGTGAAAGTGGAAACCCCACAAGGGAAACATTTTTCTTATCAACTCAACACGTTTAATGGAAGTCTGTAACATTTGAAATGAGGTTTCTTTTGACAACCGTCAGAGTTCACACCCATTTTTCTCGGAAAGTTCGTCTAAACCCCACATATAACGTGTCTATTTGACTGTAAGAATTTTTTTAAGTTTAAATTCACTTTTTTCCCTTTTGTTTTTTGAACTTGAAATTTCAGTTTTTATAAAGTTTTAGTTACAAATATGATTTTCCATTTTCTAAAATTGAACAATTTTTTATTTGACTATTAAGACAATTCTTTTCACATTTCCTGCGCTTGAAAAGTAACTTAGATTTCATTTGAAGTACTTTGGAATGAGTTCTACGAGGTTGAAGCTAGCATTGTACGTCAAAAGGTATTTTTTTTTTATTTTCTTTTGTTTTCCTTTTAGGCCAAAAAAGTAACCTGGCTACCCATTTACGCGAAATCTTCATCACAGTGAGGGGTTTCTCTCATCCAAAAATTGGAGGCTATCTCTCTGTTCGTGGTGGGTGAATGGCTGTATGCAAACCTTGCTCTCTTATTTGAGAAAGAATACAATGGTCATGCACAACCAAATTCTGAGATGGCTGAAGAAATCAAAGGTACTAAAACTTGTATGTCTTGCTTCATCTGTTGTTGGACTGTTCTGTTATGCTCTCAGTTCCTCTTTCAACCATTTACTGGGAAACTGGAGCTGGTGGAAGATCCTTCTTTATATTGTTCTCAGTTTCATCATTTGTCTAGCCATCTTTTTCGCACCGGCAAGGTCAAGTTCCACCTCTTTCCGGCTGGAAACTCATTTGGCATTTTTGGTTCTGATAATCACTTCTGTTTGTTCCTTTTTGTTTGATAACGTGGTGAAGAGTAATCCAGATGTATACAACCTCATCTCTTGGGCTGCTTTTGCTACCATGTCGCTTGGCTTGTCAAATCTCACTCAATTTGGATTCCAGATTGATCTACTATATTTCTTCTGCGGAGGTCTAACAGTACAACTCATGAAGATCAAATTGTGGTTAGTCACTGTTGGAGGGGGTTTCAGTTATTCCCTCCTCCAGCTTCGTTACTATCCGAGCGACACAGACGGGGAGAACCTTCGGCTCGAGGACCACAATCAAATAATCATTCAAGTTAATGACTCAGAGAGTGTTAGTAGTACAAGTCACGAAGAAGCTAATGCTGATGTTGATAGTACTCAAGGCACCTCACCAGAAGATGGGGATCTTAGATTCCAAGACCATCTACTCACTCAAAGTAATTCACATTCACAAGATGGAAGCGTTGATGATGGTCTTATCATCCAACAACAGCTCATGAATTGTATAAAGGAGCTTGAGAAGGAGAATCATATGCTTGTTTACATGGTTTGTAGTCACGTGGACAAATACCTTAAAGCCGTGTTCGACTCCAAAGAAGTACCGGATCCTGACATCAACTTAGTGATGGATGCACTTCCATCGGAAATCATGAGGCGCCTTAAGGAAACCGTGAAGCTGATGGTGGATGGAGGTTTTAAGGAGGAATGCAGCGACATTTACAACAAATGGCGAAGGGAGTTTTTAAAACAGTGTCTGCAGAAACTTGGGTTGCAAATTGAATTGCAATCTGAAGAGTCCAACGAATGGAAGATTATGAACTGGTTAGACACGTGCAAGGTAGCGGAGAAGATACTGTTTCCCAATGAAAGGAAACTCTGCGATTACCTCTTTTCAGGGTTTTCTGTGGCTGCGGATGTTTCCTTCGATAAGGTTTGCGAGGAACTGATGATTGGTTTATTAAGTTTTGTCAATACCACCATAACAATCGGGAGCTATTTGTCGGATCTTTTGCTCGACTTCTTTCCTAAAATGTCGAATTCATTGGGCAAGCTGATTCTGAATTTCACTTCAGAGACGTCGTTTGTAGATGATATTCAAGACGTTGGGCAAAGATTGGCTATGCTAAACAACTTTGGGCTTATTGTTTACACTAATAATGTGCAGGCACCAGTCACCGTCAGAGGGCTTCATCTAATTACTATGGAAGCAATGGATTTCATCCATTGGATAACAAAGAAGAGGGTTGACCGATCTGACAGCATCGGAAATTTTTTATTCTGGGTGATGATAGTAAGGATGATTGAGTTGTTAGAGAACGAGTTGGTAGCCAAGTATGAAAACTACTATCCTAACCCTGCATTGGGCCATGCTTTTATGATCAATAATCTCAGTTACATAGAACAAAAGACGCGTGATTTGAAATTGAACGATGATTGGTTTAGACAAAACGCAGCAAAGGTGGAACAATACTGCAACGTGCATCTAAGAAGTAAGTCACAACAAGCTAATGCTGATGTTGATAGTACTCTTGGTACCTCACCAGAAAATCTAAGAAGGATGTCACAACAAGCTAATGCTGATGTTGATACTTCTCTTGGTACCTCACCAGAAGATGGGGATCTTAGATTTCGAAGCTATCTACTCATTCAAACCAGTTCACATTCACAAGAAGATGTTCTTATCATCCAACAACTCACGAACTGTGTAAAGGAGCTTGAGAAGGAGAATCAGATGCTTGTTCCCAGGGTTTGTAGTCACGTGGACAAATACCTTAAAGCCGTGTTTGACCCCAAGGAAGTACCGGATCCCTACATTAACTTGGTGATGGATTCACTTCCATCGGAAATTATGAGGCATCTCAAAGAAACCGTGATGCTGATGGTGAATGCAGGTTTCATGGAGGAATGCAGCGACATTTACATCAAATGGCGAAGGGAGTTTCTAGAACAGTGTCTGCGGGCACTTGGGTGGCAATTTCAGACGCCCAGCAATGACGATTTTGAGAAGTGGTTAAAAACGTGCAAGGCAGCTGCAAAGGTACTGTTTCCCAATGAAAAGAGACTCTGCGATTATCTCTTTTCAGAGAGACGTTTTGATGCGGATGTCTTCTTCGAGAAGGTTTACAAGAAACTGACGACTGGTCTACTGAGTTTTGCCGATGTCACCATAACAACGGAGAGCCATTTGCCGAATCTTTTGTCCAACATCGTCCCTAAAATGTTGGAATCATTGCACGAGCTGATAGGGGAGATCTCAGCCATGTGTTTTCCCAAATTGTCGTGCGTACCTGATCTTGAAGACTTTCGGAAAAAATTGTCTATTTTATGCGGTTTGAGGAATACTATTTATACTAATAATGTGCAGGCACCTGTCATCCACGGAGGGCTTCATCTGATAACTTGGGAAACAATGAACTACATCCTTGATAATTCTGGCAACATTGGATATTCTTCATTTTGGGTGGTGATAGGAAGGATGATTGAGTTGTTAGAGAGCGAGTTGGAAGTGAAATCTAAAGACTACTACGCTGACCCCGCATTAGGCTATATTTTTATGATCAATAATCTCAGCTACATAGAACAAAAGACGCGTGATTTAAAATTCCACGATGATTGGTTTCGACAAAACACAGCAAAGGTGGAACAAAAGTGCAACCTATATCTAAGAAGGTCGTGGAATAAGATGATGGAGTTTTTGAAGGTTGAGACAAAGGAGTGGGCCGAAGCTCATGTGGTAGCGGAGTTAATGATAGAAAATATCCGTTTGTTCAACCTGCACTTTGAGGAGACATGCACAATTCAATCTACATGGACGGTCTCTGATAAACAACTGAGGGAACGAATAATAAAATCCATTGAAGGGTTCTTGTTGCCAGAATATGGAAAATTTTATAACAGCTTTCTAGTTGTTCTTGGTAATCAAGCTGACGAGTATATTGAGTTTGGATTTCAAGACATTCGAAATTGTCTCAGCAATTTGTTTCTTCTAGATGAGGAGACGAATCTAGAATACAAGAAAAATGTATGAAGTTTGCAATAATTTAGAATACAAAATTTCATGGTCAAAAGTAACACTGTTACAAAATGGTTACTACGTTGTTGGGAAGGGGTTTTTGCACTGGGGGGAGGAAGCGGGGTTAGCGTTAATGAAAGGCGGCGCATCGGAGTGATAAGGGTTTTGCGGTTGGAGAAGGAAACAGAGGCGTGAGAGGTTACGACGGCGGGGGAAGAAGTTACTACGAAGGTGGCGAACGATGACGAAGGCAGCGGTGAAGAAGCAGAACCGTGGAAGAATCAGAACAGTGGCGACCCTGTTGTCTGGTCCGCCCAAAACGGCGCAACTGTTTACTTCCGCGGGACCTTACGATTGCACTCCTCCGGCTCCCTCCGCCTCGTCAATGGCTTCGGCGCCACCGTGTGGGACTCTGGCACGGCGGGCGCCACTTCAGCAGCCCTTGAGGATAGTGGCAAATTGGTAATTTTGAACAGCAGCACCGTCTGGTCAAGCTTTGACAACCCCCTACCGTGGTTGGGTGCACTCTCAAAATTTCAGGGTTGGTAACCTCAAAGTTACATTTCTTATGAGACATTTTTAATTTAAGAGGTGAATTATTTTATTTTTTTTAAAGAATTTAAAATGTTTTATAATAAATGTTTGTTTGATTTAGAAATTTTGAAAGAAGTTAAAATTCTGTAATTTTAGTAGAGTAATTATTTTACCTATGATTAAAGAATTGGTTATGATTAAAGAATTGGTTAACCACAATCGGAGGTCTTTATTTTTGTAGGGTTGTTCCAGTTACATCTTCGTCTTTTAAGTTTTGTGAATTAAGTCTTTAATATGGAAAAATTGAATCAATTGAGTCTCTACCGTTAAATCAACTTAACGGGGTTAAGTTTTTGCTTACCTATGAGGGTGACGTGGATAATTTTGAAGACGTGATGTGCAGATACCCTTATACGTGGCTTTTTATTAATGAAACTCTTGTACGTGGCATTTTCTAAATAAAATATTTAAAAAATTGGGGTTTTTCTGAAAGATTTTAAAATTAGGGTTAATTGAAATTTGAATTGAGAAGAGAAAATTTGAAGCTTCAAATTGGCAGGACGTCAACCATGGAAGCATCTTCGTTCTGCGTTCATTATCAAGCCCAGATTCACCTGCAAATAGAAACCAACCCAGAATCGCGCCTATGCAACAACAACCAAAAATCACCATCTTCATCATGAACCAAAAGACGCGAAGCTCCTCGCATGGTCGTCATCTCCTTCGCACAACCTGCATTAGAAATTGGAACCAGAGAAAAGCAAATTCGCGCAACAGCCTAAGAACCTCAAATCAAACCCTAAGCGCAAATTTCATCTACCCCTCTTCTCCATCTCGCGCCACTCAAACCTTCATCCGGCAACCATGGCAACCAATTAAACCAGAATCGTGTCACCCAGGAAACCATCAACACCAGTCCAATTCACTGAAGCCATGGCATAATGCAAGCGGCCGCCGTAGAAGCAAGACAGCGTTTTCCCCTTGCCAATTTTCTTCCCAATTTTAAACCAAATTTTGAAGACTCATTTTTGAAGTTTGAAAAGAGGTGGTAGAAGAGGAGACATATATCCGTGACGCAAGAAATCTGAAATCAAAGCCCAGAATTTTTCAGATGAAACTATGTAATCTCAACAGGGTACTTATGAATGCAATCTTCCCAGGGACTCTTGGGTGAGGGATTCACGTGTCTAAGAGCTTCCCACACCACACTGTTACACTTGAATCCACTCCTAGACACAATTTGCCATACTTTGTTCCCCTTGCACAGTTTCACCAACGTCGCCGGACCTCACGCTTTTCTCTCCGGAAGCCCTAATCTCTTTCGCGCTGATAACGTGGCACATAGTAACGAGGGAAGGTGGCATCACACTTGGTTCGTCGTTTGCCACAAAAAATAAAACTTAACGTCGTTCAGTTTTAAGGACTAAACATAAGAGTTTTAAAACTAAGAGGACTAAAATGAACAAACCTTTCGAAGAGGGATGAAACCCAAAATCGCTTGATAGTTTAGAGACTAAAAACATATTTAACCTTTTTTTAAATTCATATTTTGATATATGTATTTTGGTTTGATTAAAGTCTGCATTGGTTCAATTTGATTTAACTTAGTTTAATATGGTTTTGTCTCCATTAAATTTATATTGATCAAATTTGACGTGATTTCTCTTATGCCAATTTCGATCAAGATATATCCAACTAAACTTGATACGACATAGATTTGTCCTGACTTGGCTAAACATGATCCTACACTTATTTAGCTTAACTTGGACTCGGGTTAACTCAACTCGATTGTGACTCATGTTGACTTGGACCCAGATCGACTTAGGTCGATTGAAGCATATTGATTTTGTTTAACTAAACTTTAGCCAACTCAACTCAACCTAGACCTAGGCTAGTTCGACTCAACCTAGGCTAGTTCGACTCAACCTAGGGTAGGACAAATTTTTCTCAACCTTGGTTGAGGTTGACCCAACTTAACCTAGTCTTTCTCGGGCTATGCTCGACCTAGTTTTAATCAGACTAGGACCCATCTGAGTCTTGTCCAATTTGGCTGAAAGTGGGTTGTTCCATTTCAGATGAATGTTGACATGCTACAAATTGGCTTGACTTGGACACAAGTTGACTCCGATCAACCTAGACCCAAACTAACTTTGCTAACTCGGGTCGACTAGATTGAATTTGGGATGAATTGACTCAATCAAACCTAGACCAACTTAACTCTATGAACTCTGAGTCGACTCAACTTGACTTGATTGAGCTCAAGATGACTCAACTTGATCGAGCTCGAGACAACTTGACTCGAATGTGACAACTCAACTTAATTGAGCTCGAATTGGCTTGACTCGAATGGGCCTGTGTCAATCTGACTTAAACCGGCTTGGGTTGACTCATCAAACTTGTGTTGATTGGAATTGATGAGACTTGGGTCTCAAGTGAATCAATTTAACCTTGACCTTACTTCGTTGTTGTTAATGTCCTTACAAAAATTTTCTCCTTTCCATTTTATCAATTTACTTAAAATTGTTTTGAATTATAAATAGTTTTGTTTTTATGCACTAAATGTTTATAAGATTACATTAACAGCCAAATGAGTTATGTTATGTTAGAAATATATAGGCTAATATTATTTAATTAATTTTATTAGAAATATAATTACATATTTTAAAATTTTGATGATTTTATCTTAGGTTTAAACCTTCGATTGATCCTTATATTTGTTGAGGAATCTTAAGTGGGTCCTCTTGTTGAAAACGATCTTAATTGGGTCCTAAATTTTGAAAAGGCTTAATACCATTTTTGGTCCCAATTTACGTCAACTTTGTTCGAAATGGTCCTAATTTTTTTTTTAAAATGTTCAATGTAGTCATATATATCGTAATTTCTGTTCAATTTAGTCATTTTTTACAAACGTTGTTTGGTCAAAATCCTATTCTACTTGGCCCAAAATGCAAGGCCCAATTGAAATCCTACACTACTAGGCCCATAATACAAAACCCAAATAAAATTTAGACTACTTGGCCCATAATACAAAGCCCAAATAAAATTTAGACTACTTGGCCCAAAATACAAGGCCCAAAGTTATTCCTACTCTACTAAATTTTCATGATGGCTTAAGATGACCCAAGAGAAAGAGTCTAGACCCATATTCCATAGATGTCTCCAACTCTCATGAATGTGCTAGGCCATGGCTAGGGGTATACCATCAGATTACATGATGGATAACACCTTTATTTATAGGCTAAGGTATACCTGTCAATTTGGTCTCCTAACATGGTTTGACCCTGACCCACGTAGGTTGAGACCAGAAAAAGCCACAGGACCAAAAAGCCTCCATAGAAAAAACCCACAGGTTAAAATATCTACAAAAGCCCTGTAGACTAAAGCCAATCCATGAACTTTTCTTTTAAATAATCTTAATTTTAAATACAAAAAATGTAATTAATCCTAATTTGTTACAAATATAAGTGTTATAATTTTTGAAAATAATCAAATTACATTTGATAGGCAAAGTTATTGTCAAAAACATTTATACAAGTTTTTTAAAAATAAAAAAGTAACAATATTTTTATAAAAATACTTAATTACTTAATTCATTGTCACATAAAATAGTTTAACAATTAACTTTCTGAAACTTTATTTCAATTTTTGGATCCTACCTTCTTTAATTTTTTTCTTAGAAAAATGTTCAAAAACCATTTTTGAAAAATATTGTTTATTAAAAATGTTATTTATTTATTAAATACATATTAAAAAAACTAACAATAACTTAGACCCTCTTTAAAAAAATTAATAACAGTGATCAATAAATAATTAAGAAAATAATCAAATTATAATTATAAATATTGAAAAAAAAATTAAAAAGAAAACGAGACCTTAAAATTCGGTCAAAAACTGATTATGTTTCATATATTTCCAATTATAGGATTAATAATAAGTGTTGTAAGTTATTTATAATTCAAAAAAATATTATTAATTTTTTATAATAATAATAATAAATAACAATAACGTTGTTTAAATTTATTACTCTAGGATGACGTCGATCAAAATAGAATTTTTTTTTTAAAAATTTTCGAGTTTGAATTTATCCAAAAAATTTATGATTAGATTATTCGTATTAGGTATATAAACTTGTAGATAATTTTCACATCAAAATTAAATTATGATTTATTTTTAATAAGTTAAAAGTTGATGATTAATATTAAATTGAATATCTAAAAAAATATAAGCTTTAAATTTGACTTTTTCAAAAAAATAAGTATATTAAAAAAATTACATGAACAAACTCATTTTTACTTTAATTATCAAATTAGATCAGTTCATACTAATTAAGAATTTAATTTCTTGAAATTGAATTTTTAACATGAAAAATAATCTCACGTTTTTTCTTAAATTAAAAAATATATAAAATCTAATGATATAAAGATTTTGAGTATTGAATATAAATTATGAATTTATGAAAAGTAGAGATATTTGAAAATTAAAATAGACATAAGTTTATTTAGTGGGACTAAACCTACTTTAACTTTGATCCTGATCTACTTGAGAGAGAATTTGGGTGTTAGAGTTTTTTTTTTTGCCCCTACTTGAGGGGCTTCCTAAGATGGGGATTTTGAAAGAATGGGTTATGGCTGCATGAGTCAAGTTGACACCTCTAACTTAAGGTGTCTCAAAATGGTTAGAAACTTTAACTTAAAAGAGCCACTTTGGTTGGCTTGGAGAACAAGGAGAAATTCTCTTCAATAGGAGGAAGACAAGTAGCAAAAAATCCTCTTAAATGAGAGAGGGACATGTGACCACTACCTGTGGAAATACTCTTCATTCCTAGAGGTGTGACACATGACCACTAACTATGAGGAAAACTCTTCAATAGAAATCCTCCACATGCCTTGGATAAAAATTTTGCTCCCTCGTCCTCCAAGCTTAGCCAAAAGGTTGACTCCTTGGTTAACACACCCATTTTGGATGTCCAAGCATAGTCAACTATGGGCCTTGGTCCTTTGTTGAATTGTTTGGTCAAAATCCTATTCTACTTAGTCCAAAATGCAAGGCTCAATTGAAATCCTACACTACTAAGTCCATAATATAAAGCCTAACTAAAATCTAGACTACTTGGCCCATAATACAAAGCCTAAATAAAATCTATACTACTTGGCCCAAAATACAAGGCTCAAAATTAGTCTTACTCTACTAAATCTTCATGATGACTTCAGATGGCTCAAGGAAAAAAGTCTAGGCCCATCTTCCATAGATGACTCTCACTCTTCATGAATGTTCTAGGCCATGACTAGAGGTATGCCAGCATCCCCTCCGTCTTAAAAATGATTTGCCCTTAAATCTTCAACATGGGCTAAAGGCAAGTTCCTTTTCTTCATAATCTTCATTTCTTCCTTATTTTCCATCAAGATCAAATACTTATTTTATACACAAGTTAGAACAAGTGTTATAATAGTGAGTATGTGAAGGATATAGCTTTCAAGAAGGATACACCTTAAATCAAATGAATGATTAAGGTATTAGAAAATAGGAGCAATTTTCTTTTGATCTCCCACACAAGGATCCTTTGGGTCTTTTCTTGCCATGTTTCTCGAGGAAAATGGCAAGGAGACCTTTACACTTTTACACAAGCTTTGGGCCCTTAACATCATAATTTGCTTGTTGGGGCATTCTTGTGACTTGTGCATCATGCTTTGACTCTTAGAACACAAAGTGTCTTTTATTTTCTTTTTACCTTCTTTTTTTTCTCTTTCTTTTTCTATTTTCTTTCTCATTTGTGCTTGATCCTCTTCCACTTAAGAAGGTGTGAGAGGATGAAGTACACATTTTCTTTTATTGTGGGTGATGTTTATCTCATTGGTGTGGCCATTATGTAGAGATTCTCTATCAAAAAGCCAAGGCCTTCCAAATAAAATTTGACAAGCATCTATTGGTACTATATCACAAAGCACACTATCTTCATAATTTCCTATGGATAACTTGATCATCACTTGTTGATTACTTTCAATTCCTTGTCCCCATTGATCCATATCCTCACTTTCACTTTCTTCTTGTTTCTTTGTGTCACTTCTCTCATTCTCACTCTCACTTTCCTCATCTCAGCTACTATATACATCAATACCCCTTAAGATCATGGTCTTTTTGGTGGGGCATTGTGATGCAATGTGACCTCTACCAAGATTGAAACACTTAATTTCACTAGCGCGAGTGTGAGATGATGTTCCACCCTTGGCCTCTCCTTTTCTTTCTCTTCTCTTTCCCTCCCTAGATTCCTAGAGGGTTCTTCTTCTACCACTTGCTTACCCTCCCTCTTGTAGTCTTTCTTAACACTAGAGTTAGAGTGGAAAACTTTCAAACGTTTTCTTAAGAATTATTGCTCTACCTTAATGAAAATTTGTACCAAGTCAATTAAGTCTTACTAGGGAAATAATTCCACTCTATCCCTAATCTCAAGATTAAGACCACTTAGAAACCTAGAGATGATGGTCTCTTCTTCATCTCTAATTCCCGCCCTCATCATGTAGAGCTCTATCTTTTGCCTATAGTTTTCAATGCTCATGTCTCTTTGTTGGAGCCTCAGAGTTTGTCCATTAGCTCCCTATGATAGTATGATGGAATATGTCTTCTTCTCATGGCACTTTTTAAGTCATTCCAATAGATGACTTGGGGAAAATTAGAGAGTCTTCTTTCTCTCACAAGGGAAGTCCACCACTACATGACATTCCCTTGAAAACTCAAGGTAGTTAGGGTAACCTTTCCCTCCTCACTCACTTGGTGGCACCTAAAGAGTTGCTCTACTATCATTGCCCAATCCAAGTAAACATCTACATCTTCCATTCCATGGAAATGGGGGAGGTCTACCGTAACCTCTCTTGAGATGTGCTCCCTTTCACGCACTCTATGTGGGTGAGGTTGATAGTATTGATGGGCAATCCTACTATCTACCTCATAGTGTGTGGGCCGATTTGGAGTTTTAGAACTCCTTCTTGTGTGACTCTACTCCTACTTCTATTCCTGGTTTTGCTCTTACTTTTTCTTATCTCTTCTTGAGCTTTTTCTTGTTTCTCATTAAGGACTCTAAGTTCTTCTTCCAACTTAGCAAGATACTCTTCTCTTTCAATTCTTTCTTTTTATTTGATAAGAGTTTCTTGCTTTTGTCAAATTTTAAGTGACTTTAACTCTTTTGCTAAATTTTTCAGAGTAGTTACTCCCAATTTCATAGGAATTAGACTTAGACATTCGTAAAGGTTTTCAAAAATATGTAATGCAACAAAAAAATACTCAAATTTCAAAGAAAGTTCCTTAAGAGACTTAGGGAGGCAAAAAAGACACCCAAGTTCACTTCCAAGAAAGGGAGGTGAATCACAATGAATTTCTTAAATACCAAACATTTCCTAGCCAAAGTTTACCTTAGGCACTCTTGAACTAAATTTCTCAAAGGGAACTAAAGTTGAAATTAAAGTTGACACACATTAAGCTATCATAATTAAAGAAAGCAAGTAAACTAGTTATGCGGCCTAATGATTAAGTTAGACGAACTTTGGTTCTTCTAACCAACCAACTAAAAACGCAATTTTCTAACAAATAAAGGTTCTTGTTAGGATATGGAATTGAACACCAAAGACTCCCCCAAGACACCTAACAAGGTTGTGAGTTACAAAGAAAAAAAAGAAGAGAAAGATTACAAAGCAAAAAATTACAACCAAAACAAAATGCTTCCTCCTAAGGTGTTTCTCTCCTTTTCTTTTGGCTACCACTCTAGACTTCAAGATCCCTTTGGGTCTCCATCACCTAGAAGATTATTGGATCACCTCATAAAGAGAACCTATAAAACTTAATGGTATGCAAGAAGAAACAAGGAGTAAAAGCAATAAAAGGTCTAAAACAAGAAAGACTTTACAAAAGGAAATTAATTTTGACAAAACTAAGAATTCGAAGAAGACAAACAAGAAATTAAAGGTTAAGAAAGAAAGGTTAAACACTCAAAAAATTCCTAATGAAAGGTGTTATAATAGATTCATAAAAGCAAAACAAAAAATATTAGAAGAAAAGTGGTTGGTTCTTGTCTTTTGGCAACTTTGAGCAAATGGGGCACTACAGTCACTCTTTTAACATCATAGCCAAAAATTTTAGGCACCGGAAAGTGAAGAGAAAAGCCCAAAAATAATGAGCAAAAACGTTCCAAAAAAGATTGCACAAAAACAATGGTAGTGGTCTAAGCATGCAAATTGTTCAACACTTTTTAGGCTCTCTTTTGGTACTCTTTTGAGGCCTTTTCTTTAAAAGCTTTTAGCACTTCTTTTTCCACTCTTTTAAGGTGCCAAATAAGACCATCAAACACATGGTTAGAAGAGAATCCTACTAGAATAAAAATGGAGTTGAAAACTAGAAACTAATAAAGGAATTTTTTTTAAGAGCTTGGCAATGATCTAATGGCAAGTATGAACCCAAAACATCAAAGATAAGACCCTAAAATGGTTGTATATGGTGCATTTTTGCAAACTAAGTTATAATTTTTATATGTTTTTTTCAAAGTTACTAGAGAAAATTGACAAGAAAAGAGCTACATATGACTCTAGACAAACATGGATGGATTAAAAACTTAACATGACTCAAGCAATGAAATACACCGAATATAAATCAATAAAAGACCCAACAAAAGCTTAAAAACACATAAAATAAACACAAAATGGAAACCTAATGGTGAAAATAGAATGGTTCCAAAAGATAGTAGAAACTAGAACCATAAAACACAAAAAAAAAATGAATAAGTAAAAACCAACAAAAGAGACAAGTAAGGAAAGCATTAAACAACATGAAATTAACCATGGATCAAGACCAAGAAACTTAAATCTTTGAAGAACCAAGACTTTTGATACCAAATGATCGCAGTTCTCTAGCTAGGACAAGCCAAATCTAGAAGCAACCAAGCAATGTTCATGGAGGCAATGATGTGCAGAATTTGTGGTGGTGTGGAATGTTGAATTGGTTGCGGCTTTGGAGTGATATATGGTGATGGAAGATGTGTTTAAGGGTTCTCAAAGAGAGGTTCGACCAACTCTTGGTGGAAGGTGCCTAGAGGAGGCCACTTGGATTACTTTACCCTAGGGTGACCTTACAAAGAGTATGAGTTCACAAAATGGCAGCATAACATTACTCTAACTCAATGGTTATTACATGATGGATAACACCTCTATTTATAGGATAAGGTGTGTCAAAATGGGCAAAAACTTTAACCTAAAAGAGCCACCTTGGTTGGCTTGGAGAGCAAGGAGAAATTCTCTCCAATATGAGAGAGACAAGGGGAAACAATTCCTCTCAAATGAGAGTGACATGTGGCCACTGCCTATGGAAAATCTCTCCATTCTTAGAGTGACACATGACCACTAATTAGGAGAAAAACTATCTAATGGGAAGCTTCCATATGCCTTGGACGAAATCTGGGTCCCTTGTCCTGTAAACTTAGCCAAAATGTTGACCCCTTAGTCAACACACCCATTTTGGACGTCCAGGCATAGTCAATTTTGGGCCTTTGCCCTTTGTTGACTTGTTTGGTCAAATCCTATTATACTTGGCCCAAAATACAAGACCCAATTGAAATCTTACACAACTGGGTCCATAATACAAAGTCCAAATAAAATCTAGACTACTTGGTCCATAATAAAAGCCCAAATAAAATCTACGCTACTTGGCTCGAAATACAAGGCTCAAAATTATTTTTACTATACTAAATCTTCATGATGGCTTAAGATGGCTCAAGAAAAAAAGTCTAGGCTCATCTTCCATAGATGACTCTCACTCTTCATGAATGTGCTAGACCATGGCTAGGGGTATGCCATCAAGTACTTGGATGCCAAAGTCAGTTAATTTTTCGACAATTTAAGAAATTAATCAGTATTAAATATTCTAGCTCTTTACCTCAAACCGGTATTTAAAGGATTTGGAATAAGCTTACGGCCTAATTGATGTTAATCATGTTTCTTCTCTAATAACTTAATGTTGGTATTTAACCATCCAGAGAGTGACCGTCTGGTCATGAGTCTTGCTCACATGGTACATTTCTTTATGATGGCCGCTCAGTTCATTTTGGTGTGATGGTCATGCAATACACAGGCCCCTAATGCTGAAAACTATAATTATAGGAGAATGTGTTTGAGCAACATTACAACCCGGGTGGTCAGGGTCCATTTTTCCAATGTCCTCATAATCATGGTTTACCAATCGGTCAAATATTTTGTTTGAAAATATGACCTTTAGGAATAAATGGTTATTGAGATGGAGACACGTGCCACATCGGTTCTCGTGTGTTGCCGAGGATTAAAGCCTCATGCATTGTTCATCGTTAGATATGAACTTATCTGACGATTGGGGATTGGCCGAACGTTTCACCTACTCAGTTACACCCACCCGAACGGTTAAACATTCATGCAAGCGTTCACCGTGCTATGTTTGGCGCTCGACATTAGTCTTACTCCTGGTTTCTTTCTCCATTACTTCTATACTTGTCTAATCACTAAGAGGGGATGAGTATCCCTTATTTAAGAGCAAGGGATATGGTTGTTCACCCTATACGCTGCATCCTTCAAGGGTTTCCAGAATAAATACTTTAAAATCGGTATAAAGGATGTCGATCAGTCTAAACTTTTTGAGGAGGCTAGTCGGGCAAAGTTCCCCTTATACTGGACCGAGTACCCGAGGAAATTAATTTCGTGGGCTAAGAAGACAATGACACCGACCGAGGTAGTAGTTGTGGAGCTGATCGACGAGCTTCCCAATTGCCTCCCCTGTCGGACTCTCATCAATATCATCGATTCTGATGACCTATGTAATAAGGTATTCGGTAATATGTTTTATTTTCATGATTTTTTTGGACGGTCACTCTTAACTTGCTAAATGTTTTTTGTTTTCTTTCATATTTGATGGTTTCTCGTAATTCAAACAAGGGTTTGTTCAAGAACTTTTTTGCCTTGCGAGGTGATGAAGTCGACGAGGGGAGTTGTGCGTGTGCAAGCCCAGAACCAACCACTCCTATACAAGCTACTTTGCCAATTGAGGAGAGGAGGTCAACTCCTCGATTTGCTATTCATCAACATCCTGAGTGGCCAACTCCTAAACACCAATAGTAACGGTCGACCTTTGTTCGGCTGACTAAGGTGGCTCAACCATAACCTATCTCGATGGTTCATCCTTTACCGCCAAATAAGGGGAAGAAGAGGTATTCCCATGAGGGGGAGTAAACTTCTCACAAGAAAAGTTGTAAAGAGGTCAACTTTTCCCCAAACTCTACGGGACAAGATGTTTGACAACAATTTCTAGATAAGCGCGCGGGAGAATTTTAGGCTCGCGGGAGAATTTTAAGCTCGCGGAAGAAGATAGTTGGGTGTAGATGAACTCACCCAGGATGAAATGCTTAACACTTTTTTCGAGCTTACCGAACAAGCCACCCTCCTAGATCTTCACACCACCGATCCAGATAAGTAAAAAAAAAGTTGTTGTCGCTCGAGTGGACTTGAATAAGACCTCAAACACTTTGGCGAAAATGAGGGCATAGTTGGAAGAAGTTACAACCACCAAAGCCAACACTGAGAAGAAACTACAAGAGGCCAACGTCTGGCTGGAGGCCTTCTGCACGATCGAGAAGGACGTTGCTGGTCTAGGTCACCATCTTCAACGAAAGAACGACCATCTTACCTCAGATTGTCATACATTGTAGCGGCCAGTGAAAAGCTTGCCACCCAGAACGTTGAGCTATTAAAGGGAAGGAAGAGGGGGCGAAGAGAGAATAAGAGTTGTCCGCTTAGATAAAGGACATTCGAGAGGAGGTCTTCAATGAACATCAGGCAAGCTTCGAGAAGTCCCTGTCCTAAGCTGCCTTCCTATATGACATTCCTCTCGCCGAAGGGAAGTTCGACGTCCATAACGACATATATCATGGTCACCTGATTCCCTTGTTGGGAATCCAAGTGTGAGTCTAAGTCCCACATTGGATAGAAATGAGAAAGTAAAATACTATATAAAGATGAAAGACCCATTAACACATTGCCTTAAGGTTTTAGGTAGAGAGTGGTGTCAATCTTTTATATGGTTAGACTCATATCTCATTAGTGTTTCTGTCTCTCAGGTGAACCTCCTCCTTGATAGACCCAAGAGTGGTATCAAAGATGGTTTGTCTTGGTGACCGACTTGAACGAGTATAATGATCTCTATACTGAAAGTCTTCCTTACAAAGGGTATTCAGGTAAACAAGTTTCGTTAAGATGAACGACGGTTGAAAAGGGCTACTCGTGGTTGTAGTGGTTGATATTGGGTACAAACAAAGTCCCACATAAGATAAAACAAGAGTTGGACATGAGTTTATATACACATAAAGATACCTCCATTGGTAAGAGGCGTTTTGGAGTTGTACAAAAAGTAAATCCGTGAGACCTTGACCCAAAGCGGACAATATCTTACTAGTGTGGAGATCTATGGGTGTGTTGAACCTCCCTACAAATGGTATCAAAGCCCATGGTTCAGGTTTGGTGACCGGGCTTAGACGAGTACGTCCCTCCATGATCAAGTGAAGCCCTTGGCAGGTGGCCGGTGGCAGATAGTCAAATGAATCATGAGAGGTGGAGAGCAAGAGATGCTCAATGTTGTGTGACAATGGATCGTGAAAGAGGGCAAAGAGATGCTCAATGTTGACCATGATGCAGATACAATGCCGACCGTCAATATAGGGGACAACCTAGTAGGGGAAGAAGCAGCTAGCAAGGGTGAGGATGTCGTTCGGGTGGTTGATGACGAGTAGATTGACCAGTCGTTTTGTATTTTTGTTTATTGGTCGACGGGTAATCAACCTTTTTTGTTTGTATAGGATTGTTTATCAGTCAACTGATTAATATATCTTTTCAATGACTCATTTGTTCACTATTTTACATCAAACATGTATGCTATCCTTGGAGGCTTCAATCGGTTCACAACAAATCGCTCCAAAAATATCTAGGAAAATACCAGAAGCGAAGTGATCACAACATTCAAGATTTTACTAAACCACTTCAATGTTGTACTAGCCAAAGTTACCATAAAAACTTGCACAGGATGACATTCGAGCTCCCAAATATCAATATATGATCCTTGAAAGCCTTTAAATGACTTTTTGGATCAGTATCCCTAGAAAGCATGCTCACCTTTGGGACCATAAAGTATGAAGGAACCTCCTCATCCATATCTCTCTCGAAAAAGGACGGCCTTTTTCCTATTCTTGGTTAATCTGTATGCTTTGTTGATCTCAAATATTATCATGATCCTTCATCTACTGGCTCAATTCTTCATTTAACTTTCTCAAATTTTCTTGTTGTTGAATTGCCTCGTCTAAATGTTGACATGAATCCTTCACCTCCTTGTGCAAATGCCCTTTATTAACATTTGCTTCTATTTTAAGATGTTCTTGCTCAATTTCCACCTCCCTTTGTAGATGTTCAACCTTGGCCCGAACACAATCTTCCTTAAAACGCTTGCGTACCTCCTCATTTTCACGCCTTAAGTCCTTGATATTCTACAAGATTTGTTGCATGGTTGGACCATCATCGTCATTGCTTCTTGTGTTCCTCATGGTAATAGGTTTCTAAAGGAGTGAGACTAGAATCATATTTTACGAAGTCCTATGATGAGTGCCATTTTGTTCGAATGAAAAGATATAGGCCTTAAACTGAAAATAAAAGATATAGAGAACTCACTTGAATCAAAGTAAATAACACTAAGGCCAAAATAGTTTTGTCCCTTGATCAAAAGAGTTGGCCTTTTATTTTTAAGTAAATCAATTATAAATTGTTTATCCTCCAAAAGATAAGAGAATATTATAATTACAAGAAATAATAACAAAAAATTATAAATTACATAGATATCAACAACATATCAAATCTTTCCTATACAAAGATATCTAATAAAATTTAAACTAATTACCAATGGGGTCCGACCTAAACTCTGGTTCATATAGATCTCGGTCCAATTCTTGGTCAATTCTTCTTGATTAGCCGTCAAACGTCTCGTGGTGCTAAGCTTCTCCCTACACCTCCACAACTTTCTCCTTACACGTCCCCATTTTCTTGTACACACCAAACTTCCCTACAGTAAAAAAAAATTACCTTTACATAAGTTTTTTTTACCTTAGAAACCCTAATCTCTTCTTTTTTACTCTCTTCTTCTTCTTTGTGCCGCTGCACCTCCCCACAAATCACCTCTTCTCAATTTCTCCTTTTTAAAATTTTAACTCTCTCTTTCTAACCTACTCTCTTTATTCCTCTCGTTTCTTCTTCCTCTTTATTGTTCCCTCTTTTCTTCTCTTGCATCCACTACCTTTCATTTTTCTTCTCGGTCTTCCACTATTTGGCGCTTTCATGGTCCACTTCGAGTCCTTCTCTGCATCCATTCTTGAGGTAATTTTTTATCTTTAAACTCATTGAATTGTATGATTGTGTGTTGAATGATTGAATTGTGGGTGATTTGAACCAGATATGAACCAAATTGAGTTGAACCGAAAATGTTGAAGGCTTTAACAGATTTTGAAAGTCGTTGAAGCCTTCAATGGATTTCAAAAGTCGTTGAAGCCTTCAACAAATTTCGAAATCTGTTGAAACCTTCAATGTTTTTTTCTTATTTAATTTTTATTTAATATTTTTGATATATTTTTAATTATTTGTTTTTTAAATAATTTTTTTATAGTTTTTGTATATACTTTTAATTATATAATTAAATTTTATTTAATTAATTTTTATTTAAATTTTTTTATAGGTTTAAAATTTATAGAATTAGATTTGTTTTGAATTATTTTTGTTCTATTTTTATTTAATTTAATAAATTTTTAATTAACATTTTTATATTAAAATTTATTATTTTTATTTAACTTTTTTAGTAGTGTTTGGATGGGTTTCTAATTTTTATAATTTAATATTTTTTAGTTTTTTTTATAATTGAATTTAAATTATTTTTAATAATTAACTTTTGTTTAATTTTTTGGATAGGTTTATAATTTATTTAATATAATTTTATTTTTAATTAAATTTTGTTTAGTTTTGGATACGTTTATAATTTATTTAATTTATTATGTTGTTTAATTATTTAATTGTGCTTTATTTAATGAATTAATTTTTGACTAAAATGGCAAGAATCTGAGGTGTATTTACTTATCAAGGAGAGAGTTCTTCATAGGATGAAAGAAGTAGAAAACCTACAACTTCAGCTCGTAGAAGGCATGAAGTTGATAATGATGTTCATGTAGATGACCCTACAATTGAGGAGCATGTAGTTGAGGACGAGGAGCATCATGATGTTCCTCGTGAGGAAGTTGGAGGATTTGCAAGAGGTGAGTGCACAACTTTAATTTTAATAGTTATTGTTTAGTTTGAATAAATTTTATATTAAATATTATTGTGTAGGATCGAGGAAAGATCAAGTTAATCTCTCACGGAAAGAAGCTAAATAAATTAGGACCCTACGACGAGGGAATTCAACAATTTGTGTTGAATTCTGGTTTGATGCCTCTCACCGACATCTCGTATGACTACACGAATAAGGGCTTTTTGTTGCATTCGTTGAGATATGACACTTTGAGACAAGCAATTTTCATCTCCCCGTGGATGAGATGATAGTGACTCTGGATGATGTGTTGTCATTGCTGGACCTTTTGGTTCTATGATAGTTCTATAATATCGAGGAGTTGGAGTATGAAGAAGCTTAGACAACCATTGTCGAGCTTCTAGGCATCGATCACAGAGGGTTGGTGGTGAGATGATGGAAGTTAGACTGAACTGTTGTAGTTCATTTTTCGACCCTCTCAATGACCATTTGTTCGCATATCTTTCGTTGTAAATTTGTTTAATCATTGTCACATTACGATAATTATTTTCTTTCAGAGTTAATAAAATATTTGCAGGTGTAACTTTAGTCTTATTCATATCACAAATAATGATTGTTCACTCAGATTTAACCTACTAACATAAGGGTGACCAACTAAAGTTTCAGCCAAATCATGGTTGTGATATCCACACATGACCTTCAAGACTCATCCGTCCCCATTAGAAGATGGTTTACCCTTTAACTAAAAGGACTCTCACATTTTCGAGTTCTATATACATTAGGCTCCACATCAGGTTTATATTTCCTATACTTTCCACCTCTTTCACGTCCAAGCAAGATGAACGTCTTTCTTTCTAGTTTACCAGTAGCTTTGTCAGTAGTAACCACCACAAATTGTAGATCATGAACAATCCGTCTCACCCATTCAATTAAGTGATCACAAGAGAAAAATATTTCGTTCATAGTAAAATTATTTGTCAGATATTTCTCTCCAACTTCTTGTATGAAAGAAGAAAAATATGTTATAAAGCTAAAGTATACTTTAAGATCCATACCATAAAGACATTCTTTCATTTTAAATATTCACCTATAAAATAATATTCATTTTTCAATATCTAACATCATCCATAATTAAATAAAAATGTAAAAATTTGATAAAAAAGCTAAATAATGGTTAAACAATAAAAATTCAAATAATTAATCATCTATAAAATTTATAAAAAATTAAAAATAATAAGTAAATTATTCTAATATAATAAACAAATAAAATAATAAAAAAATTAGCTTGAGGCACAAAATTGATTTTGAAATCCGTTTTGCCATTCAGCAAATTCCAAAATTTGTTAGTCTTTAGTTCGATATCCATTAAAGGCCTCCATCTAAACATTTTCATGCACGTGAGAGAAAAACTGCTTTATCTTGATGCATCACCTCTCAACCACCGCAGGAACACTAGACCACCTTCACCAATCTCAAGCCTGCTCCACAAACACGAGGACCACCTTTCGAGACCACAAAGACGCAGACTCAAGCCCTCCAAGACACACAAACACACACGAAATGCGCCACCATGAGCACGAGAAAGAGAGGAGAATGAGATTGAGAATGGAAGAATATGAATGAGGGGGTTCACATATACAACGAGTCATAAATGAAGCAGATAGAAAGTGGACGAAGCAGTTAAATAGTGCAACCACATTAAATAATGTTTAACTACTTCCATTTATTTTCTTCTCGAGGACATTTTCGGAATGGGAAGGTGGAGAGAGAAAGTTGTGGAGGTACAAGGAGAAACTCTCCTCGTGGTGATCCTTGGTAATTAAGCCCATAATCTATCCATGACTAAGTCTGTAAGGTCATTCATCAACCCAAATAACGAGTTCTTTTGTATTTAATCCTTACACGTGCTCTTAGAGAAGGATTTTCACTTGATCGAATTCAAGACAACTAAGTTGAGGTAGTTGATAGCTCAACATACTATACAAAAACTATTTAGTTATATTTAAAAGAAAAAGAGTGAAAGATAATAAAAAGTAATGTGAAATGGATGTTAAAAAGATTTTGGTGTAAAAAGTACCATGGTCCCATTTTAATCCAGGTAAACTTTGTCCTTGCACAAATCATCTTTATTTTTATTTCTTTCATTTGAACACGCTTCATGATGTCTCTAACATATGACCCTTAATCCACTAGTATTTGGAAAATGTTTTTTTAACATCCAATTCAATCACAGTTGAAAACCACTTTTGACAGTAATATACTTATTTAAAAAAGTAAATTTTTATATTTATAGAAAAAAAGAAGATAAAAGATCAAAAAATAAATGAGAAGTAAATGTAAAAATTTATTAAATGTCAGGATCCAAGTCCTTTTTATTGTAAGTGAAAGTTGGTGGAAACCCCACAAGTGAAACATTTGTTCTATGAACTCAACACGCTTTAAGAAAAGCCTTTAACATTTGAATTGAGAGTCTCTTGACAACCTTCACACTCCACGGGTAATTTTCTCAGAAATTTCGTGGAAAAGATAAGGTGTGGAGTCTATATGACTCCATGAGTGGAATTTTATAAGAATTTTTTTAGTTTAAATTCACTTTTTTTTTCTCTATAGTTTTTTGAACATGAAATTTTAATTTTTATAAAGTTTTCATTACAAATATGATTTTCCATTTTCTAAAGTTGAATAATTTTTTATTTGACTGTTTATAAATTAACATTTTGCTGGACAAAATCATAAGTAACAAAAATAGACAATTCCTTAAACATATGCCCCGCTAGCAAAGTAACCTAGATTTCATTTGAAGTACTTTGGAGTGAGTTCTTCGAAGATGAAGTTGGCATTGTAGGTCAAAAAGGTGTTTTAGTTTACTTCCTTGGTTTCCTTCTAGGCCAAAAAAGTAACACGGTTCCCCCTTTCGGCAGAACTTTCGGCTAGGGGTTTCTCATTGAAAAATGGAGGCTCTCGCTCTGTTTGTGGTATGGGAATGCCTGAATGCAAACCTTGCTCTCTTTCTTGAGAAAGACTACGATGGCCATGCTCAACCAAATACTGAGATGGCTGAAGAAACCAAAGGTACTGAGACTTGTATGTCTTGCTTCATCTGTTGTTGGATTGCTCTGTTATGCACTCAGTTCCTCTTTCAACCATTTACTGGGAAACTGGAGCTGGTGGAAGATGCTTCTTTATATTGTTTTCAGTTTCATCGTTTTCCTTGCCGTCTTGTTCGCACCGGCAAGGTCGCGCTCCACCTCTCTCCGGCTGGAATCTCATGTGTCATTTTTGGTTCTCATAATCACTTCTGATTATTCCTTTTTGTTTGATAATCTCGTGAAGGGTAAACCAGATGCATACAGCCTGGTCTCTTGTGCTGCTTTTGCTACCATGTCACTTGGCTTGTCAAATCTTACTCAATTTGGATTCCAGATCGATCTACTATATTTCTTCTGCGGAGGTCTACTAGTACAACTCATGGAGATCAAAATGTGGTTAGTCATTGTTGGAGGGAGCTTCAGTTATTCACTCATTCAAATTTGTGATTATCCGCGCCACACACAACGGGAGAATCTTCCCCTCCAGCTCCAAAATCTAGTAAACATTCAAGTTGATCCACGGAGTGTTAGTAGTAGCAGTCATGAAGAAGCTTATGCTGATGTTGATAACCTCACCAGAAGACGGGGATCTAAGATTCCAAGACCATTTGCACACTCAAAATAATTCACCTTCACAAGATGACATCCAGCAACAGCTTATGAATTGTATAAAGGAGCTTGAGAAGGAGAATAAGATGCTTGTTCCCTTTTTTTGTGGTCATGTGGACAAATACCTTGAAGCCGAATTTGGCTCCAAAGAAGAACCGTATGCTGATATCAACTTTGTGTTGGATGCACTTCCATCGGAAATTATGAGGCGCCTTAAGGAAATCGTGAAGCTGATGGTAGACGGAGGTTTCGTAGAGGAATGCAGCGACATTTACAGCACATGGCGAAGGGAGTTTGCAGAACAGTGTCTACTAGAACTTCTGCAATTTCAATTGCCCATCAAAATGGACTTTTGGAAGTGGTCAGCAGCGTGCAAGGCAGCTTGGAAGATGTTTTTTCCCAATGAAAGAAGACTCTGCGATTTCCTCTTTTCAGGTTTATCTGTCGCTGCGGATGTCTCCTTCGATAAATTTTGCAAGAGTCTGACGACTGTTCTACTGGAATATGCCCATACCATAACAACTCAGAGCTATACGCAGTATACGCTTCTCGTGGACGCCCCTAGAATGTTGATGTCATTAGGCAAGCTGGAACCGGAGTTCATCGCTTATAACAATTTGTCGTTCGTACGTGATGTTCGAGACATTCAGCAAAGATTGGCTATGATAAACAGCTTTAGGTATATTATTTACCCTGATATTGTGGAGGCACCTGCTACCGACGGAGGGCTTCATCTCATTACTAAGGAATCAATGAACTACATCCTTGGAATTTGTGAAGGTATGATATACCAGAGGGATTGTGAAACTTACTGCATCGAAAATTCTTCATTTTGGGTGGTGATAGGAAAGATGATTGAGTTGTTAGAGAGCGAGTTGGAACTCGAGTCTACACGCTGATACGGTGACCGCTCATTGCGCTATATTTTTATGATCAATAATCTCATACACATAAACCAAAGGACATGTGATTTGAAATTCGACGATGAATGGTTTCAACAACAAAAACGAAAGGTGAGACAAAAGTGTAACCTGTATTATAACTGGACGTGGAACAAGATGATGGATTTTTTGACGGTTGAGACAAATGAGTCCGGGGAAGTGGTAGCGGATTTAATGATAAAAAAGATCCGTTTGTTCAACCAGCACTTTGAGGAGACATGCACACTTCAATCTACATGGATGGTCTCTGATAAAAAACTGAGGAAACGAATAACAAAACACATTGAAGGGTTCTTGTTGCCAGAATATGAAAATTTTTGTGGCAGCTTTCTAGCCGTTCTTGGTGATGAAGCTTGCTGGTATTTTAAGTTTACATTTACAGATATTCAAAATTGTCTAAGCCGTTTGTTTATGAACCTGAAATAAAAGAAAAATGTACAAAAAAGTTTGAAATAAAATGCGTTTTTAGTTACTACTTTGGAAAATTATTATTTCATAGGAATGTTCGGCGTTGTTATACGTGTGTTAATTCTTACATGATATTGAATATTAAAATCTGGACTTAATTGGTTACTTGATCTCCAAATTCAACATTTAGTGTCTTGTTAGTATCCACTTTTAAAAACATTTTTATTGCGTCCCAATGTAGTATAATTGCATCAATTAAGTCCTATTCAGTTAATGGTGTTTAAATTCATAACATTAACTTTCTTGTATGATGTGTATTGTGCAAGTATTAGTGTTGTGACATTTACTTGACATGTATTAGGTTGACATGTCATACACAACATTTGTTACATGCAAATTGAATATTTTAGGGTTGTTAATTGGAAAAAAAATTAATTAACATAATTAGGTCTTATGAGATTTGAGGTGTTTGACAAAAGAAACCGAATTTGGGGATTTTTTTTTTATTGAGGGTTCATTTGGTGAGTGAATTGGTTTTTGTGAGGAAAGAAGGTTGGTCAACGAAGGAGTTTCGTGATCGAAGGAGGTTCGTGAGCGAAGTAGGTTGGTCAACGTAGTGCTTTCATGAGTGAATAGTGTTTATGAGCGAATAGGGTTCGTGAGCCAAGTGGGTTCATCAGCGAAGTTTGGGATTTCAAAGCGAAAGGTGCAATGTGTGTTTTTGATGAATTATTTTATGTAGTTGCGGTGTGTTGTGTTGTTGTCGTCCATAATATTGTGGTCCCCCATAATAATCTTGCCTTTGTTGTGGTCCCCTTGTGTTTTGTATTTCGTGTTGGTCCCCTACTATTGTGTGTTTCGTTTTGGTCCCCCATTTGAAAATGAATTTTTTTTATGGTTTATTGTTTCAATTCTTTATGGTATGTTGTTGTTGGTATATTGCATGTAGTTGGTCTGTGTTAAAATACAAGCTTAATTGCTTAATTGATGTGTGTCAGACAAAAACAATAACACTATAGAATATCCCCCTCTAAGGAAGCACTCCCCTCCACAGGAACAAATATCCTTTGTATAGAAAATGTTAAAATATAAGTTTAATCCCAACCTTATAAGGTTTTCCCCCTTACCCAGCTAGTTGTTAACTGAATAGTTAACAATCTTCCCTCTCTAGAATTTTATTAATGTATGACATGGTCAACTGCATGTAACCTAACAACAACTTTTATTTAGGTATATAATACTTGACCATACTTGACATGTTCAACTATGATATCAAAGTGGTGATTCACTTGGGAGTAAGTTTGTGAATGATGTGTTACTTAGATACGATGGAGTTGAAACCAGTACCTTGTTCATTGACACAGATAGATGAAATTACTTTGAAATTTTTTCCCTACTCAAGGAGATGGATTAAGATGAAGTTAATGAGCTTGGTGAAGTTTGTCAAGATGAAGATGAGGTTGTTGTGGAAGGTGAAGTTGGTCAACCTAAAGTTGAGAGAGAGGGTGAGGATGAGGTTAGTGAAGAAGGGAAGGGTAAAGGAGTGGATGATGTTACTGAAGTGGAGGGTGAGGATGAGGTTGTTGTGGAAGACGAGAGTGAGGGAAGGGATGATGTTGTTGTTGAAGGGAATGGTGAGGATGAGTTTGATGTTAGTAGTTGGATTGAGTCCCAAGACGATTTTTTTAGTGAAGATTGTATGTGTGCTTAAAGCTAAGTAAGGAAAACTTTTTATCACTGCTAAACTAATTTTTGTCATCTAAAATCAGAATAAATTAAGTTTCCTCACTAATGAAGTATATGAACAACTTAGGTATCAATCCAAATACTCGAATAATTAAGTTTAGAAAATATAAAGTTAAATCTTGTACTATATTTACTAATGCAAGGGGACAGTAAAAAAATATTGAAATGAAAAAGAAAAGAATTGAAACTAAAATCTGTTTAAAGAGAAAAGAATATGAAATAAAAAAAAAAAGAATATAGAAATCTAAACTACTTGAGCGAGAACAAAACCTAATTATTATAACTAATAGGTTTAATGTCTCAATAGGTTCCTATTTTCACCCAGAATTTCAAATAGGTCTCTTTCTTTTTCGGCATCTGAATTGAGTCCTTATTTTTGTAAAATTGAATCAAATAGAACCTTTCCATCAAATTGAAATGACGTTGACGGAAAGGTTCTATTTGATTCAATTTTACAAAAATAAGGACTCAATTGAGATGTCGAAAAAAAAAGAGACCTATTTGAAATTCTGGGTGAAAATAAGGACCTTTTGAGATATTAAACCTAACTAATAGACATTAAACCTAACTAATATGATCTAAAAGTGTACACATATACTATACATGTATACTACAATTGAGAAACCTAAATAATAAGAGACTAAAGGCTGAAACTAAAAGCATCAGAATTCAATAAAGTGCAGAAAACTTAAATGCAAAATTCAGAAATATCATAACAGGAAACACAATAAAAAAGGAAACAAAAATAGATCAAATCATGAACTCTAAAACGCACCAATCAAATAACCAGAAACATCAAACATCAAAGTAAACCTCAACTATCACTATTAAAGCAATCAAAACTGAATCAACAATTAAACTAACGAAACCTTAAAATTGTATAACATCAAAAGTAAATCCAGAAATCATAATCAAAACAGAGTAATCGCAAGACAATCGAAATTTATTAAGGTGAAAATGAAGATTACAAGAAAATAATACCGTAAGAACGATGCCGAAGCGATCACGGGCTGTCACCACCGTGATATCTCGCTCAACAGTTCAAGTATGATGAAAATCTAACCTATGAAAAGCGAGTAAACCTAGACTAAAAATGAATCGCAGCGCGCAGTGTTTGTCACCCACTGCTCTCGTGGAGTTTGTCACCCTCCACATGCTCTCGAACTCTCGCAATCTCTAAGTCTCGTGAGTGGAGTCTGCCACCCTCCACCCTTCACCCCCTCTAACTCTCTGTACAAGTCTCTTTCTATAGAGAAAACAAAAAAAGGGGAAAAAAATGGGAAAGGAAAAGAAGAACCCTTGACGCTTCAGACTTCCTTAGATCAGGCAGCCTCTGTTCATCATCCTCTCTAAGCCCTCCGATCGTCTTCAACCTTATTACCGCTTCAGCCTCCGCACGTGCGCTTTGGGTCTCCGCTTGTTCACAATCACGAGCTATGAAGCTCCTTTGCCTCTTTCGCACAAACCCTAACTTCAAAAGAGTGCTTTTCCTCATTTGGACCTTTGCTCGAGAGATTGTTTCGCTCAAATGAATTGCTGGATCAAGAGACCCCTACGACATCAGCTTCACACACCAAAACGGCGTCGTCCTACTAACTAGAGCCCAAGGTCCAGCCAGCCCAATCCATATCTTAGCAACATTTGCATTTCAGCCCAAAGCTTTTCAACTGATTCCTGTCAGCAGCAGTGGCCCAATTTCAATCCAATCAGCTCCAATTCAAAACAGCCAAGTTTAATTCATTCAGTCCAAGATTTCTGCAATAAAGAAAAATCAATACAAAACTTAAAGAAAGTAAAGGAAATTTAACAAGTAAAAAGAGAGAATTTTTAACAAAAGGTTTTCTAAAAAAATATTAATATCCTAATTATTTACAAACACTAAAAATTACTCCTAAAAACTTAATTTTAACTACAATTTTACAAAACTACAAATATAAAGAAAAATCCTAAAACTAGCCTAATTCTACCCAATAAGAAACTAAAATGAACTAACATGGACTTCTAAACATAGAAAAAGTAGCAAAATTGGGGAGTTATCAATCACGTAGGCCTATTATACATTTGGATGGATGTTTTCGGAAAGGAAAATATGGAGGTAAGCTATTAACTACCCCTTGGCATACACTGTTGTGGAAGTGGAGAATAAGAAAACATGGACTTGATTTTTAGAATAGTTGCTTGATGATCTTGGTGGTAGTGGAACTTATTCAAGATGTACATTTATGTCATATCAACAAAAACTAAGTAAATGTCAAACTTTCATTCATTACTTTCATACAGACTTTTGCCTTATGGCTTCGTAAGATGTACATTTAAGTCTCATACTTTCATTGATTACTTTGATAGGGACTTTTGCTAGCTTTACAACAACTTTCACTACAAGAAAATTGCGTTTTATATACCGATTATTATATACGGATTTAAATCGGTATATAATGAGAATGTTACATACGGATATTATATACGAATTCGTTATATACGGATTTTATATTCGGATTTTATATTCGGATTTATAATTAATTAATAAATAAATAAAATTAAGTTATTTTAGAATGCATATAGAAAAAGTCGCCAACCCTATTTTTTTCTTCTTCACTCGCGCTGCAACCATTTCTCATTTGAAAAAGGGTCGAGCCACTCAGCCTCCTTCAATCCCACCACCAAACCTATTCTTCTTTCTCTTTCACTGCAACCCTTCCTAAATTAGTGTTCTGGTCGTGGTTCTCTCTCGTCGAGCCCTCCTTCCCCTTCAGTGGAGCCTCGATTCTCTTTTGTTGAGCTTTCGTAGGTCGCGCATTGAAACTCTAATTTTCCCTCATTCAAACCATCATTGTGCGGTCTTGGTACCGTGGTTAATTGGTAAGTAATGTTTAATTCTGATTGAGCTAAATTTTTTAATTGCAAAAACCCTAATCCTCTTTTTCTCTCATCCATTTTCGATTTATGCAATTCCTCACGCGATAAGGTTCTATTTCTTCCTCGCAAAGCTATTTTGCACGACTTTCTTTTTTCTACATTTATTTCCTCTTGTTAATCGCCCAAGATTTAAAGCTTCTATTGCACTAAAAAACAAATACTTTTCATGCTTGCGTTTTGCTTTCCGTGAAGGCCTCCAAAGGTCCCAGATCGAAGATTGATCACGAGAGTAGAGCCAAACTGCAAAAGGTTAGTTCACGTGTTCATCTTCTTGGTAGTTGTCTCTCGACTTTTTAAATTTTTTTTGTTTTTTGTTTGGATAATTCCGGCTTTGAATGCTACTGCTATTACTAGTTGAGAAATTAAAAAGAAACTTATTAATAATTATTTAAAGGGTTAAATATGTTTTTAGTCCGTAATCTATCGAGCGAATTTGTTTTTAGTTCCTCTTTTAAAGTAAGGTACATTTTAGTCCTACTCCTTCAGGAAACCTTAATTTTTCGTCCTCCAACACTAACGGCGTTCAAAAGAAGTTGAGCGGGCTAACGGTGAAGTGTCACATCATTTTTTTTTCTGACACTGAGTTAAAATCTGCCCCCACCGTTCAGTCACCATCATCATTCGGTCACCATCATCATTCAGTCACCATTACCATTCGGTCACCATCACCATTCAGTTGTATAACCGTTCGGCTATTACCAATACCGTTCGGTCACCATCACCATTCAGTCATCATAACCGTTCGACCATTAACAATACCGTTCGGTCATTACTGTACGGTGAGAGACAAATTGACTCTGTGAGAAAAAAAATGACATGACACTTCACCGTTAGACAACTCAGCTTTTTTTTAACGTCGTTGGTTTTTGAGGACGAAAAATTATGATCCTCTGAAGGAGGAGGACTAAAATGTACCTTACTTTGAAAGATGGATTAAAAACAAATTCGCTTGATAGATTAGGGACTAAAAACATATTTAACCCTTATAACACTTGTGTGGTGATTGAAACTAACTAATAAGAAAAAGAACGGTAATAGGAGTTAAACTGAAGTGGAGGTATGAAATGGTGCTTAGATTTTATTTATATGGTAAAAGTAATTATGTTAGTTAAGCTTTACTATTGTACCATAAGTTGCTGGAGATTTGCCCTTGGCTTTATGAATAGTGAACCATGCCATGGTATGACAAGAGAATGTTCCTATTATGGACATGTACGGGTATCAAGAGAAAATTAATCTTAGCTGTTTGACATCATTACATAAATGGTTAAGATTAGTTTTAGGTGAACCAATTTCTATCATAGTGTTCTGTAACTGAAATCCTGGGTAAGCAAGGGACCTTTTTGATATCATTACATATCTATTGGGTTTATGCAAAATATAAAATTAATTCCACAGATTAGCCCAAAGAACCTTTTTAGAACATTTCACACACTTCTACAAACGTGTGTTAAATTTGAGGAAAACTATATGTATGCTAAAGATTAGTGTTTTTTAATTATAGTCTTAATGGTTATAAATCTAAATTTTGCTAGGATTTGTATCAAAGTTATACTATTTTTTTTAGTTCATTCAATTTTTATTTTAGTTGGTCTTCATATTCCACATATTAGTGTTTTTTAATTCTTAATTGGTCTTCTTATTTTTTGTAAGTACAATCACATACTTTGGTTCTCATATTTTCTCATTTTCCCAAGTCCTTTAAAGAGACACGATGAAATTAATTGAATATTACAGATGATTGAGAAATTTTATTCTTTGCTTGGTTTGAAAGCTAAGGTTGTACGAAACAATTGGGTACAAAGACTTTTTTTTTTCTATTTCAAGATAATTTAATAAAATTACAAAGATTAAAGAAATTGTAAAATAATCCCTTGTTATTAATATTAAAATTTACAATCACTTTGACACCTCAATCATTACTCTCAGTGTGATGCATTTCAGTAAAAGATTCCCACAACAAATTAAATGTTGAAGGGAGTTGTTTAATGCTTGGTTTTATATTTTTGTTCATGTTTACACTTTTTTAACTAAGAGATGAAACTTAGAGAGCAACAACCCCTATGCTACCAGCCTCTATGCATCCAGATTCCCTACACAGGAAGGGCTCTTAATTTTGAACTAAACTCCAGCTGCTTGAGACATTTTTCTAATAACCTAGCAACTAGATGCAATTGTTCAACTCTAATGCTTCGTGGAAATGTGTCACCACTAGCCAGGCAGAACATACCAGGCAGGATATGCGCAATGATTACTTATAGGTAAGTGCTGATCTAAGTTCTTTTTAACACTATTTTCTTTTCTCTTTAATCTTTGCTTCAATCTGTTTATTTCTTTTTCTTATAGCATTCTTAGTTTTAAAAAATAATTTGTGATATTTTTGTCCCTTTTTTTTTTTATGAAGAGCGTGTTTTGATATATCTGATGTAATACTTTTGCAAGAAGTTTTACTTGACTTCTTTGTCAAGTGAACTTTGTTTTGACTAATGTAACTTATTGATCCTTTCAACTTCTTTGTCAAGTGAACTTTGTAGCATTGTTTAATGTTTTAATTAATTATAGCAGTAAACACAAGAATAACTTATTAATCCTTTCAACTTATTTTGTTGCTGCAGGTTTCATTTAATTTGCTTGAGAAGTACTTGGAAGCACACTCAAAGGCCTCCATGTGGGAAAATGAGCTCCTAGATGTAGGCTACCAGCCTCTGTGCATCCAAATTCCCTACACAGTAAGGCTCTTAATTTTGAACTAAGAACTCCAGCCTCACGTTTTGTTTCCTTAGTTGGTATAAGGCTTACTCCTTGCATATTATTTTCTCTGTTAGTCGTGTACTCTATGTTAGATAGCTTACTCCAAGTAACATTTATTTTTATACTTCTTGATACACTTGATAAGGATATTAATTTGTTCTCCATGAGAGTGAGGTAGTATTGTATAACACTCTTAGTATAGATGATCTATATCAGTATTATAGAACTTTGAGTTTTTTTTAAGTACTTTGAGATCTCAATTAACTCTCAAAAGCCTTTCTCCATTTTAGCTGTCCAACTTGTATCCTCTAAATGACATTATCAATTTACCCATCTTTCTTGGAGTATTATTTTTTATTTGAATGTCTTAATGAATTCTACCTATAATATTTTCATTTTAAAGCTTTGTTGGACTTTTATTATATAAGGAGTAACAAGTATGATATATCTCCAGAGCTTGCTCTGTCATGGAGAAAGGTGCAAGCAGGAAACAAAGAGAAGGAAAGGAAAAGTGCAAGAGGTATGAAATTAAACTTTTATTTTTCTGGAAACTTATAACTAAAAAAAAGGATTGTTTCCATAAGGCTATGTTATTGTTTAACATGCAGTATTGATTTTATTTAACATAGGTTGAGTCAATAATAAGTAACATATAAATATCTATAGTTTTATAATGATGAGGTGTACTATTTTCATAGGGCTTTGCTGTTCATTGATCAGCCACTAATAAAACGTAGGTTGTATCATCTGTTCTAATCCCAGTTGTGCTTCTTTCTGGAACTATGTAAAAATTGCCCATTTTAGGGTGATGAAGCATAACAATTACAAATGTTTATACCTTAAATGTTTTATTTTATCTGTCATGTGTTTAGATCAATTTGAAATATTATACATTAAGACAAATAGATCTATTTGAAATATTATTTAACTAGTTTTGTTTCCAATGACAACAATCGAAGTCTACTATAGTTATGTCATTTCTTATCCCCTCCCTTTGTTTTCAGATTCCATCAAGCATGAAGAAGGTCTTCCACCCAATAAATTTTGTGCAGCATTTGCAAAGCTAGCAGCAATTGTTTCAAAGTTTCTTTCTAAATAGAGCTTGATTATATTTTAGATGTAAATTATAGTTTAGTTAATATTAAACTCTATATTGTACAATGGCTGGTTTGTTTTGAAATCTATTTATAGAGTCTTTCAATAAATTTTTTTTGTTTTAATTATTGGTTTTAAGCATAATTATATACTATAAATTCTTTACATTTGTTGAAAGTTGAAACTAATAGTAATAACCTTATATAATATTGTAATTGTAAGTTTCTTTTAAAGCTTTCTGTTTTTTTACAAATAAAGTTATTTTTTTTCTCTATTGTATGTTACATACGGATTTATCCGTATGTAAAAAAATTATTTTTTTAATATATTACATACGAATATTATATACGGATTTATTCGTATATAACTTATATACGGATATATCCGTATATAACATAGCTACGAAAATTTTATATATGGATTTTTGTCCGTATGTAAGCCGCATATAACCAAGTGTTATATACAGATTTTGGGCCTTATATGCGGATTTTGGCTGTATGTAATTCAATTTTTTCTTGTAGTGTGTTGCCTAGTTTGGACCAAAGGTTTTGTGTGCGTCATATATATGCAAATTTTAGGAAGAATTTTGCTGGGAAAAATCTGGAACGATTACTATGGAAGGCAAAATCATCAACACACCCTCAAGCATGGGAGGCAGTCATGAGAGAAATCAAAGACGTTAATGAAGACGCCTTTAAACACTTGATAGCTATTTCACTAGGCAAGTATTCAAAAGTTCAAATGATGAAAATTATTTTGAATTGGTTGTTGGTTTTTCAAATGTTTAACTCTTTTTTGTAGATTTTGGTCCATGTCAAGATTTACAACAAGACCTGCTTGTGACACCCTTGTGAATAATATATCTGAAGCTTTTAATAGTGTGATATTAGATACAAGGGGAAGCCGATCATAACAATGTTGGAAGACATTCTTTTATACCTAATGAAGAGATAAGAAATAAATAGAGAGAAGATAAGTAGATTTCAAGGTTCCCTTTGACCCAAAATTCATAAGAGAGTACAAAAGGAGTTACAGAACACAAAATATTGGATACCTAGGTATGACATTTAGTGTTTTACTTTATGTTTTCATATAACATTTATTCTAAACTTTCATTGTTAGGGATGCATTTAGTGTATACTTATGAATTATTTATCATTTTGGACTTAGTTAGGGCTCCAAATATTTGAGGTCAGACACACATCTAACTTTGATGAAAAGTTTATGGTTGATATAGATAAAAGAGACTGTAGTTGTAGAAAATGGACTATAACGGGAATCCCATGCTCTCACGCACTGACAACCATGAGATTTTTAAACATCAATGGAGGAGACTACATCTCACATTGGTTTAGAAGGTCAACCTATGAAAAAACATACATTTCAATCATATTCCCTATCAACGGACCTCATCTATTATAAAGGACTTCAAATCTTGATGTTTTTCCTCCACCTAAAAAGGTTTTGCCAGGTAGACCAAAAACGAAAAGAAGACTAGAGCCCTAGGAGCAAAAGAAGGATGATACACAACTTAGATAAAGCAGAACCCATAAGAGATGTGAGATATGTAGACAACTTAGGCATAGAAGAAGTAATTGCCCACAAGCAAGTCAAACACAACAGCAATAACCTACACCAAACCGAATTCAATCAAGTCATATTACTCAATGCCAGCTTGAACAACCCTAAAGTCAACCAACTACAACAACACTTTAGAAGTCATGAAACCTTATTAATGTCCACATTCATGGTTATTTTGGAAGCCATCTAAATTCAAACTTGAATATGTATTTTGCACTTTGAATATTGTTTTGTGTTCTCAATTGTTAATCATGGATATCATATTGATGTCAATATTATTGGAAGAACACTTTCTGATTTTAATGTATTGACATCAATATTAATGGAAGGACAATTTCTGAGTTTATTCTTCATTTCAAAGTAATTTAAAGCACAATATAAGTTCATCAATATCACTAACATTGTATGTTAAAGTATATTTCAGATTTTTCATTCATTCAATAACAAAGAAAGATTAAAATATACCAAATTTCTTCATGACAAAATGGCACTAATACAACACTTCATGGAATTTTAAACATAAGACAAACAAGGATGATGTTAATGAACCCCATGAAACATAACATCCATATTAACACCTTCTCCCTTTTCTGACAAACCAAAACTGATTTTTTCAGATTAATAATCTTTCTCTTTTGCCATGCAATTTGTATTATCACTTTCATCTACATTATTTTCATTCCGCCATTTAAAAAAGTTACATCCTCGCAATTCTTCATTTTGACTCCGTTGTTGAAAATGTGCAACCATAAACATTTCATTAATCACCAAAAATATGTATCCCAAATTAAAAACTAAAACAACTCAACAAACCTTGTAATTAGGGTAGCCCAAAATTGCTTTCCCTTGTTCTCAATAGTTTTTACCATTCTCAATACAACAATATCTCCACAATAGCATATTTGGTTGCCAACCAATCATTTCGATAATCCACCACGAGAGGCCCCCCATGAGCAAGACGAACACTGGTTCATTGACATTGGCACGCGCAAGGACAAAAGCACACTTCGTGAACTGGAACAAGCAACCACACCCCAAACCGCAACAACGATCCCCAAAGAAAGAAGAGAAGAAGAACACTTCCTCAACTAACTCCCAAAGATGGAATAAGACACTATGTTAGAAGGAAGAAGAAAACTTCAGTTAGGTCACCCACCTAAGCTCCTTCATTACAGACCTGAACTTAGGGCAACCACGTATAATGTTCCCTTTTGTAATCAAACCACATTTTCATATTTATCATCCTTAAATAATTTGGTTTTGCCATTAGCTCAGTGTTTCGCCACATCACCAATCATTTAACTCTGTTGCTACCAACTTAATGGATAGGACTTGATTGATGCAATTATACCACACTGGGGCGCAATAGAGGCGTTTTTAAAAGCGGATACTAGACACTAAACGCTAAATTTGGAGACCAAGTAAGTAATTAAGCCTAAAATTTGGACGGACCGGAATGAGTATGTAAATAATGGGCGGCAATTTTCTTTTATTTGGAATCGAATAGGAATTTAGTTGGTTAAGAATCATTGGAGCAAAAAGGGGTTTTGCACTGGGGAGGAAGTGGAGTTAGCGTTCTTGAAAGGCAGAGCATCGGAGTGACAGGAGTTTTACGGTTAGGAGTTATCGTTCTTTAAGGGCGACAAAGGGCGAGGATGGTGTAGTGACGACACATTGAAGTGATAAGGGTTTTGCGATTGCAGAAGCAAACAAAGGCATGAGAGGTTACGATAGCGGGGGAAGAAGGTATTACAAAAGCAACGAACAATGACAAAGGCAGCGGTGAAGAAGGTGAGCCGTGGAAGAATCAGAACAATGGCGACCTTGTTGTCGGGTCCGTAGAAAATGGTGCAACTGTTGACTTCCATGGGACCTTATGATTCCTCTCCTTCGGCTCCATCTGCCTCGTCAATGGCTTCAACGCCTCCGTGTGGGACTCTGGCACGACAGGACTCACTTCAGCAGCCCTTGCAGATAGTGGCAAATTGGTAATTTTGAATAGCATGGTCAAGATTCGACAATCCCGATATCGTGCTTGGGTGCACTCTCAAAATTTTAGAGTTGGTAAGGTACTCACCTAGGAAAATTATCTTATTTTTTTATGAGCCATTTTAAGAGGTAACTTTTTTTTTAAGAATTTAAAATGTTTTATAACAAATGTTTGTTTGATTTAGAAATTTTGAAAGAAATTAAAATTCTAGAATTTTATTAAAGTAATTAGATTCTTTAAAATTAAACAATTTTAAATTTTACTTAAAAAGTTAGAATTTGAATTTTTTATATTTTTTTAAATCAATATTTTGATTTATGTATTTTAGTTTGATTTAAGTTTGGATTGGTTCAACTTGACCTAACTCAATTTGACATGGTCTTGTTTTAATGTTTAGAAAAACTTAGACTTGGATAAAGTTGACGTGATTTAACTTATGTTTAATTTGACTTTGATCCGGACTAAGATAGATCTTTAGCCAAACTTAACTCGACATAGGTTTGGACGAACTTGACTAAACATGGTCTTACTCTTATTTAACTTAACTTGGACTCGAGTCAACTCAGTTTGATCTTGACCAAAGTTGACTTAAGTCGACTTGGTTTGACATGGGCCTAAATCGACTTAGATCGATTGGAACATACTAACTTCGTTTGAAGGAACTTTAGCCAACTCGACTCAACTTGGATTTGAGTTGGCTCGACTCAACTTGGGTTAGGACAAATTTGTCTCACCTTTCACCAAGATTGACTCAGCTTGACCTAGCTTAGTACGAACTATGCTCGACTTGGTTTCGATTAGACTATGACCCATCTAAGTCTATTCCAACTCAATTGAAATTGGGTTGCACCAATTCAGATGAACATTGACATTCTCCAAACTGCCTTGATTTCAACATAGGTTGACTCCGATCAACTTGGTCCATACTAACTTTGTTTGACTTTTTTAACTTGGGTTGACTAGATCAGGCTCAGGCCGACTCGACTCTTGATCGAACTCAGGCCAACTAGACTCTATCAAGTCCTAATAGAATTGATTTGACTTGAATGAGCTTAAGATGAGTTAGCTTAACCAAGCTCTGCAAAACTTGACTCAAATAGGCCTAGGAGAACTCAACTTAATTTTGGTACTCTTTAATTTCTTCTAAACACATAAATTTGGTAGCCTCAACCTTAACTCATTCATGCTTGTTGGTGACGTCATACATTGATCATCAACAAACAAACTCGACTTTAGTGTCGTGATCATGTAGTGCAAGACAACCTCGGGGTTTAGGTTTCTTATCATCAAGGCCATTTTATTGAACCTTTCAATGAAGGTGCTCAAAGGTTAATCCTTCTTCTACGTGATGTTGAGGAGTGTCAAGGAGGTAAGATTGTGAGACAAATTGTAAAAGATGATGTCAGCGTCTCAAAATAGTCAATGGAGTAAGGGGGAGACCGGTGAACCATTCTAGGACCGCCCCTTAAGAGTTGTGGGAAAAGCCTTACAAATAACTACATTGTTAGTCAAATACAAACTAACTTGTGTAACATAGATAGCAACATGCTCATTAGGGTTAATGTTGTCATCGTAACGGTCCAAAGTTAAGGTCTTCCATTTCTTAGGAATTCATCGTACTGGTACAAAGTTAAGGCCTTCTATTGCTTAGGAAGGGGGGTGTTAGTGATGTTGTCTATAAGTGGATGGCGATGCTTCTCTCCCACCATTAGGGAATGGTGAGACTCAGGGGTAGGATGATACTCTCATCCTCGTTCTCACAAATTGGGAAGGTGCGAGTGGTCCAATGCACCGAAAAAACATTATCAACAACTTCCTTATCCTTCTCCTTCTTGGTTGTGGTCGTCTCAACCTCAATCTTCCTCTTTAATAGATGTTCTTTTCTCTTAATGCCTCCATCTATTCTATAGTCCTCTTCTTAAATTCAGTGAACTATTGTTGCCTCTTGGTCTAGGCTTCCAAGATCGCAACTCTATTAGTCGAGGAGGGTCCTAGATCCTTCTCTTCAACCACTCTACTTCTAGTGGACACCATACTCGCTTTCTTCTTTAAACCGAACTTTTCTACACAGAATCCTTCTCAGCCTCATAGTGGACACCAATTGTTTTTAGAAAGCCGAGAGGTACCCTATAAAGAGACTTCAACTCCACAAGCTCCTTCAACCTTCGCTTAATAAACTATTATTCCTTCCTTCGTTTAGTACTCGTCCTCCCCAAGATCGGTGGGTGTTGTGCCTACAAAAGATTATCCAGCTCAAGTCAACTTTTATAATCAAAGAAAAGTCAAAATGATAATTAATGTCAAAAGTAAATCTGGACCTCGATTACTGTTGTATTTATAGCATAATTCAATACGTGTGGACCTTTACTTGAATGGGCTTAGGTGTGGACATAGTGGCCCAATGACCCATTTATCTAAGGTGATGGTTAGCTAATCTTGACTAAGTGATACAATGTGTGATTCATCATTATCTTCAGCAAGGCGGTGCATGGAACTTTTAAAAAATTTTCGACCTTCAACTAGTAGTAGTTAACTATCAGTAGAAGGCATGAAATTCTGACTGACGATACATACTCGGTAAGAAGCACATGGTCCCAATGACACATTCATCTTAGTTGATGGTTAGCTAGTCTTGACTAAGTGATACAGTGTGTGATTCATCACTATCTTTAGCAAGGCAGTGCATGGAACTTTTAAAAATCTTTCAACCTTCAACTAGTAGTAGTAGTAGTAGTCAACTATCAGTAGAAGGCTTGAAGTTCTGACAGGCGGTACACACTCGGTAAGAAGCACATGGTCCTTAGCAAGTAGTGCTTAAGCTTCTACAGGAATTAATTGTCCTTTGGTATGGAGGGCATAACCTTCGACATGTAGTCGTCGACTTTCGACATATAGATCTCAATCTAATTCAGTTAAAATTATATTGTTATGGATCTAGAAGATCAAGAAAATATTGCTTTTACTTGCCCTTTTGGTGTTTTTGCATATAGGAAAATGTCATTTGGGCTATACAATGCCTCTGCCACTTTCCATAAGTGTATGCCCTCTATCTTGTCTGATTTGGTGAAAAAAATCCATTGAAGTATTCATGAATGACTTACACCAAGCCTTCCTATTACTTAAAGTTGCCTTGTTTTTTAAGGAAAGTGCAGGTCTTTAGCTACCTCCTTGTTTTCCAACATGAAAGACCATGGATAAGTACGACAAGGCAAATGGGTTTGGTATTTTTTCTTCATCATGTTTTTAAGCTATATAATAGAGGAACGAATGAGTATCTCGATTAACGTGGCATGGATTGAGGGACTTGTTGTAAGAATATGATCATAGGCCTTTAACAAAGGCTTGTTGGGTTTATCAAGGAGGAATTTCACTAGGGAGATACGACATAAATAGGACCTGAGCCCAACCACATAGGGGAGTAACACCACTCTCTACCCAAAACCTTAAAACAATATGTTAATGGGTTTTTACCTTTATATAATGCTCTACTTTCTCATTTCTACCCAATGTGGGACTTGGACTCATAATAACGGTTGATTTCACCGTTATTTGAGAGTAAATTTTGATATCAAATGAACCCTTTTGGACTTAGAAATTTGTTTGTTCTCTTGATTTTGGTTTATTTTGGGAAATAAGAGAGTTGAGGTTACACTTGAAGATTTTATCACTAAACCCCCTTGGTTTTGTAGGAAATTGGGATGAATCGGAAGAGGAGTTAAGTTGTCAAGAAGTTGGAACTCATAAAGGAAAGAAAGAGCACCAGAAGAAAAGGTTGCAAAAGGTCGCACTCACGCTTGGGCGCCCTTTTCATGACCCTCAGCGCTGGAGCCTCGCAGTCATGTCTGGGTGCCCTTTTTGGGGCGCTGAGCGCCATCTTTCCTGCAACGTTTCATGCCTGAGCGTCCTTCATTGGACATTGAGCACCATTCTTCTCGCAAGCACGCCTGAGCGCCCTAAGTAGGGGCGCTAAGCGGTGGAAATGTTGGCCCATGGCCCAATTCAGCCTTATTTAAGGATTAGCTCGAGCTAGAGAGGGTATCTCTTGACAGAATTGACACAAATTCAGATTTTCTCCAACTCTCTAAAGGCAAAAGTGGATGCAGAAGCTCTCCTCTTCAGTTTTTAGGGTTTTTCTATCTTTTTCATTCCATTGTTCATCTAGTTTCTCCATTACGATGGGGAACTAAACATTCTTTGTTGTTGGGGGATGATGTAAGCTTGTGAACTCTCATGTATTTGAATTGATTCTTCTTTCATTAATTGTTAGGGTTATTCTTCTCTGCTCAATGTTTGTTATGTTTAACTTATTCATGGCATGATTATTGGTTTTCGTGATATGGACACATACAGGGAAACCTAGATCTGGAGAATTGCTCTCAAAAGCAGTATTGCCTAGACATAGGGATATGAGTTTTGGTTATCTTAAGCTTCTGTGCATATGTAATGCAGAATTAATTGCTAGGGAGACAAGACATTGTAAACTAGTAATTAAGGATAGGTTTTCTTCGTCGAGACATCGGGTTTTTAGTAATTTAGAAAGTGATATTAACATTAATCAAGAAGATGAATTCATATATGCATGAGAGGAAACTTGGTGAAATCTAAACCCCAACAACATATTCATCTCATACTTTCAATATCATCCATTCACCTTTGTGTTTTTATTTCAATTGGTTAAAATTGCATTCATGTTTATTTCTATAACATTTGCATTCAAAACCACTATATTGTTTCGCAAAAGTCTTAACTAGTTGGGTAATCACATAATTGTTTAGTGTCGTGAGGCCTTTGGGAAACAATACTTGGTCTTATCATTTATTATTACTTGATATGATTCGGTACACTTGCCGATATCTTAACAACTCACACTTGAATTCTCAACAATTCTCCTCCTCAAGGGTGAGTCCCTTCTACATTGGTACACTTTCCCTGTAGTGAAAGCATTCGAGTACCCTTTTTTGTACCACCATTCATCTTAACGGAACACGCTTACTTGAAACCCTTTGCCAAGAAGACTTTCGATACAGGGACCATTGTACTCATTTGAACCTAACCTAGCTCTGATACCACTTTTTGGGTTTATCAAGGAGGAGGTTCACTAGGGAGATACGACTTTAATGAGACCTAAGCCCAACCACATAATGGATTGACATTATTATCTACCGAAAACCTTAAAGTAATAAGTTAATGGGTCTTCTAGCCAAAACCTTAAAGTAATGAGTTAATGGGTCTTCTACCCAAAACCTTAAAGTAATGAGTTAATGAGTCTTCACCTTTATATAATGCTCTGCTTTCTCATTTTTACCCAATATGGGACTTGAATTCACACTTGGATTCTTAAGAAAGCTCATACAAGCATCTCCTCATTGGGATCAACAAGGCCCATACTCACGTCACATACTGATTAAGATAGTTTTTCAATGACTAATTAGCCCGCTGCTATACATCAAACATAGGGAGGCTTCAATCGGTTCATAACAAATCGCTCCAAAACATATCCAGGAAAAAAAATACCAGAAACGAAGTGATCACAACATTCGGGATTTTCCTAATCCCCTTTAATGTCGTACCGGCCAAAGTTGCCATAATTTTGTTTCACCAAACAACATCCGAGTCCCCAGATCACTAGTGGAAAAACAGCGTATAACGTCACGCGTTCAACGTCGTTGCACTCAATATCCAACGTTAAAAATGACCGGTGACATTTTCACAAATAAATTGAATCGCTCCACGTCAATTACTATAATAGTGTGTCGTCTAAAATGTATTAACGTCAAACAAGAAGCATATGGACATATTCTAAAATGTATTAACGTCAAATAAAGCCCAGATCGACGTAAAACAATTACCTTATAATCACATAACGTCAACTTAAGAAACATCTGACGTTCAATTTAAAATAGAAAAATAACGAAATAGTGGTTTGCTTCTAGCAGTATTACTCCTACCCACATTTGACATCAACCATGACAAATATTCGACATTTTATATGCCAGCATGAAGCCAAAGAGTAAATTCGTTTAATATTCTTTATTTTTTTTCTCTTATAAAGAACGTCCCACACTTTATGGGGTCGACGTTTAAAACAATATAGAACGTCGAACAAGTTGGGGTTGGACGTGCTGGTCGTAATCACATAACGTGACTAAGGAAGCAGCTGACGTCCAATACAAAATAAATAAATACTAAATATTAATTTAATTAATATGACGTCAACTGTAACAAAAGATGGACGTTGTATATTACAACTAGCAGTTATTTGTTTATTTTTCATTTAAATCAACCCATAAAATGTCAGTTTTATACTGGCTTAGACGTTTTGTTATTTAGTTCCTTTTTTATTATTTTTCTTTTTCTTTTAAACCAACCATAGAACGTCAAATTCTTCTTCGCGTTCGACGTTGTATTTTCCAAAAATTATGTTTTTAATTTTTTCTTCTAAACCAAACGTAAAAACGTCCTTGTACTCGTGAATTTGACGTTTTATTAAGTGAAGGAAGCCACATATCAAGTCAAATTATGTGGGGATTTGGGTTTGACGTGTCATACTCGCGTATGACGTCAAAAATCAACGTCCCATAACAGAACAAACAACGTTAACAATAACCTCAGTCCCTCAATTTTTTCTTTTTTTCTTTTTTCTTTTAAACCAACCACAGAATGTCGAACTCTTTCACCATTCGACGTTTTCTTGCCACAAATATTTTTTTTTCTTTTAAACCAATGAATAAAACGCCATAAAAAAAGAACACATGATAAAACAAGGACATCACAACTTAATACTATGACTCTAAGACCCTTAGAGGGGCATAACTGCTTTTATAACTTGAAGTTTGTTGTTTATATATCTTCAATTTTTAAGTTTCTTGAAGTTATTCTCTATAGAATTAGTGGATCTGATTTCGGAGAAAACAACTCCGAGAAAGTTTAAAAAATGAATCATTCAAAAACGATCAAACTGTGCAATTGTATAGAGTTAAGCATTATATTCATAGAGTCAATTCAAAACCTCTGGTAACAGCACAAAATTAATGCTCACAACCACTCCAATGCCTTTCACGTCGAAGACCCCTAGAGTTAGACGTTCTATGGGAATTTAAAAAGGAAAAAGCAAAAAAAGAGTTACCTTTGCCTTAGGATAACGAATAATACGTCACATGCCGAAGGAATTCGACGTTTATTGTTGGATTAAAAGAAAAAAGAATTAAACCAAAAAGACACTTTGGAAGTCTGAAGAAATTGACGTCAACCTCTTCGTTTCTAGCAACAAACTACATTTTCCCATATATAATTTAAGTAGACTGCCTTTTATTATTGAGGCCCATATCAGGCATATATCAGGCCTTTCCCAACAGTAATTATTTATGTAGAAATCCATTTCTAAAATTTCTTGTAACAACTCCAAGGTTTCTTTGTGTTAACTTGTAACAACTCCAAGGCCTTTCAAAATGCTACAACTTCCATTCATAAAATTCATAAACTCTTTCAAGGAATTTCAAAAGCAGACCCTACAGAGGACATCCAATATTTTCAAAATCGACGTGTTATTGGAGGTTAAAAAGGAAAAAGAAAAAAAGATAAAAATAAAAAAAAAGGAGCGATTATATTCAAAAAGGATCAAACTGTGCAATTGTATATAGTTAAGCATTACATTTATAGAGTCAATTCAAAACCTCTGGTAACAACACAACATGAATTCTCACACACCTTTCACATCGAAGTCCCCTAGAGTTTGACATTCTATGAGAACTTAAAACGGAAAAAGGAAAAAAAGGAGCAACCTTTGTCTTGGGACTACCTTTTATTATTGAAGCCAAAGGTCACCCCACATCAGGTCTTTCCCAACAGTCATTCTTTTTTCTATAAATACAGTTTCGGACCCTTAGATAACCTGTAGGCATCCATTTATAAAATTTCTGCTATGAACTTCATCTGTTAATTTTTTTCTTTATGTTTTCTGTTATCGATAGATTTGGATTTCGCATCCTTTCAAAACGCTACTCCTCCTTCACTAAACTACAGAACTTCCGTAACAAATACATATTAACTTTTTCCATTGGTTTGTTATCGATTCCTCTACTAAATGAAGTAATTTCTTTGTTAGCGTTGAAGGCATGGTAGCAAACCAGAGGAAAATGTTAACGCTTATGAATTTAAAATAGACCCTATTCAAAAAAATCCTTCTACATTTTAGCAAAGAAAAATATTGAAAGATTTGGATTTTGCATCCTTTCAAAACGCTACAACCTCCATTCAAAAAAATCCTTCTACATTTTAACAATCCTGCAGATCTTTTCATGGTTTGATTTTCATTTTTTTTCCTATGTTTAGTGTTATTATGTTTTTCCTTTGTTTCGTTTCCATTTATGAACCTACGTAATAATGGATTTCTTTGAGAAATCCTTCAAATAATTTTACGTTGAATACTAAAGGAAAGAGACGTCCCTATGTATTTCCCAAATAACGTGGACGTCGAGTGGTGTCAATATTGGAAAAAGAAATAAAAAGGGAGTAATCTGGCTGACAATAATACATTAACCTCTTCGTTTCAAAACTTTTTCTATTAATATTACGTCGAGTAGCTTTACCAATAGACGTACTATTGGTGTTCTAAAAGAAAAAAAAATAGTGCAATGGTATATTCAATGTAATGATGTAACATTAAAATGTTCAATTACAATCTTCGCTTTAACATAGCATTTATCATGCCCTGCCAACAATCTTTTCCCATATACCTGGACGTTGAGTGGTGTCAGTATTTGATGTGGATCTCTTTGTTTCTAACACAACATTTGTCAAGCCCAACCAACTGCGTGTTCCCATATAAAGTTGGGCGATCTATTTGAATTTAAAAAGGATAAATAAAAAAAGGAAGCGACCTTTGGGTTATTACGTCGAGTAGCTTTACAAACGACGTACTGTTGGTGTTCTAAAAGAGTGCAATGGTATATTGAATGTAATGATGTAACATTAAAATGTTCAATTACAATCATACAAATGATTTAATCAATTTAAACAATTCAATCATTATTGACTAATGTTATTGCCAAAAGAGAATTTTATTAATATTCAAAAGATGATTACAACCAGCAAAACAAAAGATGGCTTAAGAAGCCACTGATTATAAAATTAAAATCAAATAACGAAAATCCATATTCTTCTATTGCAGAATTATTGTTGATCCTTTCTAGTTGTTCATATCACCTTCCTTTCCATTTTGATCGGTGATTTTTCAATCCATAGAGTCTTTTGTCAATGACTATGTCAGCTTTCAATTTACTTGAGTCCCAAGTATCTTTTTGAGCGATTTTGACATACAATCTATTTTCACTGCATAACCATCTAGCCCACTGATCTTCTTCAGTTTTTGTCGAATCTGTTTTGTTTGCACTCGAAGATTCAGATATGGGATATACTTGCTGATGATCATCGTTTTTTATCATGGTGAATCCAATAAGTCCTTGATGACCAATCCAAATTTGAAAGAGAAAGCCTTCTTTGCTGATCGGTTGAAAAGCGACAATCCCAATCCAAACCTCTTTGATCAGCTTCATATCAACCCCCTTGACTGTGTTACAAAATGTTTCATCACTCATCTTTAAGTTGGAGTAGAACACGCTCACCAGTTTCATATATATGTGAGAAACCACGGTTTTAATCTTCCTTAGACTAAAAAGCTTCCGTCGAATGTCTTCATCACTAATCCAACTTGTAGGATTAACATTCCTTGCAATCCGGACAACCTTCCATTTTCTTCTAGATGATGATGAAGAAGCCATTTATGGTCAGATTCTGGAACGTCTTTAACATTTCTAGGGTTTGTAACTCTTCAGTTTAGAAAACACTGAGTGCATTTTCAAATATAGTGTTTATAAAGTTGTGCATCAAATCTTATTAGTTTCAAGCCCAACTACAATTTTTAATCTTATATATCCCAATAAAATAATTTCAGCAACGACGAATTTCTAAAGGGTTCGACGTTTTATTATGCGGTTGAAGTTGAACTCTGACAATATAAGGAATGACTTGATGAGCGACGAATTTCTAAAGGGTTCAACGTTTTACTATGCAGAACTCTGACAATATATTTTCAATCTTATATATCCCAATAAAATAATTTCAACAACGACGAATTTCTAAAGGGTTCGACGTTTTATTATGCGGAACTCTGACAATATAATTTTGAATCTTATATATCCCAATAAAATAATTTCAGCAACGACAAATTTCTAAAGTGTTCGACATTCTATTATTCGGTTGAAGTTGAACTCTGACAATATAAGCATTAACTTGATGGGCGACGAATTTCTAAAGGGTTCGACGTTTTATTATGTGGAACTCTGAGTAGTTGGGCGCATTAGTGGCTCCCAACATTTTCTTTAAATACAGTTTCTTGTTCATGTAAAATCCTGAGGAAAATGTTAACACTTATGAATTTCAAAAACATTCTCCACTGTTTTTCTGATTTTTTTTATTTAATTCCTGTATTTTTTAATGTAGTTTTTTGTTCCTGTGTTTTCTTTAAATACAGTTTCGGATCCTTTGGAACTACCCTTTGAAAACCTACACTATAGAGCTTCCGTAACCAAATTCATGTTAACGTTTTCCTTAGGGTTTCCATCAATTCCTCTACTAAGCGAAGACATTTCTTTGTTAACGATGAAGGCATGGTGGAAATTCTGAGGAAAATGTTAAGACTTATGAATTTCAAAAACATTCTCCATTGTTTTTCTGTTTTTTTTATTAAATTTCTTGTTTTTTTTAATGTAGTTTCTTGTTCATGTAAAATATATAGGACGTCGAATAGAAATTGAATTCGACGACAAACTTTAACAGGGAAATTAAAAGTTAATAAACTTCAAGGTTTAAAACTGAATACTTTTGAAGGCAAATAAACTGTCATATAGTTTGATTAAATCTATCTATCATGTATCATTGTCAAAAACAAAATTCTTAAACCCTTCCTGTAAATGTCTAAATCCTGTTCTCAAATGGCTTCTTCATCTTCACGACGTGGAAAGAAGGCTGCACACTTTGTAAAAAATGCTAGTCCAAATGGGTGGATCAGTGATGACGAAGAACGATACAAATTTGGATGTTATAGAAAACTCTTCGAGGTGGTCCCTCACAAGTTCTTCGATCTGGAATTATTTAGAAGAGAGGGGTTTCTCTTTCAAGATTGGCTTGTAGATGTTGGTCTTGCAAAATTTGTAGATGGTGATTGCTATCCTGACCTAGTATAGGTCTTTTATCACAATCTGAAGGTTGTCGATGGTGTTATATGCTCTCAGGTGAAAGGTGTCGATATTAAAATTGATGACGAAATATGGCTATCTTTTACTGGTCTCAAAGCAGAAGACTTCATGTCTCATGAAAGAAATTCTGAACTCAACCAATGGACCAACAAGAAGAAAATTTATAAGGAATATCTGAGAAGTCCAACAAGGCTAAAGGTATACAAGCCGTATCTACTTGATGGTTTGAAAATGGAAGAAAAAATGTGTGCTTTTGTACTTACTTGGGTAATACTACCTGGAATATGTTTACGTGATCGTCTAACTACTATAGATTTATTTTTGGTTCATGCCATAAAAACCCGGATACCAACCAATTGGGTTGCTGTTATGAGTGAACACATGATTGAAATTGCAAGTAGTCATGGACATATTCTGCCATATGGTGTTTTTATTAGCAGTGTATTGAAGCATCATCAAGTTGATCTTATTGGTGAAAAAAAAATTTGGTGCACTGAATCAAGTGAAATAGGAAAAGCGGCATTGCGACATAATGGTCTAAAGAAAACAAAAGATGGATGGGTGTTCAACGATGTTTGTTAGCAAAATGATGAAGATGAAGTTTTGATGATGTCCAAATCAAGTCAAGAACAATCAAGACTCATGAAGAATGATCTTTGAAGACTTGTAACCTTTTGTAATAATTGTATGAACATAGGAAAATTAGTAGTTTTATGTATGCATTCAAAAGTGATGTAAAAATAAACCAAAAAGCCAAAACTGTGCAGTGCTAATCGATTAACAGAGGGTGTTAATCGATTGTTCCAGTGCGCCATGGAGAAGCCCAACATTGCAGTGTTAATCGATTAACAGAGGGTGTTAATCGATTAACGTTAATCGATTAACAAGGGCTGTTAATCGATTAACATAGTGAACGTTTGAAAAACTAGCCGTTTTAAGAGCCGTTGGACTATCCGTTGGGGTGCTAATCGATTAACCACTGTAGCTAATCGATTAACACAGTCAGAAAGGCTGAAAACGAAAAATGGAAGAGTCTTTGGATGAGTCTATAAATAGACTCTCATTTCCTCTCAAGGGGAACAACCAGAATATAGAAACTCTTCCCTTGTGCTCAAATACTCATAAATTCTTGAGACTTGTGTGTTCTTGTTCGGCTTGTGAAACTCGTGTCTGTGGAGCTGGTGAAGTGCTGCTACGGTGACAGAGGAAATAGCCGGTTCATCCTTGGTGTGTCTAAGGAGGTGTTCGGAAGAGAATCATCCTTCGTGAAGTATTCGGAGGAGGTGTTCATCCTTTGTGAAGACTCAAAGGAGGTGTAAGTTCATCTCTTGTGGTATCAAGAGAGGTGGTTTCTAAACTTTTACAAATTGTTTCTTTGTGATTGTAATTTGTAATTGTTTTGTGATTAGTGAATTGTTTATCTTGTTTTGAGATAAACGACTGGACGTAGGATTGGTAAGATCCGAACCAGGATAAAATCATCTGTGCAAATTTCTCTCAACCTTACTCTTGCTTTATTTGTCTTTATTAATTGCTAAGTAAGTTTATTTGAGTAGAAATTAAAAGGCACACGTTTGTATTAAAAACCCTCTTGGTTTGTTATTCCACGCTAACCATTCCGCTGCAGCCGCTCTGACAATTGGTATCAGAGCTTGCTTTGATAGTCATTCAAATGGCAGGATCACATCAAACCTTTGCAGAGGGTGCTTCTATCAATAGACCACCACTATTCACAGGTGAAAATTACGCATTCTGGAAGGTAAGAATGCAAATTTTTATGGAATCTATTGATATAGATATTTGGGATGCTGTTGCATCTGGTCCTTTTGTTCCAATTAACAATATGCAGGAACCAAAGCCCCATGACCAATGGACTGCTGAAGATAAGAAAAAATTTGGTAATGATGTAAAAGCTCGTAATATTATTTCATCTGCTTTAACTGTTGACGAGTTTTACAGGATTTCGGTTTGTAAAACTGCACAAGAAATGTGGGAAGTTCTTAGAGTAACCCACGAAGGTACAGATGATGTTAAGAGAGCTAGAAAGAATACCTTAATCTAGGAATACGAGATGTTCAGGATGAAGCAAGGGGAAACAATAGTAGATGTTCAAAAACACTTCACCAACATTGTCAATCATCTCATTGGACTAGGTAAATCTTTCGATACTGATGAGCTTAATATAAAAATTTTGAAATCTTTAGACAGGTCTTGGCAACCAAAAGTGACTGCAATTTCTGAGTCACAAAATCTCAACACCATGACTATGGCAGCACTTTTTGGAAAGTTGAGGGAACATGAACTTGACCTCGGAAGACTAGATGAAGAAGAAGCAAAAGCAAAAACTAAGAAAAAGAGTCTAGCCTTGAAATCTGAGGTAGAAAGGAGCAAGAGCAAAATGGAAGATGAAGATTCAGAAGATGAAGAAAATTTGAGATTCATGATAAAAAGGCTCAACAGGTTCATGAAATCAAAAGACAAAGGAAGATTAAAATTCGAAAAGAAAGAAAAACAAGGATCTTCCTCACACTATAAATGCTATGGTTGCGGAGAAAAGGGGCATTTAAAAGCAGACTGCCCAAATCAAAAGAAGAGTGAAGAAAAGAAATTCTTCAAGAAAAAGAGAGCGTACATCGCATGGGAAGACGACAATGAGACCATTTCAGATTCAAGCTACTCAGATGAAGAAGCAAACATCTGTTTAGTAGTGAACGACGACGCTGGAAGCCAAGTAAGTACATCTAGCGATTCTGATAATTCTAGTCAAATTAGTGAAAATGAATTGCATGAAATATATGCTGCTTTAATAGTAGAATCTGAAAAATTAGATAAAGCCCATCAGAAATTGAAAAAGGATTTCAAAAATTTAAAATTAAATTTTGAAAATATTCTTGAAGAAAATAATAATTTAAAATTAAATTTTGAAAATATTTTTGAAGAAAATAAAGATTTGAAAAATAAAGTTTTAATTTTTGAAAAGGGTAAATATACTAGTAGTGATGAATGTGCATCTTGTGTTAATTATAAGAAACTACTAGATGAAACAACCTCAGGAGAATGTAGTAAAACTAATGAAAATAAGGTTGTTAAAAATAAGTATGTTCCTAGAATTAAAAATAAACACAATCATAGAACCCGTAGAACATGGGTAGAAAAAGGAACAACTTATAGGAACACAAATGTTGTATCATGCTTTTATTGTATGAAAAAGGGTCATACTTCAAATAAATGTAAAATTAAGCATTATGGTGTTCCAAGTGGTAGATATATTTGGGTTGTAAAATGATTTCAAATTTTCAAAACCAACCCAAAGGACTCATACAAAATAGTTGGGTACCTATTGTTTAAAATTTAGAATTTCTTTAAAACAATATTTAAGAAAAAAAATTTTTAATTATTTTTGTTCTAAATATTTGAAAAGAAGAATTAAGAAATTTTTATTCCAAGGTAAATGGAACTATTCTTTTATATACAAAGCATATATAGTTTTCAAACGGAAAACATTTGAAATAAAAGATTGTGTGCATGTTGTCTTTGATGAAATTGTAGACCTTGAGGCAAAACCTCTTGAGTCATTTGAATTACATGCAGGCAATGATCAAGATTTGTAGAAGACAACAAGTGAAGTATGATGACAATCCTCAAGATGAAGATCTAAACAAAATGTGGAAACAACCTAGAGGATTATCATTACAAAATTGGAGGCATATCTAAAGGGGTACTTTATGTTTCTATGTTTTTAGTAGTGAGTGCCCTTTATATTCCTAGTATGCTTGCCTCTTTAAATTCAATAAAATGTATGTTCCTTTTCTTATTATTTCTATGCATACATTAAGGGGGAGTATAATTTATAATAAATTTAGGGGGAGCAATTCTACATCACTTTTTAATAATGATCAAAAAGGGGGAGAAATATTTAAAGTCTTAAACTTATTTCTAAGTTCTCTAACAATTGTTTCTTCCTTAAGTTGTATTTTTAAAAACAGATTATTACCAAAAGCTTTAAATCAAGAAGGTTTTGATCATCATCAAAAAGGGGGAGATTGTTAGCAAAATGATGAAGATGAAGTTTTGATGATGTCCAAATCAAGTCAAGAACAATCAAGACTCATGAAGAATGATCTTTGAAGACTTGTAACCTTTTGTAATAATTGTATGAACATAGGAAAATTAGTAGTTTTATGTATGCATTCAAAAGTGATGTAAAAATAAACCAAAAAGCCAAAACTGTGCAGTGCTAATCGATTAACAGAGGGTGTTAATCGATTGTTCCAGTGCGCCATGGAGAAGCCCAGCATTGCAGTGTTAATCGATTAACAGAGGGTGTTAATCGATTAACGTTAATCGATTAACAAGGGCTGTTAATCGATTAACATAGTGAACGTTTGAAAAACTAGCCGTTTTAAGAGCCGTTGGACTATCCGTTGGGGTGCTAATCGATTAACCACTGTAGCTAATCGATTAACACAGTCAGAAAGGCTGAAAACGAAAAATGGAAGAGTCTTTGGATGAGTCTATAAATAGACTCTCATTTCCTCTCAAGGGGAACAACCAGAATACAGAAACTCTTCCCTTGTGCTCAAATACTCATAAATTCTTGAGACTTGTGTGTTCTTGTTCGGCTTGTGAAACTCGTGTCTGTGGAGCTGGTGAAGTGCTGCTACGGTGACAGAGGAAATAGCCGGTTCATCCTTGGTGTGTCTAAGGAGGTGTTCGGAAGAGAATCATCCTTCGTGAAGTATTCGGAGGAGGTGTTCATCCTTTGTGAAGACTCAAAGGAGGTGTAAGTTCATCTCTTGTGGTATCAAGAGAGGTGGTTTCTAAACTTTTACAAATTGTTTCTTTGTGATTGTAATTTGTAATTGTTTTGTGATTAGTGAATTGTTTATCTTGTTTTGAGATAAACGACTGGACGTAGGATTGGTAAGATCCGAACCAGGATAAAATCATCTGTGCAAATTTCTCTCAACCTTACTCTTGCTTTATTTGTCTTTATTAATTGCTAAGTAAGTTTATTTGAGTAGAAATTAAAAGGCACACGTTTGTATTAAAAACCCTCTTGGTTTGTTATTCCACGCTAACCATTCCGCTGCAGCCGCTCTGACAATGTTGACGAAACTCCTTCTACCTTCACTCCACAGACTGAGTTTGAAAGATTTGTTGTGGATCAATTTCGAAGGCTTTCAAAAAGAATTTCAAAAGTTGAAAAATCTCTGATCATGATTCACAATTAATTAGATGAAGACAATGCCCTCATAACTCCCTCAGCAAGTCAATCTGATGAGGAAGACGACACAATAGAAGATGAGTATGTGAAGACATCTGACTCAGATTAGGAAGAAGAGTCCATTTTAGTTTATTTTTCTGAAATTAATGTAATATTTTAATATATTTTAGTATGTTTTTGTATGTTTGAACTCTGTTTGAAATTTTAATATATACTTTTCGTTGTTATATTTTCAAAACGTGACGTTTGTTTACGTCAAATTCTGAAAAACGTGACGTTTTAAAAGATAAAAATAAGAAAAAATGAATGTTACGTTGCATATTGTCAAAGTTGACGTCAAAGATCAAGCCCATTTATTTAAATACAATTACGGATCCTTGATCTAGTCCCCCACTTCTAAAATTTAGGCGTAACTTGTCACTCTGATAACATTTTTTTTTTGGTTTTCTCATAGCTCTTTCAAGGTCACAAAAGTTAGGGTGAGGCATGAAGGAGCTAGAAATCCAAAGAAATAAGTTAACATATTTGGATTTCGTTTCAAGTAGTACAATTTCATTCATATTCATAGTGATTACAATCAAATTAGAAGCAAAACATACACAGAACAAAAACACAAAACAAACTCCATACTGAAATTCTAAGCCTCTATTCGGATTCAGAAAATTTCCATTGAATCCTCCTCACTAGACTCTTCACTTGAGTCTTTAGTTGGAGAATCATTTTTATTCTTTTTCTGATACAGAGCGTCTATCTTCTGTTCGAGTCTCTTGAGTTTTTCAACAACAAATCTTTCAAAATTGGTTTCAGGGAAGAAGTTGGCGCGATCTTCATTTAGTGCAGGTGTGCTTCCAGAACTTTGAACCATATTCTCTTCATCCTTGAAGCACAATCCCTTTGTGGTCTTCACAAGGCCAATGGAAGTCAAGGTGTTTCGATTTATCACATTTGAGCAATTACAAGAGCATTTCTTTTCACCACTAACATCCACACCTTGAAGGGTCAGAATTTTGCTGATAAACACAACATATGGTAGATGTCGTGCATGTTTGGTTCCTGCATCAATCATATGATCTTTTATTACTTCCACCCAATTGGTAGGAACATCATTCTTGATGGCATACAACAGGAAAACATCTTCAGTTGTCATTCTGTCTTGTACAGGTCTAGTAGGTAAAATCACCCAAGCAAGAATGTCTACTGTTATCTTTTCTTCTTTATTCAGTCCCTCATGCACATATAATCTTTCAATTGTGTATCTCTTAGGAAACCTTAACCAGTTATTGTACACGTCATTTTTCTTCAGCCATCTGTTTGTTTCTGAGTACCGTAAGTGAGAGAATAACCCTTCGACTTTTAATCCTACAAGTTGAAACCAGACATCATTGTCAATGTGAACATTTACTCCTTTTACTCGAGAATGAAGGACACCATCTATGTTTCTAATATTTTGTAGAAGACTCTTACTAAGTCAGGGTACCAATCACCCTTCATCTGGACAACTGTAGAGAGACCTTGAGTTTCAATCCATTCTTGGAAGTGAAATCCCTCTTTTTCAAATAAGTCGAGGTTCAGATATTTGTGAGGAACAATATGTTTAAACTTCGTCCACCTCAGAAACTCTAGACGAGTCTCCTCATTACTGATTCACCCGGAGAGATCAAGATTTCTTGCAACCGCAAGAGCCTTTCCTTTGTCTATTGAAGGATGTGATGAATAAGCCATTTGAATTTGGATACCAGAAAATTTTCCTCAGTATTAGGGTTTAGAAATATAGAAACAACTCACTGTACATAAGATTTTCAAATTCAGTGAATATAAGGGTGCACAACGTCACGCGTTCAACGTCAAATAACATAACAACCAACGTTAATAATAACCGGTGGCATTGTTGTAAATAAATTCATTCGATCCACGTCAAGTGGTATCAATAATGGACGTGAATCTCTTCGTTTCAAATATTACGTCAACTGTGTAACTAGATTCGAAATTTAAATTCTCTTGAAGTTGTTTCCACCATAAGAAATCAGATAGCTCTGAAATCTAATGGTAGAAAACAATTACAAGACAATTTAAAAAACGATTCATACATTGCCAAATGATGAAGCTAAACAACTTTTTTATAAATATATTTTAGTTCTCAAAATTTTTTCAGCATTACACATATTGTGATCGATATTTCTTTTTCCTAAGCACTTCCCTTCAAGTAAGATAACTTAACCATTTCTGTACTATAAAAAGCATTTTGTTGACTTCAATTTTAAAGGCCACCTTCATATGAACTAAGGCCTGAATGCGACACTTTGAAATTCAAGTCAGCAAATTGCAATTAGAAGAACAGATATGTTCGGAATCTAAGGAAAGAAAAGCGCTCAGGTGATAAAAAAACATGAATCCTAATATGTTCAATACGGAAACAGGAAGCAAGGAATTAAGTGAAGTGCAAGCTATATTTATATATGAACCGATGACGTACATTAAATCGTGTAATTATGCTTAGTATCTTGTATGAACGTCGAATCCCGACCGAATTCGACGTTCAAACATCATTCAGTGAAAAAGTAAAAAAGTCTCTGGTGCTTCTGACGAAAATACGTTGAAGATCTGTGAGGCTTTGACGTTAAAGTGAGAGTTTAAAAGAAAAAAGAAAAAATAATAAAAAATGGAGCGGACTTTGGCTTTTGGATGAAGATTAAAATGTCGAATACCATCCAAATTTGATGTAACATTCTGGTCACACAATTAATCTTCCCAACCACTCGAATTCCCTTCACGTCGATAATCAAGTAGACCCATTGAAAACCTACCCTACATAACTTCAGTAATCAAATTCATGTTAACTTTTTTCTTCTGTTTTTCTTTTTTTCCTTTACTAAACGAAGACATTTCTTTGTTAACCATGAAGGCATGGGGAAAAATAGAGGAAAATATTAACATTTATGAATTTCAAGTAGACCCTTTGAAAACCTATCCTACATAACTTCGGTAATCAAATTCATGTTAACTTTTTTGTTGTATTTTCCTTCTTTTCCTTCACTAAACGAAGACATTTCTTTGTTAACCATGAAGGCATGTGTTAGAATCGCTGCAACGGAATTATTAGTGTGGAACAAACCAAGAGGGGGGGGGGGGTGAATTGGTTATATACTTTTATTGTGCCTTTTATTATTTTTCTCTTAATTTTTCTTACTGAGCAGATAATTAAATATAAATGACAGAGTAAGGGAAAGAGAAAAATTGCACAGGTGATTTTATCCTGGTTCAGATCACTCAGATCCTACGTCCAGTCGCTTATCTCAAACAAGATAAACCTTTTTCACTAAAACAAAACAGTTACAAATATTAATCACAAAGAAAAACAATTTGTAAGAGTTTAGAAATACCACCTCTCTTGAAACCACAAAAGACGAACTTACACTTCCTTTGAATCTTCACAAAGGATGACCACCTCCTTCGAATGCTTCACGAAGGATGATTCTCTTCCAGGCACTTCCTTGGATACACCAAGGATGAACAAGCTATTCCTCTGTCACCGCAGTAGCACTTCAGGACTTTGTAGACAAGAGTTTCCTTAGCTTCAACAATCTCACAGAGTTCTCAAAGAGTTCAGAGGTCTTTAGCACAAGGGAAGAGTTCTTTTTGAGATATAGAGTGAGCCATCTTATAGACTCAGCCTAATACCCTTCCATTCTCCGAAAACAGGCCATCTAACGCATTTAATCGATTAACACAAGTATTAATCGATTAAAATGAGTACAACGGCTATTTTTTCAAATCTGAAACCCCCAACGGCTAGTGTTAATCGATTATTCTTAGGAATAATCGATTAACTAATCGATTATTATTAGCTTTAATCGATTATTACAGGGACAATTGGGTTTTCAGTGCCAGCCTCGTTTTAATCGATTAAATTTAATCGATTAAAACAACTTGTGGATGATTTTCAACAGTAAATAAATCAAATATAAATTACAAGAATCAACCCTAATACATATTTGAGCACTATTACATCAACTTTGCTTATTATAAAAGCTTTATAAAATACAGAGATCTTCAATTTGTCTTTATGGATCTTGACTTGTGCAAATCTGTTCATCATCAAAACTTCATCTTTGATTTTTGCTAACATTCTCCCCCTTTTTGATGATGATAAAAAATTCTCCTGAGTTTAAAGCTTTTTAATAATCTGAATCAACCACTACTCACGAAAGGAAAGATTAATAGAAAAAAAAAATAAAGAGTTTAAACTATCTTCTCCCCCTTTTTGATCATAAGAAAAAAATATGTGCTCCCCCTTAATAAAAAGAAATTATGCATAGAAGAAAAAGAAATGCATACAATCATAAAGATAAACAACAAAACAAACAAAGAGGATCTAGAAATCATCACTTGCGTCACTATGAAAGTGCCGCTCTAATCCTGAAATCCTAGTGTCTAAATTCCTGAGATGAGTACATATTTCTTCGTGGCGAGTGTTTTGAATGTTCATCATCTCATTTTGGAGGCGAGCCATCTCAGTCATTTGTCTAGAGAGGCTCTCTAGACTATATTCCTCATGCACTTGAGATGGGCCAGCAAAATGTGTGGGGTCAGGCATGGGGATATCCGCAGCTTCGTCTTCATTTTCTTGCCCACCAATGGCATCCTTAGGGTGGATGTAGGAGAGTCCTTGTTTGATAAAACCCATTTACCTCAGGGAGTTATCTCCAACCTTATGACCTGGAAGGACAGTCTCATGATGTTCATTTGTGACATCTACTCCTTTGTACTCACAAATTTGGGAAACAAGAAGACGATATGGAAGAGGTGCAACATCTAACCTTTTGGCCTTGAACATTATTGTCTGAATCAGGTGAGGCCAATTTAGTGGAATGCTCTGAAGTATTCCAGACATAATGATGAGATCAGTCTTAGAGCATTGGGCATGATTTGACCCTCTAGGGCACAAAAGCCACACAATAAGGTAGTGCAAGAGGCGTTCTTCGATCTTGAGTCCACCAGCAAGGAAGAGACGAGCATTGTGTTGTCGAGGATTGCGGAGAAATGACTGGTACACCGCTATCTTGTTGAATTGAGCAAAGTCATTCGGAACAATTTGAGAATTTTCTAAAACAGGGACTTTTGCTACATTTGTCCAAATGTCATTGTCTAAGACAATGTCCACACCTTTCACCCTTGTTTGGAAAACCCCATCACGAACCTTTAAATTAAAATAGAAGATGCGAACAAGATCCGGATAGTACCTTCCACGGAGTTCCATTATGTGTTGAACTCCTTGTTCAATGAGGAGATGGGGAAAGGAGAAGTTGTATGATGTATACCAAGCGAGATCAATGATTTTTTGTTTGATGAGCTTCCTTTCCTTCCAAAATTGTGAGAATGACTGTTGATCTTGCTCATCGGAAAGCCACCCTTCTATGGTAGCATCTCTTCTGCGAACAGTACTCTCCGAAACTCCACTTGTTCTTCTTCACCTTCTTCTTGAAGGTTCAACCATTGAGATGGATGGAAAGCAAAGATTTTGGTGAAAGAAAGGAGAAAGCAAGAGGGATATGCTCAAGATTGGTTCAAGTATGGAAAGTGGGGACCTAGTGGGGTATAAATAGGCTCAAGAATGCTCCCCAACGTTCAGATTTTGGGATTTTGCCCGTTAATAGCCGTTGGCAACGACTAGTTTAATGAAAACTGCAACATTTTTTTCAAAAAAAAACAGTCTAGAGAGCATTTAATCGATTAAATTGGATTTTAATCGATTAAGTAATCGATTAATACTTGGATTAATCGATTAAACCATTCGTAAATGTATAGGTAACGCTTTTAATCGATTTACACGCAGATTAAACACGTTAAGCAACGAAAAATGCAATATTAAGTCCAAGAATGCCTATTTTACTATTTCTAATATGCCTAGATATCTTCTAAGCTCAAAAAATCTATCCTTAGGCAATGCTTTGGTGAAAATGTTCGCTAATTGATGCTTAGAATCTATGAATTCCATTTCACAATCGCCTTTTTGGACATGGTCTCTAATGAAGTGATGCCTAATTTCTATATGCTTGGTTCTAGAATGCATGATAGGATTTTTGGTAAGTTTTATAGCACTTGTGTTATCACACTTAAGCGGAATATGATCTAAATGAATATCATAGTCTTCTAATTGTTGTTTTATCCATAAGATTTGTGCACAACAACTACCCGCAGCAATGTATTCAGCTTCAGTGGTTGATAAGGCTACACAGGCTTGTTTCTTAGAGTGCCAAGAGACTAAGGAACTACCTAAAAAGTGACAGGTTCCACTAGTGCTTTTCCTATCTATCTTACAACCTCCATAATCAGCATCAGAAAATCCTACAAGACTAGGCTCAGCTCCTGAAGGATACCATAAACCAAAGGATGTTGTCCCCTTAAGGTATTTAAAAATGCGTTTTACTGCAGTAAGATGAGGCTCTCTAGGGCTTGACTGATACCTAGCACACACACACACACACTTTGCATGATATCAGGTCTACTAGCAGTAAGATATAATAGAGAGCCAATCATACCTCTGTATTTGGTCTGACTTACCTCTTTACCTGTCTCATCTTTGTCTAAGTAGTAGGATGTTCCCATGGGAGTTGATGCTTCTTTAGCATTGTCCATCTCAAACTTTTTAAGGATTTCCCTGCAATACTTGGTTTGAGATATAAAGGTTCCTTCCTCCATTTGTTTGATTTGAAGTCCGAGGAAGAAAGTAAGTTCTCCCATCATTGACATCTCAAATTCTCCCTGCATGGACTTAGCAAAATTCTCGCAAAGAGTTGCGTTAGATGAACCAAAAATAATATCATCTACGTATACTTGAACAATTAGAAAATGTTTTCCAATTCTTTTAATAAATAATGTTGAATCAATTTTTCCTCTGTTGAAACCATTTTCTACAAGAAAATTGCTAAGACGTTCATACCAAGATCTAGGTGCTTGTTTTAAACCATATAGTGCTTTCTTTAATTTGTAGATGTGATTTGGGTTTTTAAAATCCTCAAAACCAGGTGGTTGTTCAACAAATACATCTTCTTTGATATAACCGTTTAGAAAAGCACTTTTAACATCCATTTGAAATAATTTAAATTTCATTATAGATGCATAAGCAAGAAGTAGGCGTATTGCCTCTAACCTGGCAACTGGAGCGTATGTCTCATCATAATCTATACCTTCTTCTTGACTATATCCTTTTGCCACAAGCCTAGCTTTATTCTTGGTGATGTTTCCTTCTTCATCCAGTTTGTTTCTGAACACCCACTTTGTTCCAATTACTTGAGTGTCTTTTCTGGGAATTAATTCCCACACTTGATTTCTTTCAAACTGGTTGAGTTCTTCTTGCATTGCGATACACCATTTTTCATCTTGAAGGGCTTCTTTAATATTCTTTGGTTCAATCTGTGACACAAAAGCAACATTCATACAATAATTTACAATATTACTTCTTGTGTTTACCCCTTGTGTGATATCGCCAATTATGTTGTCCAAAGATAATCCTCTTGGTTGTCGCCATATTTTATTTAAATCTTCATCTTGAGGATTGTCATGATTCTTCTCTTCATTTGTCTCCTGTCATGTGTTTTGAGCAACCACTATCGAGACACCACATGACTTTTCTTGATTTCTGTAATACCTGCAAAAAAAGGAACAAACAAGCTATTTTAGGTACCCAACTTCTTTGTATGGGTCCTTTTGGGTTAGATTCAAATTACTTAGCAACCCAAACATATCTTCCACTAGAAACACCAAAACGTTTAATTCTGCATTTGTTTGAGGTATGGCCTTTTCTCATGCAGTAAAAACAGAATACAGCATTTGTGTTTCTGTTAATCGTTCCTTTTTCTACCCATGCTCTGCGGGTACTATATTTATTTTTAGGAACAAATTTTTTAGCAGCTTTATTTTCAGAAATTTTACTACATTCTCCAGTGGTTGTATTTTCAGAAAAATATTTGAATTTTATGCAAGATTCACATTCATTATTAGCAATATATTTTTCTTTTTCATAATATAAAACTTTACTTTTCAAATTTCTGATTTCTTCTGCTTGATATACACATTTATTTTTCAAGCTTCTGTTTTCTTCAAACAAATTTGTAAATTCAGTTTTCAAAGCATCATTTATTTTAGAGAGATTTTCAGAAGTAAGCTTCAAATTTTCATTTTCTTCAAGAAGGTTGTCAAATTCAGATTTTAAATTTTTAAAATCCTTTTTCAGCTTTTTATGAGAAATATCTAATTTTTCAGATTCAATTAATAATGCAGCATATGTTTCATGCAATTCATCTTCATCAATGTGACTATCATTATCAGAATAGTGTGAATTACTTACTTGGCTGACATTATCATCATCTACAATCAAACAGATGTTTGCTTCTTCATCTGAGTCGCTTGAATCTGAAATGGTCTCATTGTCGTCTTCCCATGCAATGTAGGCCTTCTTTTTCTTGAAGAATATTTTCTCCTTTTTGTCTTCACCCTTCTTTTGATTTGGGCAGTCTGCTTTTAGATGGCCCTTTTCTCCATAGCAGTAGCATCGGTAATTTGAGGAAGATACTTGATTATCTTTCTTTTCATATCTAAATCTTCCTTTACCTTTAGACTTCATGAACCTGTTTAATCTTTTGATCACAAGACTTAACTTTTCCTCTTCATCTGAGTTTTCATCTTCTGATTTACCTTTGCTTCTTTCATCCTCCGATTTTAATGCCAAACTCTTCTTGTTGTTTTTGGCTTTTGCTTCTTCTTCATCAAGTCTTCCAAGATCTAGTTCATGTTCCCTCAACTTTCCAAAGAGTGCCGCCATAGTCATGGTGTTGAGGTTTTGTGACTCCGAGATTGCAGTCACCTTTGGTTGCCACGACCTGTCTAAAGACTTCATGATTTTAATGTTAAGTTCATCGGTATCAAATGACTTACCCTGTCCAATGAGATGATTGACAATGTTGGTGAAGCGTTTTTGAACGTCTGAAATTGTTTCTCCTTGCTTCATCCGGAACATTTCATACTCTTGGATTAAGGAGTTCTTCCTTGCCCTCTTTACATCATCTGTTCCTTCATGCGTCACTCTGAGTACGTCCCACATTTCTTGAGCAATTTTGCAGACAGAGACCCTGTAGAAGTCATCAACAGTCAACGCTGATGCAATGATATTCCGGGCTTTTACGTCATTCTGAAATCTTTTCTTTTCTTCAATGGTCCATTGACCACGGGGCTTTGGTTCCTGTGTATTGTTAGTAGGAATAGAAGAGCCAGACGCAATAACATCCCAAATTTCACAATCAATAGATTCAATAAATATTTGCATTCTTACCTTCCAGAATGCATAGTTCTCACCTGTGAATAATGGGGGTCTATTGATTGATGCACCCTCTGCAAAGGTTTGATGTGATCCTGCCATTTGAATGACTATCAAAGCAAGCTCTGATGCCAATTGTTAGAATCGCTGCAACGAAATTATTAGCGTGGAACAAACCAAGAGGGGGAGGGGGGGGGGGTGAATTGGTTATATACTTTTATTGTGCCTTTTATTATTTTTCTCTTAATTTTTCTTACTGAGCAAATAATTAAATATAAATGACAGAGTAAGGGAAAGAGAAAAATTGCACAGGTGATTTTATCCTGGTTCAGATCACTCGGATCCTACGTCCAGTCGCTTATCTCAAACAAGATAAACCTTTTTCACTAAAACAAAACAGTTACAAATATTAATCACAAAGAAAAACAATTTGTAAGAGTTTAGAAATACCACCTCTCTTGAAACCACAAAAGACGAACTTACACTTCCTTTGAATCTTCACAAAGGATGACCACCTCCTTCGAATGCTTCACGAAGGATGATTCTCTTCCAGGCACTTCCTCGGATACACCAAGGATGAACAAGCTATTCCTTTGTCACCGCAGTAGCACTTCAGGACTTTGCAGACAAGAGTTTCCTTAGCTTCAACAATCTCACAGAGTTCTCAAAGAGTTCGGAGGTCTTTAGCACAAGGGAAGAGTTCTTTTTGAGATATAGAGTGAGCCATCTTATAGACTCAGCCTAATACCCTTCCATTCTCCGAAAACAGGCCATCTAACGCATTTAATCGATTAACACAAGTATTAATCGATTAAAATGAGTACAACGGCTAGTTTTTCAAATCTGAAACACCCAACGGCTAGTGTTAATCGATTATTCTTAGGAATAATCGATTAACTAATCGATTATTATTAGCTTTAATCGATTATTACAGGGGCAATTGGGTTTTCAGTGCCAGCCTTGTTTTAATCGATTAAAACTGGGTTTAATCGATTAAAACAGCTTGTGGATGATTCTCAACAGTAAATAAATCAAATATAAATTACAAGAATCAACCCTAATACATATTTGAGCACTATTACATCAACTTTGCTTATTATAAAAGCTTTATAAAATACAGAGATCTTCAATTTGTCTTTATGGATCTTGACTTGTGCAAATCTGTTCATCATCAAAACTTCATCTTTGATTTTTGCTAACAGCATGAGGGGAAACACAGGAAAAAGTTAACACTTATGAATTTCAAGTAGACCCTTTGAAAACCTATCCTACATAACTTCTGTAATCAAATTCATGTTAACTTTTTTCTTCTGTTTTCCTCCTTTTCCTTTACTAAACGAAGACATTTCTTTGTTAACCATGAAGGCATGGGGGAAAACACAGGAAAAAGTTAACACTTATGAATTTCAAGTAGACCCTTTCAAAACCTATCCTACATTACTTCCGCAACCAAATTGATGTTAACTTTTTCGTTTGGTTTTTTTTTTTTTACTTCTTGGTTTTGGTTATAATGTCTTCCATCATCTTTGGTCTTCATTTTAGATATTGTGTTTTGTAAAAGGATATTTCTTTTTGAAATCCTCTAAAAGATATAGGACGTCGTTGATCCCACAAAGAGACGCCAATCTCTAGGCCTTTGCGTCGAATGCACTCAATATTCGACGTCAACTTTATAAATTTAACTTATCTTGGAGTTGTTTCCACCATAAGAAATCAAATAGCTCTGAAATCTAATGGTAGAAGACAACTCCAAGACAATTTAAAAAACGATTCAACATTGTTGAATGATGAAGTTGAACATCTTCTTTATATAATTATTTTAGATCATAAAATTGTTTCAACATTAAATATATTGTGAACCATTTTTCTTTTTCTTAAGCGCTTCCCTTTCAATAAGATAACTTAATCATTTCTATACTATAAAAAGCATTTTGTTGACTTGAATTTCAAAGGCCACCTTCATATGAACTGAGACCTGAAAGCGGCACTTTCAAATTCAAGTGAGCAAATTGCAATTTAAGGAACAAAAATGCTTCGAAATCTAAGGAAAAGAAAACACAAAGGATATAAAAACACTGAATCCTAATATGTTCAATAGAGAAATAGGAGGGTAGAGATTATGTGAAATTTAAGCTATATTTATAGATGAAATGATGAAGTCAGACTGTCTAAGAAATAGACATACATTATATCATGAATAATGCTTAGCAACTGCCACAGTTCATCATCTGTAGCAACATCGAAGCCCAGCCGCAGTTGACGTTCAAACATCATTTAGTAGAAAGTAATACATCTCTTTTGATTCAGATAAGAACTAATTGACGTCCAGCTCCAAACAAAAGACGTGAATTAGATGATCCGCTACTGCACTACTCCACAGAGTTGGACGTGCTATTGAATGATTAAAAATTAAAAAGAAAAAAAGATTAAAAATTAGATGATCCGATGACGAAAATTAGATCATTTAAAAGCAGTACATCGTGTAATTATGATTAGTAACTGCCACATTGTATGAACGTCCAAGCCCCGTCGAATTCGACGTTCAAACATCATTCATTGAAAAAGTAAGAAATCTCTTCGAATTATAATATGTACTCCTATCTGACTAAACGAAGACATTTCTATGATGAATAATGATATAGGACGTCATTGAGCACAAATATTTGACACAATCTCCAGTCTTTCGCATCGAATGCACTCAACATTGGACTTCAACTTTATAAATTTAATTTGTGTTGCAGTTGTTTCCACCATAAGAAATCAAATAGCTCTGAAATATAATGGTAGAAGACAACTCCAAGACAAATTTTTTAAAGGATTCATACATAGTTAAATGATGAAGTTGAACAACATTTTTACATAATTATTTTATATCTCAAAATTGTTTCAGCATTAAACATATTGTGAACCATATTTCTTTTTCCAAGGCACTTCCCTTTTAGTAAGATAAGTTAATCATTTCTGTACTATAAAAAGCATTTTGTTCACTTGATATTCAAAGGCCACACCTTCATATGAACTGAGACCTGAATGTGACACTTTGAAATTCAACTGACCAAATTGTAATTTAAAGAACAAACATGTTTTGAAATCTAAGGAAAGGAAAACGCCAAGGAGATGAAAAACATGAATCCTAATATGTTCAATACGGAAACAGGAAGCAAGGGATTACGTGATGAATGCAATATTTAAAGATGAACTGATGACATACATCGTGTAATTATGCTTACTGACTGCACACTCCACTATCTTTTCTGAACATCGAAGCCCCGCCGAATTCAACGTTCAAACATCATTCAGAAAAAACAACAATAAATTGAGTTTGATTCATATAAGGACAAATTGACGTCCTGCCCCCCAGAAATTATCTACTTTTGAATCACCCGCGAAGAAGGTGAGATTTGGAGGGTGATAGACTGTCGTTGAAGCTATCAAATTAATACTACTTTTCAAGACAACTTCAGTATTGCCAAGTAGTATTCTAGAAAGTAGATAAGGCTAAAGTAACCCTAAGTCGTCTCCCAACAAACACGGAATTGCTTTTGAATATCTGACTCTTACGAATGCTATGCAATGCTTATGGATAAAAGTAATGTTTGGAGAATGTTTAAAAAACAAATAAGAAACTTAAAAACAGTTACGATGAAATAGGCTAATTCCACTGCTTTTCCAAGGTAGATTCGTCATCGGTTATTTATGGATAATTGTTCAATTGATTATTGTTTAAGTTTCAAATTAATTAAAGTACATTCTTAATTAATTTGAGGGCGATCATGCATTTAACCAAAGTAAATTCTCAATCAAATGCAAAACCTTCTAGATTATTCACAATAAATTCAACCAAAGTACATTTTCAATCAAATTCTATTGTGTTTAATCATGTATATTCTTAAATCTCCTAACCAAATTAAAAGCTAATCAATCAAAGTAAATTCTCAATTGATTATAGTTGAAATTATTACTAAACAATCAAAGTACATTCTCAATTGATAGTAAAAACCATTAAATGATATGAAAGTTCCTAAATTAAATCAAAGTAGATTCTCAATTTAAACCTAGAAACCCTAAAACTCATATAACCAATATGCATGTAGATTCAAACACATTATGATGCAAAAATCTTTGCTTTTAACAAGATAGAGAGATGAAAGACATAGAGAGAACAACTTAAATCAATAACCAAAGTAAACAATTGCATTAACTCAATCTAACCTCAGAATCCATAATGGAATTACAGTAGAACTAGCCCTAGATGCTTAGCTCTCCATGAATGGAGTTGAATACAAGATGAAAGAAAAGTGAGAGGAGTATGAGAGAATGAATTAAGTGAAGTCCCTTTTTCTGCCTCCCTTGGGTCTCTTTATATAGGCTTGATTGGGCTTGGACTCTGAATAGTTTGTTGATAAGATATTTTCTGTTGATATATTATATCTTTCAAATATTCATTAGATTAAATCAGTTTTAAAGAATATTTGATAGATATTAACTCAATTATCTTATATCCTATATCTTCCAAATAACTAAAAGATTTAGATAATGATAAAATTATTTGGAAGATATTTTCTGTTGATACTCCCAAATTAAATTCAACAACTGAATTTTATCTTTCAGATTTTCTGACTTTCCAAAATTGCACAAATGCCCTGAAATTTCTTCTATCTACACTTTAGCCCGTTCTGAATTTTCCAAATAAAATCTGATTTTGGGCCTTGAATTTCCATTTGGACCAATAAAACTTATATTCTCAGCTGCACAAATAAAATTAGAACATCCAAGAATAATTTATGCACTAAAACTCACTTTTTACGTCTCTTTATTTCCCAAACCCAACAATTCCAATCATCACAAATTCATTTAAAATAAACCATTTAAGCACAATTATCCAATCAAAAATTTGAATTTTAAAGCATAAATGTGGGCATAAATATGCACTCATCAGAGGGCTTGAAGTTAAAAAGTTTAATGTGCCCCTCTTAATTTTGCTAAGTTAACATAATCGATTCTAAGTAATAAAGAATCGATTCAAAGAGTTACAAATTAAGAAATGAAAATGAGCTTTTAATGATTATTTATGGTCATATTAATGACAATGTGGCTGGATATTGATCACACGTTTGTTAAAATACTAAAAAGCAAAGAAATATATCATGAGAGGGCTCAAATTTGTTTTCCTAATAATGTTATTCATAGTAATTTTTTATATCATAATCATTTATACTAATAAATAATTATAATTATTAAATTATTCAAAATAATTTATCTCAATGTGGCCAATAAAAGTTGTTCTAAGAGTTCGTTTGATCTTTGATTGTCATCGACTTTTTAAATTCGAGTTTTTTTATAAACGCTTATCTGGTAGTCGTGACCAGCCTATTTCAAATATACAGACCAATAAAATAGTGACATAGTATATTGTCAAAAAAATTTTTAACATATCGTTGGTCCCTAAGAAAATTTTTGTTGTTCCTAGAATTCTGACAAATCTCTTTCATGACCTTGCCCGTCCATCTCGACTTTTATAAATTTTACTTATGGTTCATAAGACAAAGATGGAAACGCCACAATATAGGTATAAATGTTTAAGGCACCTAAGAAACCCTAAAAGAAATATTTTCCACAAAGATGTTAATCTTTGATAAGAATCAGAGAACCAAGAACCAAAAGAATCCTCTCTCAACATTGCAAATGCAAATTTATGACTTCCAAAATTTCTACATATGTATTTGGTGTCCCTATATATAGGTATAAATGTTTAAGGCACCGAAGAAACTCTAAAAGAAAGATTCGCCACAAAGATGTTAATCTTTGATAAGAAAAATACAATTTATTTTATTTCCTATATTAATTATTAATCAGGAGATAGTCCTCTATCCTACCTTTGGCTCGGGTCAGCCCATCCCGACCTTCAACTTATGTTAGTTTGTTTGTACCTTAAGTCTTAATCTCCGAACATTCATTTTGGGTCAACCAGTCTCCACCGTCAAACTTAATCTACTTTAATCTTCGACCCAACCCATTCTGCTTAATTTTTGGTCTAGATCTGTCTGACTATTCCCCATACACGCTGTCTCTTCTCGATATTTGACCTAGTGTGATGCATCTCTGTTGATAACTTGTCTAAATATTTTTGGATAATTATACTTTTTGACAACATTTTTTTGACAATACTTTTTTGACACTATTTTTTTGACAATATTTTTTTCCAACTGACCTATCTTCATTTTTGTCCACAATATTCTATCTTAACACCTTTAGTGTATCAGTCAACTTAATTTTTTTCTCAAACTTAGGGTATTATAATTTAAAAATCAATCAAAGTCTTTTAGTATAATCATACCTATCTTTAGCCTAAAACATTCATTTCAAATTACTTTAAATAATATAATAATATTTATTACGATTTTAATTATTGTGATCTATAACTAAAACTCAATTATCATAAAATATTATTATTACTATTTTCCATATGAAATTAAATTAATATTTTAAAAAAATAAAATTTTATTCTCTTTAAATTTCATCGACAAAAGCACAGCAAAAAGGCTGAAGAAGAAAACCTCGAATATCGATAACGTTGCATTTCTAATGGGATCTTATCTTAAAATGTAAATATTATATTGAAATATAATGGTAATGTGAGGTTATGAGCGGTTTTATAAAGGAAAAAAGAAAAATAGGAGGGCGCGGGGATGAAGAAGAAAACGTCGAATATCCCTAGAATTGGACGTATCCTTTCTCTTTTTCTAACTCTTTGTCTTCTGGCTGAAAATTAGTACGTCGATGCCCTCTATAATTCGATGTCTCCTTTGTATTTTTTAAGCTGAGAACTTGAGAAGTTAAGAAGTCGAGATTGTGAAAGACGTTCCTAGAATTCTATTCAGAAATGGCTTCTCCATCGTCATCATCAAGAGGAAAAGAGAAGGTTTCCCGGGTTACAAGAAACGCAAGCCCATCTGGATGGATAAGTGATCCAGACATGCGAGGAAAGTTTTTATACTGGATACATTTCAAAAATGTAGTTTCTCACAAGTATCTAGACCTGCAATTGTTCAAGAAAGAAGGGTTCCTTTTTCAAGAATGGATTGCATATCAAGGGCTTACTGATTTTGTGCAGATGAAAGGACATTGCTATCTAGATTTGGTTGAGGTTTTCTACACAAACCTGAGGGTTGTAAATGGGGTCATTCACTCAAGGGTCAAAGGTGTTAACATTACTATTGACGATAATGTTTGGTTAGATATTGTTGGACTGAAAGCTGAAGATTTGGATTCTCATATTCGTGATTCTGAGTCAAATAGATGGCTAACAAAGAGAGCTATATATATAAACTGCTTAAGATATCCAGGTAGGTATAGGGTGGATAAGCAGTACCTACATGATGGCTTAAACAAGGAGGAGAAAATGATTGCTTATGTCCTGACTTGGCTACTACTGCTTGGAAGATTGAACGAGGGCAGAATGTCAATAGAAGATGTATTTCTGTTGAATGCTATCAAGACTAGAATGCCAACCAACTGGGTTGCGGTACTAAAACACCACATGATCGTTGTAGGAGATGATTATGCATGCAAATTTCCATATGGAGTATTTATCAGCAAGGTGTTGGAACTCCAAGGAGTAGATGTATCTAAAGAAGAAAGAATTGTGTGCAAAAGGTCAGAAGAAATTGGTATACCAAGTCTGTCATCTATTGGGCTGAAAAAGACTGTGAATGAATGGTTCTTCAATGATGAGCAAACTATTGGAAGTCCACCTACTCTTGATCAAGATCATACTGAAGATTTTGAAGATTCTGATGATGAAGATTCAATGGAATCTTCTTGATAATTATTTTAGAGCCTACTTTTCTATGTTTTTTGTTTTTTATTTTGTAATCATGGCTAGTAAGCCACCTACTGTTTCTGTATTTCTTTCGGTTTTAGATTGTAGTGAAATGAAGATTTATTTTAGTAAACAATCTATGAATTGTGAATGTTGATTGCATTGTATGTGGACTAACCCTCAATCTAGTTGAGAAAAGAAGATTATGGTGTTCTGATATTGATCAAAAATTGATCACTGGTTAAAAGTGCAAATTTCAGTACACGGCTAACTTGAATCAATTAAGGAAGAAGTAAAAAGAAAAAAATTTCATGTCTGATTTTAAAGATAAAAGAATCATAAGAGCGCCACCTTTTGCTATTGCAGAAGAAAGAAACGTCGAAGCCCTATCGAATAAGACGTTCTATTAATGTGAAGTTAAGAGCTCACCATTAATGCTTCCAACATACTTCAATTCCCTTCACATAACTGTCCCGCTGCCTTCGATGTTCTACGAGAGGGGAAAAACAAAATATATCCAAATGTACGGTACATTTTGATCCAGTGAAATGTACTTCATCGAAATGTACTTTTTGATCCCAATGTACGTCAATTCCCCGTCGCATTCAACGTTAAAACATCATTCAGTGAAAAAGTAATAAATATCTTTAGATTCATTTTAGATGATGTGTTTTAAGGGGGTATATGACGTCGATTATCACATAAAATCGATGTGAACAATGAATAAACTCCAGGTCCTTACATCACGGGTACTCAACATTCGACGTCAACTATGTAAATAGATTTCAAATTTAAATTGTCTTTAAGTTGTATCCTCCCTTAGAAAAAATATAGCTATGAAATCTAACGGAGGAGTTCAACTTAAGGACAATTTAAAAAAGAATCATACATTGTTAAATGATGAAGTTGAACAACATTTTTATATAATTATTTTAGATCTCAAAATTGTTTCAGCATTAAACATATTGTGAACCATATTTCTTTTTCCTAAGGACTTCCCTTTCAGTAAGATAAGTTAATCATTTCTGTACTATAAAAACCATTTTGTTCACTTGAATTTCAAAGGTCACCTTCATATGAACTGAGACATGAGTGAGGCACTTTGAAATTCAGCCGAGCAAATTGCAATTTAAAGAAAGACATTTTTCGAAATCTAAGGAAAGGAAAACGCCAAGGATATAAAAAACATGAATCCTAATATGTTCAATACGGAAACATGAGGCAGGGATTATGTGAAATGCAAGCTATATTTATAGATGAACGGATTAAGTACATCGTGTAATTATGCTTAGTAACTGCCACACTCCACCATCTTGTATGAATGTCGAACCCCCGCCGAATTCGACGTTCAAACATCATTAAGAAAAAAAGCAATAAATTTCGTTTGATTCATTTAAAAACAAAATGACGTCCCGCTCCCCAGAAATTGTCTACTTTTCAATCACATGCGAAGAAGGTGAGATTTGGAGGGCTTGAAGTTAAAAGTTTGATGTGCCACTCTATATTCATATAATTCCACTCTCAATTTTGCTAAGTTAATATAATCAATTCTAAGTAATAAAGAATCGATTCAAAGCGTTATAAATTAAGAAATGCAAATGAGTTTTTAATGATTATTTATGGTCACAAACGTGGCTAGATATTGATCACACGTTTGTTAAAATACTAAAAAGCGAATAAATAATGCATGAGAGGGGTCAAATTTGTTTTTCTAATAATGTTAATCATAGTATTTTTTGATACCATAATCATTTATACTAATAACTAATTATAATTATTAAATTATTAAAAATAATTTATTTCAATGAGGCCAATAAAAGTTGTTCTAAGAGTTCGTTTGATCTTTAATTGTCGTCGACTTTTTAAATTCGAGTTTTTTATAAACGCTTATGTGGTAGTCGTGATCGGTCCGTTTCAAATATACAAAGCCATCTCTTTCATGACCTGGCCCATCCGTCTCGACTTTTTTAAATTTTGCCTGGAGGTTCATAAGACAAATATGGAAACGCCACAATATAAGTCTAAATGTTTAAGGCACCTAATTAAGAAACCCTAAAAGAAATATTTGCCACAAAGATGTTAATCTTTGATAAGAATCAGAGTTGTAAACCAAGAACCAAAAAAATCCTCTCTCAACATTGCAAATGCATATTTATGACTTCCAAAATGTCTACATATGTATTTGATGTCCCTATATATAGGTATAAATGTTTAAGGCACCTAATTAAGAAACCCTAAAAGAAATATTTGTCACAAAGAGGTTAATCTTTGATAAGAAAAATACAATTTATTTTATATCCTATAATAAATATTATTCAGGAGATAATCCTCTATCATACCTTTGGCTCGGGTCAGCCCATCCCTACCTTTGGCTCAGGCCGACTCGTTTCGACCTTCAACTTATGTTAGTTTGTCTGGACCTTAAGTTTTAATCTCCGAACATTCATTTTGGGTCAACCAGTCTGCACCGTCAAACTTAACATGCCTTAATCTTTGATCCAACCCATTCTGTCTTAAGTTTTGGTCTAGATCTGTCTGACTATTCTCCATACACACTATCTCTTCTCAATCTTTGACTTGGTGTGATGCATCTCTGTTGTTAACTTGTCTAAATATCTTTTCTCTAACTGAGCTATCTCAATTTTTGTCCACGATATTCTATCTTAACCTTTAGTTTATCAGGCAACTTAATTTTTTCTCAAACTTAAAGTATTATAATTTAAAAATCAATCAAAGTCTTTTAGTATAATCATACCTCTCTTTAGCCTAAAACATTCATTTCAAATTACTTTTAATAATATAAAAATATTTATTATGATTTTAATTATTGTGATCTATAACTAAAACTCAATTCTCATAAAATATTATTATTATTATTTTCCATATGAAATTAAATTAATATTTTAAAGAAACAAAATTTTATTCTCTTTAAATTTCACCGACAAATCGTTCTTCTATTTTATAATATGTAAATATTACAAGATAAATTTACACAAATTTATAGAATATAAAAAAAATTGTAAATCTTATCTTAAAATATAAAGGTAATGGTGGGTTATGGGAGGTTTATAAAGCAAAAAAGCAGAGAAAAGGGCGGGAGGCTGAAGAAGAAAACCTCGAATATCCATAACGCTGCATTTCTAATGGGAGGTTATCTTAAAATGTAAATCTTATATTAAACTATAATGGTAATGGGAGGTTGGGAGAGGTTTTAAAAAGAAAAAAAGAGGCGTGAGGATGAAGAAGAAAACGTCGTATATCCGCAGAATACGACGTATCCTTTGTTTTTTGTCAAACTCTTTTTCCTCTGGCTGACAATTAGTACGTCGAAGCCTAGTAGAATTTGACGTAACCATAGTATATTTTAAGCTGAGAAGTTAAAAACTACTAGATTGTGAAAGACGTTCCAAAAATTCTATCCAAAAATTCTATCCAGACATGGCTTCTTCATCATCATTATCTAGAAGAAAAGATAAGGTTTCCCGGGTTACAAGAAATGCAAACCCATTTGGATGGATAAGTGATGAAGACATCCGAGGAAATTTTTTATTCTGGAGAGTTATAAAATACGTAGTTCCTCACAAGTATATGGACTTGCAATTGTTTAAGAAAGAAGGGTTCCTTTTTCAAGAATTGATTGCATATCAAGGGCTTACTGTTTTTGTCCAGATAAAAGGATATTGGTATCCAGATTTGGTAGAGGTTTTCTACACAAACCTGAGAGTTGTAAATGGGGTCATTCACTCAAGGGTAAAAGGTGTTAACATTACTATTGACGATAATGTTTGGTCACATATTGTTGGACTGAAAGCTGAAGGTTTGGATTCTCATATCCGTGATTCTGAGTCAAACAGTTGGCTAACAAAGAGAGCTATATATATAAACTGCTTAAGATATCCACGTAGGTACAAGGTGGATAAGCAATACCTACATGATGTCGAGGACAGAATGTCAACAGAAGATGCATTTCTATTGAATGCTATCAAGACTTGAATCCCAACAACCTGGGTTGCGGTACTAAAAGACCACATGATCGTTGCAACAGATAAATATGCACACAAATTGCCATATGGAGTATTTATCAACCAGGTGCTGATACTCCAAGGAGTATATGTATCTCAAGAAGTCAGACTTGGGTGCAACAAGTCACAAGAAATTGGTATACTAATTTTGTTTTCTATTGGGTTGGAAAGGACTGTGAATGGATGGTTCTTCAGAGATGAGCTAACTGTTGGAAGTACAACTACTCCTGCTGCAGATGATACTGCCTTCATTCCACGAACTGATTTTTAGAAATATGGTTTTGATCAATTTAGGAAGAAGTCTGAAAGGGATGAGAGAGTTGAAGATACTCTTTTCAGATGGGAGAAGAAGGGAAACAAGAATGACATTGGCTTTGAAACTGAAGATTCTGATGATGAGTCAACTGATGAAGATTGAATGGAATCTTCTTCATAAGAATAGGGCTACTTTTCTATGTGGATTTTTTTTTTATATTTTGTAATCATGGCTATTAAGTCACCTCTGGTTTTATGTACTGCTTTCGGTTTTATTTTGAAATGAAATGAAGATTTATTTTAGTAAAGAATAAGTGAATTGTGAATGTTGATTGCATTGTATGTGGACTAACCCTCAATCTAGTTGAGAAGAGAAGATTATGCAGTTTTGATATTGATCAAAAACTGATCACTGGTTTAAAACTACAAATTCCAGTACACTACTAACTTGAATCGATTAAGGAGGAAGAAAAAAGAAAAAAATTTCATGTCTGATTTTAAAGAAAAAAGAATCATAAGAGCGCCACATTTTGCTATTGGCGGAAGAAAAAAACGTCGAAGCCCCCTCGAATACAACGTTCTTTTAAGCACACAATTAATGCTCCCAAGTACTTCAATTCCCTTCACGTCCTAACCCGGCAGTCTTCGACATTCAATGGGAGGGGAGAAAAGAAAAAAGATCCAAAAGTACGGTACTTTTTGGCAGAAGAACAAAACATCGAATTCCAACAGAATTCAAACGTTCTATTAATGCTATCATGTTTAAAAGAAAAAACTAAAAAGAATTAAAAAGGTAGAAACTTTTGGCTTCCAATACTACGTCTAAGCCCCTTCAAATTCGACGTAACCTTTTCAATTTATAAGAAAACATTAATAAAAAACAAAATAGAGTCTCACTATTTGTTCTTAAACATAATGTCAATTTTTTCTAGTATTCGACGTGAAATTTATTTATTGAATGTAAAAACAAAACAGAGTCTCACTATTTGCTCACGGTTCCATTTCTACTTGAACTTTCTTCTTGGTGGACGACTGCGATAAAGAAAGAAGGTTATTTTTATGTCATTTCTGTCTTTGTAATGTCATTTGGTTCTCATTTCTAAGGTTGACTGCTAGAGGTATTCTCACACATTTGAGTTTGTTTTTCAATGCCATTTGTAAGAAAGTTGTTGATCCTCGACAGTTAGATGATTTGCAAAATGAGGCCATTAGACTATTGTGCCAATTGGAAATGTATTTCTCACCCTCATTTTTTGATATCATCGTTCATTTGATTGTCCATCTAGTGAGAGAAATTTGAATATGTGGGCCGGTTTTCTTGAGGTGGATGTACCCGGTAGAAAGATACATGAAGATCTTAAAGGGATATGTTAAGAATCAATTGAGTCCGGAAGCTTCGATTATAGAGCGCTACACTGTAGAGGAAGAAGCCATTGAATTCTGCTCAAGTTATATGCCAAGTTGTGACCTAATAGGACTTCCAAAGAAAAGACATGAAAACAGACATGAAGGAAAGGGAGTTCGAGGAGTAAGGATTGAAAGTGTTAGTGAAAAAGAAGTTAATCAAGCACATTTATACATTTTAAACAACACAAAAGATGTTATTCCTTACATTTCACAACATATTGATAAAATTAAGTCAGCACATCCATGTATGAGTGAAAAGTAGACACTTAATGAACATAAAAAATCATTTTTAGCTTGGTTTAAGAAAAAGATTTATGCGACTCTGAATGTTTCTGAAAATCTATTGAGACTAGCTCGTGGACCTAACATTGATGTGATCACTTTCGGCGACTATTACATAAACAATTACTTGTTTTATTCAAAGGAGGAAGACGATAAAAGTAGAGTTCAAAATAGTGGAGTTACCCTACAAGCTGAGGCTGTACACTTTTCTAGTTCCAAGGATAAGAATCCAATTACAGCATCAATCAGTTATTTTGGAATAATACAATAAATTTGGGAAATTGATTAGGTCACTTTTAGAGTTCCAGTTTTCAAGTGTAAATGGGTTGACAATAATTCTGGTGAGGTGATAGAAGACCTCGGATTCACTTTGGTGGATCTTAACAAAATGAGTTACATGGATGAACCATTTATTATGGCTAGTGAAGCAAGACAAATATTCTATGTCATTGACCTAGTGAATCATAAATGGCCAGTGGTATTGGAAGGCAGAGCCATGCACACAACTGATGATGAAGACTCTCTAGATATACTTGAGACAAGCTCCTTCTCATCAAGAACCATTGAAAATAAGGTTGATGATGTACCCGATGAAATGCATGCAAATTGATGTGATCACAACGAAGGCATATGGGATAAATAGGTTTCTTAACATTGTTTTAATTACTTGTACAATTTATTTATTTTGTTTGTTTTAACTATAATTTACTAACACTTTGTAAACAGGTATGACGAGCTCTAGATTAGGTCCAACGGGAGAAGGGGGTTGATCTGTGACTCGAATGCCTGATGTCACATCCCGTCGGGTTAATGAGAAACCAGTGACGGTAGAGTTTGATCCCCGAACATTTGTGCCTATTGGGGCATATGCACAATCGTTCAGGAGCTTGGGCGTGATGGCAAAATATCATGTCCCTATTGTCGCTACCTGTTGGGATGATGTCCCACAGGTTGACAAAAATCTACTATGACAGGATATTTCGGTATGTTTAAGATGTTTTACTTCCATCATTGACTTATTTTAGTTGATCATGCTTTAACATTAATTTTGTTTTTAACAGGAAAATTGGGATATCCCTAATGATGAGAGGATAAGGAAGAAGATTTTATCCCACATTGTAGTCCGGTGGAGGGACTTCAAGACGAGAATGACACGTCAATACGTCTTTGGCTCTAAACAAAACGACACTCCTTGTACAAAATATAAAATAACTGAGGAGGAGTGGGTGCAGTCTAAAGAATCTAGACTTACTCCTGAGTGGCAGGTATTGTTTTTAATATTTTACTCTAGTCACACAAGATGTTAATTTGTGATTTATGCTTAATGATTTTCACTTTTTCATAGGTGAAAAGGATAACTGCCCAGCAGAGGCAGAAGCTTAATGATACACCACACGTATTGTCACGTGGTGATTATGCGTTATTAGAGAAAAAGATGAGAAAACGTCATGCTGAGGAGTTAGGTCTCGAGTCACCTGATCTAGCACCTCCACCAGCCAAACATGAATTGTGGAAGGCTACACGGACAAAGTCCAATGGCCAGGTTACATCCCAGTCTGCTCAGAAGATATCCCGGAGAATTGTAAGTGGAAACTTTTAACTAATTACCATAGTTCATAAAAAAATTATGTAACAAACTTTTTAATGTGTCTAACTTCATTGAGATATGCAGGATGACTTGGTTGACCAACAGAGTCAAGGCACATTTGTGGCACAAGGTAGGGAGGACCTCCTAGTAGTAGCTACAGGTCGGCTAGACCGTCCAAGTCGTGTGCGTGCTGTTGGAGGAGCTATTGGATTGAGGGACTACTTTGGCCCTAAACCAAGAAGCACAGAAGTCGTGACTTAGGAAATGGTTAGTAGCATCAGACAACAGGTGCAAGTCGAATTAGAGGAAAACATGGGTGAACGCTTAAGAATGCTCGAAGAAAAAATTGCGATGATCACCCAACAACAGCAACAACAACAACAATAGCAACAACAACAACAACAACAATAAGAGCAACAACAACAGTCACAGTAGGAGGACGCCCCTACAGATGATCCTACTGTACCTCGTGTGAGCACCAAAGGCTCATGATAAATGACAATCAACCTTTGGATATAAAATTTGAACTAGTTGACCTCGAGATTTACCAATAACTCTGTACAGATTAAAAACACAAAGTAAAATTATAATAATTATATTTATCATAAAAGTTTAAGGTGAACATCAAATTCAAAATCATTTTTGAAGAAACACTTACCCTTGAAGCATGGTTCTCAAGTCATTTTTCATCTTTCTGTGCAACGAACAAAACCATATAATTTTACATTGTTTGGGAATGATGACCATCAGTTGCCAGTGCGACCTATCACGAAGGACAAATAGTTATTTAACTAAGTAATTAAGGAAACTTTAATAATGAACTTTTACATATAACAACACCTACCCATCAATGTATGGCACAAGGTATACGTCTCTTTTTGACTCATCCATCAATGTTTGCAAATAATGTTGTCTGTTTTGAAGTGTGTTACCAGAAGGTTGAATGGTCTGAGGTTCAACAAATCCATACATGGAAGACCGACCTTGGTCTACAACGATTGTGTCCATGTACCTAAATATCAAGTTAAGTTGTTAGAAACTATAGGAATCAAACAAAAAGACATATGGAAGACAAAATTAACTATCTTACATGCACCACAGTTGAATGATGGAAATATTCAACATCCTGTCTCCCCCAATCACCTTTAATGCATAAGGCAATGTGATATATACTGGCACATGGAGGGGCAGACCAAATACTCTCAAATCCCAGTATAGTTCAAATAATGCTCTTTTTAACCTGGGTAATCTTATCATTAGCTTTGATAGAGGATCATCCTCTGCTTCAGCCATGTCATCGTCTTCATGTATGACTTTGTCATGAATCGGCTGCTTCTGAGGACGTGTGAACTGAAGATTAGAATTTCATCAAAGAGTTATCAACAAATATTTTTAAACTTAACATATAAATACTAATAATAAAGACATTATACCTGTGGAGTAGCGATGTGTGACATGATCAATGCTCGAGGCCAGGCTATAAATGAGCCTATGGCCTCCCCCAAAAAAATTAATTTCTGGAGTGGGTACAGGCACCTGAGCCTGGGGATCCCGAATCTCGTCAATCGTCACACGCACATGGTGGGGTAATATGGGAACACCATGAATAGTGACCCCTCCCTCAAGCACTCGTCCGACAACCACAATGCATGGGGATCCCCATCAACCAACAGCTCATATTGACCGTTGTACTGAGTAGGTTCAACAACAAAGCATGATCCTCTAGTGTTGACACGAGGTGGCGTGGGAGTTTCACCTGGCACCGTGTTGCCCTGCATCATGGAATGCAGCTTCTGTTCAAGCACTCTTTGTATTTCTTTTTGTTCTTGTAGCTTCTCCATGAATTGTTGCTCCATTGATCTCATGCTTTGGTTGAGTCTTTCCTCCCACTGAAGATCCATCTGCCTTAGTGCCTCCTGACTCATTGATTGAGTTGTTTTTTGTGTGGGGCGAAAGTAGTCACGAAGACCAATCGCCCCAGGAACTCTACGTACACGTCCTGGGTGCTCGGGTCTTCCGATGGCCGTTGTTAGAATGTCGTCCCTACCTTGGCCAACAAATGTTCCCTGAGTCTGCTGCTCAACCAACTCATCCTGCACATGCAAAAATGAAGATACTTAGAAGACATGCTGTGATAGATACACAATCAAACAATGTTTAGAATTTGAACTTACAATTCTTTGTGAGATCAAGGCTGCTAAGGAAGATGTCATGTTCCCATCATATTTAGTCCCAGCAGCCTTCCACAGCTCGTACCTAGCAAGTGCAGGTGCTAGGTCCGGCGACTCAAGTCCCAAGGCATCCGCTCTAGACTTTCTAAGTTTTTTTTCCACTTTTGCATAACCACCTCGTGATAACAAGTGTGGTGCATCGTTTAGCCGTTGTCTTTCTTGGGCGGCTAACCTTTTACCCTATTAAACCATGTACATAAATAAGTGTAAAATCATAAGAACTCAATGAAAGGTTTTAAGTTGTTAAGAAACAGACCTTCCATTCCTCAGACTCTCTAGATGCACGAAACTGTATCCAGTCCTCCTCTGTGAAGGTATACTGCTGACATGGATTTTGATCTTGTCTGTCTCCAAAGACATATAGTCGTGTCAGCCTTGTCTTGAAATCCCTCCATCTTATCGCTATATGCGATAACACTTTCTTTCTACTTTGTATCGTGTTTGGAATATCATAATGTTGTTGTTTAAAACAAAACACATGTTATTGATTTGAAAAGATGAAAGAAATAAGTATATCAACAGTGTTGTAAGTAAACATACCTGAATATCTTGCCATAAGAGGTTTTTGTCGACCTCTAGGACGTCATCCCAAGTTGCATGAAGGATAGAGACATGGCTTTTTGTTAACTTACCCAGATAACTCCTAAACCTATCAGCATTTGGCCCTGATGCCTGACCTAATCTAGGGTCAATGTCAACATGTCTCCTCTGCCCATCAACGCGTCTGGCTGTCACATCTGCCAATCGTGTGATGCCTCGACCACGTTTGGTCTGTCCCGATCCTGAGTCTGAGGCCGACATACCTGAAAAATTATACAAGGTTAGTAATAATTCAATTTTGATGAACATAAATATAAAGTCAATAATTAACTATCACAACCTATTAAGATATTGTTTTCTCCCAAATCCCTTCATTGTGATCACTACGAATTGCCTGGATGATATCGACAACGTCATCAACTGGGTCTTCAATGGGTCTAGATGCAACAGATGTTGTCTCAAGTAAATCAAGAGAATCGTCATCATCATGTCCATGCATGTTTTTTCCTTCTAAAACCACTGACCATTTTTTATTCGCTGGATCATTTACCTAAAATATTTGTCTTGCTTGACTAGCCATGATAAATGGTTCATCAGTGTAATTCATCTTGTTCAAGTCTACCAATGTGAAACCAAAGTCATCTGTCATGACACCAGAATTTATATCAACCCATTTACACTTGAAAACTGGGACTCTACAAGTGACATAATCAACTTCCCATATTTCTTGTATTATTCCAAAATAACTCATGGATGCTGTGATTGGATTTTTGTCTTTAGAACTAGTAAAGTGGACAACCTCAGCTTGTAATATGACGCCACTATTTTGAACTCTACTTTTGTCATCTTCTACCTTTGTCTGAAAAGAAATATTGTTTATATAGTACCCACCATATGTAATGACATCTGCGTTCGGTCCACGAGATAACCTCAATAAACTTTCAGAAACATCTGCAGTCGCATACATCTTTTTCTTAAACCATTGTAAGAAGGTTTTCACATGTTCACTAAGATGCCATTTTTCACTCATTCTTGGGTTTGCTGCCTTTATTTCATTAACGTGGTCAGAAATGTAAGGAATCACATCAACAGTGTTGTTTAAGATGTACAAATGAGCTTGGTCAACTTCTTTTCTGCTAACACTTTGAATTCTCACACCTCGAACACCCTTCACATTTTCCTTCATGTCTGCTCTTGGGAAGACCCACTGGTTCACAAGATGACGTATAACTTGAACAAAATTCAATGGCTTCCTCTGCAACGTATCGCTCTATGATTGAAGCTTTTGGTCTATACTGATTCTTGACATATCCCTTTAAGATCTTCATGTATCTTTCAACTGGTTACATCCACCTTAAGAAGACCGGCCCACATATTCTAATTTCTCTTACTAGATGAACAATCAAATGTACCATGATATCAAAAAAAGAAGGTGGAAAATACATCTCCAATTGACACAGTAGTCTTATTCCTTCATTTTCCAATTCATCTAAACCTCGAGGGTCAACAACTTTCTTGCAAATGGCATTAAAGAAAAAACTCAGGCGTGTCAGAATACCCCTAACAGAATGAGGTAATATGCCTCGAATAACAACAGGTAACAATTGTTGCATCAATACATGACAATCGTGGGACTTTAAACCAACAAACTTTAACTCTTGCATAGAAACAAGGTTACTAATATTTGAAGAATAACCTTGTGGAACCTTCACACTTCTTAAACAGTTACAAAAACTTTGTTTTTCTTTTTTAGAAAGTGTGTGACAGGCTGGGGGCAGATAGGTGCGTCTTCCTATTATCTATGGATGTAACTCGGATCGGATTCCCATGTCAGCCAAATCTTGTCGTGCTTTTATTCCATCTTTGCTCTTCCCTTTGACATTTAATAAAGTTCCGATGACACTGTCACAAACATTTTTTTCAACGTGCATCACATCAATACAATGTCTAACATCAAGTTGACACAAATATGGAAGCGTAAAAAGTATTGATCGTTTCTTCCAAATGTTTTTTGCAAGTGTACTTTTATGATGTTTTCCAAACACAATGTCAATGTTTTTGACTTTGTTGTACACCTCTTCATCATTCTGGGGTCTGTACACAACCTCATCCTTAGCACTTCCATTAAATGCTTTTTTCAATCTACGATAAGGGTGATTACGAGGAAGGAATTTTCGATGTCTTGTATATATCGTCTTCTGTCCATGCTTCAATTGAAGGTAACTAGTGTTTTCTTCACATATGGGACATGCAAAATGACCTTTAACACTATAACCGCTCAAGTTTCCATACGCTGGGAAATCATTTATAGTGCAAAACAACATTGCACGCAAATGGAACTGTTCCTGAACATGTGAATCAAACACGTCCACCCCTTCGTCCCACAACAATTTCAAATCATCAATTAAAGGTTTTAAGTAAACATCAATGTCATTTCCAGGTTGTCTAGGACCCGATATCATCATGGACAACATCACATATTTTCTCTTCATGCACAACATAGGAGAAAGATTGTAAATCATCAACATAACTGGCATTGACTTGTGTTTGCTACTTAAGTTTCCATACGGATTCATACCATCAGTTGCAAGTGCAAGTCTTAAGTTTCTTGGATCTGCACCAAACTCTGGAAATTTTTCATCAATCTTTTTCCATTGGGGTGAATCAGCAGGGTGTCAAAGAAGATTATCGCACTTTCTTCCGTCAAAGTGCCATTTAAGGTTCTTTGCATCTTCTTTAACAGAAAACATACGTTTGAACCTAGGTATTATAGGCAAATACCACATCACCTTAGCAGGTGCACCATCATTACCTTCATCGGCAATGTTTCTGTCATATTTCTTTTTAAAACGGGATAAACCACATGTTGGACAATACTTTAGCGAAGCAAACTCCTTTGTGTACAAATCACAATCATTAGGACAAGCATGTATCTTTTGATATTCAAGACCAATTGGACATAAATTTTTTTTTGCCTCGTAATTACGAATAGGTAGAGTATTATTTTTTGGAAGCATCTCCTTCAACAACTCCAACAACTCAGTGAAACTTTTATCGGTCCATCCATTCCTTCCTTTTAAACTAAACAACTTTAAAGTTGCAGACAGACGTGTAAAGTTCGAGCATCCGGGGAACAACATTTGCTCTGAATCATTTATAAGAGAATCATATAAATTAGCTCTTCCAAAATTATCTTCACCGACATCATGTATCATGTCCTCTAAATGATCACTCATCCATTCTTCCACATAATCTGGTCCTCGTGACGTGGTAGGCTGGTCCAATACTTCTCCATGCCAAGTCCAAACGGTATAAGTCCTCATGATGCCGAACATGAATAGATGGTCACGCACATTGCCTAAGTCTTGCCGTATTTGATTAAGACAACGCACACAAGGAAAAAAATATGTCCCGTTCACAGACTTAGCATTTTGTTCAACATATTGCAAGAACTCCGAAACACCCTTATCATATTCTTCACTGATGCGACGTTCATTCATCCAGCTTCGATCCATTCTAAGTTCGTCAAATCATCAGTTTAAGTTTTTAACTCTCACAAGGTTAGGCCCTACCCATTCAAAAAAATTAATTTCCATAATTTGCTAAGACACGTGCATAGAAGTCTACATCATAAATTTGATAAAATTTCGACAGCATTTCGCATTGGTCTCCAAAATACACGAAATGAGAGTAGTCAACGATGACCACAATCAAATATGCATCTGGAGAACAACACAAATACTGAACCGAAAGTTTATCAATCTTATCCATAGACTCCAACTTGCATGTTATTGCAAATTATGAAAATTAATTTTCTCAAATTGTCCAATCGGACAATTCAAAATTTAACACAAACAATTAAAAGATTAATCGTTTGTGTTAAATTTCAAACGGAAACTAAGGGTCACTCAATGATTTGATACTTATAATCTAACATGAAAATTATAATAACACAACTAATACATGCATATTCAAAAGCCAATAACACATGCAGACCTTAAAGTCAAAAACATGCATACACAAAACCCTATAAAAAAATTATTAACGAAGAAGCTAACCTGAAGAGCAGATTCGAAATGAAAATGGAGAGAAATGGAGGAGTGCACAACCTAAAACGTAGGCCAAAAAGCGCCGCCCAAGAACACGAAACAAACTGCACCAAAACGCACCGAAAACGATTTTTAATCGGTCCAAATGAAAGATATTTCATCACTGAACAATTTAATCGGATTAAAAGTAAGATTAAATGGTCCAAAACAGAGTAAAACCAACCTGGAAATGCAAGACGCAGAGTGAAAACGCGGGGAAGACGATGAACAGTGAGCGTAACTCCTCGCGGGTTCGCGTTTTGGTATAAATGCCAGTAGACATCTGTTACTAGGAGGCCCCGACATCTATAATATTATAGATGTCGGGGCAGTAACTAATATGACGTCTTATGTTTTTAAATATTGATATTTGCGGGGGATTTTAAACGTCCGTTAGAGGGGCCCCGACGTCTATAATATTATAGACGTCCGACCCCCTCCAGAACGAACGTCTAAGAGGCTGACAGGGTAGTTGAAGAGTTAATTGCGTTCAGCCTTTTAGACGCCCATTCTGGAGGGGGCCGAACGTCTATAAAATTATAGACGTCGGGGACCCTCTAACGGACGTTTAAAAGGCTGAACGCATTAACTCTTCAACTACCCTGGCAGCATTATAGACGTCCGTGCTTAAAGGGCCCCGACGTCTATAATATTATAGACGTCCGGCCCCCTCCAGGATGGACGTCTAAAAGGCTGACGGGGAAGTTGAAGAGTTCATTGCTTCAGCGTTTTAAATGTCCGTTAGAGGGGGCCGGACGTCTATAATATTATAGACGTCCGGCCCCCTCCAGGACGGACGTCTAAAAGGCTGAATATAATAGTAAAGTTTCCTTTTGACATTAAAATGAATATAATAGTAAAGTTTCCTTGATTATGCAGTGGTTCAACACCACCTCTTCATTGTCCACTTTAGTAATAAAGACGATAAGAGAGGAATGGGCAGGTTATTTGAATAAACATTTTAAATAACTATAGCTTTAGGTTTTTCCTTTCATGATAGTAGCATTTGCTTACTTGTGCAACTTTTAAACAGTTAATAGATTATTGTGAATACGTGAATACTGTGAATAGATGAATATTGTGAATAGATGAATGGAAAACTGGGTTCTTTTAAGTTTTGATGATAGCATTAGCGTCTTTTAGTTTTACTATTTAATTAGAAATGATGAATTGATG